>NW_006921540.1:1979162-2026414 GCF_000340215.1 Pseudocercospora fijiensis CIRAD86 | reverse complement strand
GCCGGGCTGAATGGCATTGCTTCGTGGAACTGACCTTATGGATTCCAATGGTGGGAGATCGAAGTTCGAGGACTCACTCACCAGGTTACGAACCGGCAAATTCTAGACACGTGGAAGTCAAGTTTGATCTATCAAGTGCGGGTGATTACAAATTCTTCTTCTCCTAGCACACTCTCGAGAGTGCAAGGCTCTTGAAGGCTTCACCAATGTCGAGAGTGACCGAAAGGAAGTGAATGGTCTAGACCTGTTTCTTGTTTGGCTCGTTTGGCTCGTTTGGCCCGAAGCGAAGCTCATCCCATGCGCATACCAGGATAGCCGCCCGGGCGCATAGGTCCCACTCCGCCAGCACGACTCAGAGGGATTGCTCCTGGTGGTCGTCCGGCCCTCACTCCGGCACTCATGCCGCCCATACCGCCGGCGCCGTAGCGACTATTGGATACATTCTCATCATCGTAGCCGGACTGCCCGTGGCCTTGACTGTTGCCATAAGGTCCTCGCTGCACTGTGCCTTGCCGCAGACCTGCATTGCCCAGTCCAGTACCGCCGAGAAATGTCGAGTTGTAAGAGCCGAACGCCGGCTGTGGTAAACGCTGTCGATTCGATTGCTGCTGAGATCCACTCATGGGAAGGCTATCTATCGATGGCGTCAGTATCATTCTTGGTCCAATAGTGCCTTTATCACTTACGAGAAGTCCCAGAGTTACGTGGTGCAGCGCTCACTTGATACCCCTGAGAGGCGTTGTTCTGAGACCAAGTATAGTCACGATGGCGATTACGGCGCTCTTCACTGCCTCCACTCCCATCACTGAAGTCGCGGGCATGCACGTTCTTGGTAGGGCGCTGAGCAGCGGAGATTCGTGTCTGCTGGTTCGCATGTGCAAGTACATTGTCAGCATCGTTCTCAGCAGCCACTTCGAGCCCGGCGGCCAGCTGCTGCGCCTTGAGCTTCTGGTAGAGGTTGTTGATTTGGTGTTGAGCTTTGGCCTTTTCCTTGTACGAGCGATCCAGAGCCGCATTGTTCTCCATCAAATTGGCATTCTCAGCATGCAATGCTGTCGAGGGGTTAGCAGCATTCGCGTAGCTGGAGATGAGTACGGACCATCGAGGCGTTGCCGCAGGCGCTTATTCTCATCCTTCTCCTTGTCAGCTACATTCTGCATCTGAGTATTGAGCTGGTTCCAGCGATCAGCGAGACTTGTGGCCAGGTACTGCTGATACGTGATCTCCTGGGCCATTTGATATGCCCAAAAGCCGAGACCTCGTCCCGCGCACTCCATGATGATCGTCGGCGACAGGCCGCTCAAAATACTGGTCTTGTAGTCCTCGGTCGGGTTCAGCGAGGTGATGACCGCATCGTCAGGATTGGTGAGGTCAGTCTTGCAAGCCGGACATCGTCTCTGGCCATCCTGCGGTTCCGAAAGACCCAATCGGTTGGCACATGGAATGCAGAAGATGTGGCTGCAGGTAGTGACGACTGCCTGGTCGGGGACGTTGGCACGACAGGTGAGGTCGTTGCAGTGCAAGACCGCGTCCATGGCGTCGAAGGCCCGCCCGTAAGGAATGGCGAAGGATCAGGAGCGGAAGTCTGAGGTCCGCGGAGATTGCTGCCGAGTTCTGGTTAGCGTGACTGATGGTGAATGATTGCGGAAGCCGCGACGGCTCGGTGAGCAGCATGCACTTTCCTCGCGTGACAGCGTTGATACAAACAGCAGACTGCTATCTGAACTACATCGCCGAACATACGATCGTACACATCTCCTCCACCTCCACCAGATCATAGTATTAGATAGTTTCAGGCCGTGAGAACGAGTGACGTTACAAAGATGTTGCCGGTGTCTCGGCAAAGCACAAGCAAAAGGGAGTATCTCAGCTTAGAAACAACAAAACAAAAGCGTGCAAGCGTCTCGGTGTCCGGCAAAGACAGACATGGCACCAAGATGATTCTCGTAAAACCCCGTTCAGCTCCTGTTCAACGCCATGCAAGATCCTGCTTTTCTGGCAGTAAATGTCCACAATCAATTAATTCAAGATCGTAACGACTGGGAAGCGACCGCGAGACGACCGCGGTTTAAGGAGTCACGCCGTTTCCTGCGGGCTTCGTCGGTGCTCAAGACCTTGAGGAATGAACTTGGTGACAGGCTCCTCGACAATCTCCTCCAGACGGTGACCGACATCGATCTCTTCTTGATCGGCAATGTGGGTTGGCACCTCGGGGACATCTTGGTTCTTGTATACGCTGTTCAAGCTCGACCGCTGTGGTGTTGCGGCAGTGCTCTCGCTCACTGAGCTCATGCTGGTGGAGCTGCGGTCGTGTACAAGGTCTGGTGTTGGTGGCACGTTGGAAGTGCCGGATGTCGAAGATGTGCCAGACACGCGCTTCGGATGTAGGTAGCTACCAGTGCCCTCGCTCTTGCCATCGCCGTATTCGGACTCAGACCCCACGCTGGCCTGGTCGTTGTCATGGTCGCCGTCCACGGAAACGGGCGTGAGGTTCTTCGCCGGTCTCTTGCCGCGCTTCTTCTTGGACTCGGGCCTGTCATCGTCGTCGCCTCCTTCGCTGGTGGCGCTCGAAGTATCGGCGCGTCGTGCGAGGTCGAGACCTTCGACGGCAGCGGCGCACTGCTCTGAGATGTTGCGAATGATGTAGGCGATCGACTCCGTCTTGTCGCGGAGATGGCGATCTGCGACATCAGTCAAGCTGAGTTCAGAAAAGCGCTTGCGGGGAGCCGAAGTGGAGTAAAGGCGAGGCTCCATGGCTGAAGAGATGTCCTCACCATCAATGCGACCATACTGTGACAGACGCGTGCTTGCCCTGGAGGACCCTCTGGAACCACCCATTCCACCAATACCACGATTGAGGCCGACTTCGTTCTCATCCTTGACAGGCGACTTGTCTCCCTCGAGTTCCTCATCAGCGTCGACGAATTCGGCAGTTTCTGGAGCGTCGTTGAGCGACTTGACGATGTGCTCCATGTGGTGAGCTTGTCCGTCGATGAGCGCACGAAGGTGCAACACGACGCGCTGTGCCTCGTCGCGTTGTCGGAGGAGGGTAGCATTGGTGTGCTGCAGCGCCGAAAGGTCCTTCTTGTTTCTCTTCCGCTCTCGCTCCAGCTCTTCTGCGATTTCCTGCTGCAAAACGAGTGCCTCGAGCGCGTCGTCTCTTTGCTTCTCGGTTCCGGAGAGGCGGACTGTGAGCCGCGCAGCATCGTCTTTCTGCTGATCGATCATGCTGGTGAGGCGGCGGTTCTCGCGCTTGTGGTTCTCGATCTTCACCTTGAGGTCGTTCGTTTCCTTCGTCAGCTGTTCGGCAAATGCTTGGAATTTCAAGAACTGCTGCTTCCAGCTTTCCAATTCCTCGACCAAAAAGTTATTACGCTTCGTGACCTTGGCGAGCTCGGTGTCCATGCGGCCCTTCAAATTGATGAAGTCTTGCCATGCCTCCATCGCGTCACGAGAGTACTGGTTCCTCTCACGAACGATCTCGTTGAGGTGTCTCATAGAAACCTTGGTCATGAGAGGCTTCTTCTGAGATCCGCCGAAGACCGACTTGAGTCCGCTGTTCTTGCCCTGTGCCCGCATTAGTACTTGAGATATTGGGTTGCCGGCACTCGTAGACCACTTACCAGCTTCTCGCAAGCACGATCCATGACTCTCATGAGCTCTTCCTGGTTCCACCAGCCTGGATCTTGCACGCTCTCCACTTCGCCGCGCATGACAATGATTTGACCAGCCGGGATGAGTTTGCCACCGCCGTAGGCAGAGCGGAGGTGCTGCGGCACACCGGAGGGCACAACATCGCCATTGAGGGCCTGGGTCATCCGGTTGATGAGTTTGGACCTCTGCTTAGCTGACCAGGCGTTTGGCGGACTGGATGTGAGTACGAAATTCCGGTCGAGGTCGACCACCAAAGCATCCGATGGCGCTGTGAACAATGTTCGGCACTCGGCAGTCACGCCCAGGATATAAGGTCCAGGTTCCTGCACTAGCTCCTTTGCATGGCGGGCGTGCACGACAGGGACGTACAGGCCACTCCATTCGTAGACGCGAACCATGAAGCGGACAGTCTCGGTAGCCACGGTCAACATGGCAGGGTAGTGCGAAATGAAGATGATCCTTCTGGTTGGCGACACGGCAGCCTCCAAAACGCCTAGGATATTGGGGATTGAAAGACAGCTGAACAGAGGCCACATTGCAAAGTTCTGGAAACCAGTTGGGGAGGCAGGGAACTGGTAGCAGAGCGCATAATCCTTCATGTCAATGCGAACCAGATCGTTCAGGCGTGGAGCGGGAAAGCTCAATATCCTGGAAACTTCCTCTGCGTGGAACAAATTGGTGGCCTTGTTCCAGTGAATCCACATGCCTCGCAGGTAGTCACCCAGTAAATTGTACAATGGATAACGCGAGAGGAAGGACAAGCAGTATGGAATCCAGTAGGTCTCGCCGGGAGTGTCATAGTAGTCAGGTTCCGTGCGCTTGCGCAGATCTCGGATGGTCTCCGCACGCTTCTCGTCGGCACGCGACCAAACCCTGAGTGCGATGCCATAGAGAGTGTGCGAGGAATCCTGCTGCAGGACAAATGCGTGGTGCACACAGTGAGGTTGGCTTGCGCCCGTACATATCTCGACATCATGGGGGAAACATGCCTGATCCTGGTCAGCATTGGCGGAAATGAGATGCGTGGTGGAATGATGAACTTACTCTCATTGCAGCATGGAGTGATCTGGCGATTTCATTATCTTGCTCCAATCGAGGGCTGCTTCCAAGAATCTCTGGAAGCCAGAACTGACCGACCGAAGCCTTCATGTGGCCGATTTTGCCGTGGGTCGGAGCGGGTGCCTTCACCCATTGCGATGGCTCTCGTCCCACACCGCATACCATGTATGCGTGCGTCAATGTCTTGGGAGCGCGCGAGCCAGTCTTGGCCGGAGGCATTGTGCTCGGAATTGGCTGCGCGATGCGCGAGTGCAGGGAGGAGGTGCGGTTGGGGATCTCCAGATTGTTGTCGTCACCGCGGGTTGGAGGACGAGCAGACTCGTTGGAGCGCGGGCGTGCGGCTGCAGAGTGAAAGGAGGGCGCCATGATGGGGATGTGGTGGTAGTCGAGCTGCCCACAGAGCGATGGCGAGTTGAAGGTGGCGGTGGTCTGCCGCCGGTTGCCCAGTGCAGTGCAGTAGTAGCTCGTTGGCTGGCGTTGGTGAGGCACGATTGCGCTCTGGCGGCACTGGGGGAATGGACAGGATGCCGGCCTGCTGCCCACGAGCGTACGACGACACGCTGAAGGTGGGCGTGTAAGTCGGTCACGATGGACGAAACAGCAGGTTAAGTTAGGTGAGAGGACGGAGCGGAAGATGAGAGGCAAAGTAGCACGACACGATGCTCTGCCCAGATGCCCAGCTCGACATGCTCGACATGCCCTCGCCGAAGCTTGATGCGTCGTGCCCCTGGGCTCTTCCTCCAACGGCTTAAGCGGATATGCAGGACGAGGTCTAGCGTGAAATCAAGCGTGTGTGAGTTCATGAAACATGCAGGGATGACGGCTTACGACGGCGTGGTGTCGCTCCGCATTGAGCGAAGTCGGGCAACAAAGTAGATAGTGCTAAAGCTTGCTCATCCAGCGATATCAGCTGACTGATCAGTTTGATGAAGAGGTGCGGAGAAGATTTCTCTGGTTCTCACGATAGGATGTGCCTGGCCTGGCCTGGCCTGGCCTGCGTTGGGTGCGGTGGCAAGTGCAAGTGCCTCTGCCCGCGCGCGTCCTGAATCGCATTGGCAAGCTGCAAGGGCCAGGGGCGCCACATTGATGAACAGGGCAGGGCAGGGCAGGGCAGGGCAGCTTTTGGATTTGTTGTTGGAGGTGCCGGCCTTCTGCGTTCGCTCACTTCGCACAGCTTCGATGATCGATATGCACAACTGCATGGGAGCAGTACTGCCGTAGTGCATATTCGCTTTCGGTGCCTGGCGCATCAATACTGTACTGCAGCTGCTCCCAGTGGCGATGAACGGCCGGTCGAAAGTGGAAAGTGGATCATCGATTAACATTGACAGCGACTGACATGTCTTTTTTATCGATCGATGATCGTTGGTGCCAGTCATACCCAGTCCACTGTGAACTGTCCACACACTCCAGCCTGCCCAGTGCCCACCGCGCCCGTGCAAGCAAATCTCCGTTTCCGTTTCCGTTTCCGATGCCGTTTCGCGAAAGTGCCAAAGTGGTGCTGGCGTCACGTGGCGTGTCGCTCGCGCGGAATCCTGCACGCGGCACGCCAACGCGCGCACTGGAGCATGTCCATCCACATATCCATATTCCCTCGAATCATCCCTCGATGCCCGTCTGATCTCTCCAACCAGGCAGGCACGACGCTCGCTTGGGCACACTTGCAGTTGTTCACGACTCAGGACGTCCCGATCACGGCAGCAGCGCAAGTCTCGAACGCGAGCTGATGACGGGAACCGCCGATCCGGCCGATCAAACAGCTGCTCAACGCCGTCTGTAACAGCGGAGGTACGGTGCGTCGGTGCCTGCTGCACCACCGCCGAGCCCTCTCCAAAATTTCCTTTCGTTGTTCCCGCACCCCAGCCAGCACGTCCAATCACATGACGCCTTACATCACCACACTTCCTGCCCAGACGATTTGAGAGACCGAAGCATACCGACTCATTCACCACACCATCATTGCTCCAGAGTCATCGCCACCCCGCAAGTATTCGCCGGAGCACGCAACCATCATGTCGAGCCATACACTCCTGACCGGCCTATGCAGCATCTGGTAGGTCAGATTTTCCCCATCTCCTTCATTTTTGCCACACCGTATTGGTCGAGACTGCAATCCTGAAAAGGAACATCACAGGAGCCGCCTCTCCTGAGATGCCCTCTCTCAGGCGCCGAGGAGAACGAGAGGGGTATGCGACGTGCCAGACTCATTTGATCACGTGCGGTACCGGTGAGGCATCAAACATGGAGTCTACGGCAAAGGCATTGCAGGTCCAAGGCAGTGGCGTCTGGTGAAGACTGCAACGCCTGCTTTCTGATGTCGTGCACTTGCAAGGCCATCGTGATCAACGACAGCATTATCTTTTGATCCATTCGCATAGTACTGACGGTTGTAGTTACACCAATAAACCCAAATATCGCTGTCCGCGATGCAAGACGCAGACCTGCTCGTTGCCGTGTAGCAAGAAGCACAAACAGCGAGCGTCATGCAGTGGAGTGCGCAACCCAGCCGAATTCGTGAAGAAGAGTCAGCTTGCAACGCCTGCCGGAGTAGATCGAGATTACAACTATCTCAAAGGTGTAGAGCGCAGCATCGACGTTGCCAGCAGAGAAGCTTCCGATCGCGGCATTGGCAAAAATGCTGCACACCACCGAGTCTTTCGAGGGAACCATCCAGAAAGTATCGTCCAGAAATATCTGGCTGCTAATCGTATAGCCATGCATCGCGCACCCACTGGAATGAGTCGCCAGAAGTCCAACCAGACCCGAGCCTCGAAGCGAAACCATATCCTGTGGACCGTGGAGTGGATCGATGCCGATGGACAAAGCAACATTTCTAACGATTGCTTGGAGTCGGACAAGCTTCGAAACCTGTATGCTGGCACTCAACTTCGACAGCACCACGCCTCCAATGGAGAGAGTGAGCGGGCAGCATCCAAGCGGCGGCGTCTCGAAAGGAAGAAATTTGCCGAGACCGAACAGCAAACAGAGACAGCACCAACTGAGCCTCAGCCGAACGGTGACGTCGAGTCGGTAATCGAAGAAGAGTCAGCAAGCGCCAAATTGAATATTGGTGCAGGGGCCACAGCAGATGGTGAACAAGGATCTGGCAGTTCCGCGATACAGCAACACTTTTACCTACTAAGACCCGGTACCAGCTCTTCCAACAAAGTGCTCATTCCGCTAGACGCGGATACAACGCTCACGGCAATGTTGCGAGACAAGACGGTGCTGGAATTCCCGACGATCTATGTTCTACCACAAGCATCTAAGTCGCTGCCTCCGGGGTACATTCTCGAAGATGCATACCTTGGCGCTCGCAAAGAAGAAGACAAGGAATCGCACGATGCATTTCGCACGACAGTGGAGAGAGCTGGCTTTACTCGCGGGTTCAAGCAGGAATCGGAGCCATCGAACAGTGACGCGATTGATCCGAACAAGATACTTAGTATGCTAAAGCGAGATGTTACTAGATGAAGCATAAGGTACATGGAGCATGATTCTTTTTGACATCATGCCTTGGGTTTTTTTTTATCTCGTCATGGCGATATCACAATATCGGAATTCCATTGCTCTCTTGGCCGCTCAAAGAATGCAAGTATCTGCCCGCAAACACAGCACGCAGCGAGTGGACAATGTTCTGCTGGAATGCTTTGACTGCCGACAGCGATAGGAGTACTGGGGTCGGATTCTCGGGCAGCCCGCGTGAGACAAGTGCGCTTCGCTGCTGGTCACTGTGAGCGATGGCGAGACCGTTTGGCTCTTGCGTAGCAGTGGAATCGCCCACTGGGCAACGACATAGAGACCAATGTTTGTGAGCTGGCAAGACTAGTTGGTAACTGTCTCCACAACTTTACCACATTACACATACCCTGAAATATGATCGCGTGCTCGCTTAACTCGATGCACTAGTGTTCAGCTTCAAAATTTCTCGATGCACTTCCCAATCGGGAAACAGGTGAAGCATTACATGGAACCGATTCGACAAAAGTAACATCATCTCTTGCTACGTCTTACAAACATCCAAAACCACGATACACTTCCACACACTCCTCCCTAACTCGTCAAAGCACTATCCCTCTGCCTCGCACTCTGAATCTCACTCTCATGCATCTCCCTCAAACACCCCGTCTTCGCAACCGTTCCCGTCAAACTCGCAGCCCCCACCTCCTTCATAAACCCCAACACCCCCGTCTCATGTTTCCAATAACTAACATACCTACTCTTAACCACAATCAACCCCATCCTCGGATCCCGCGGTCCCCCATCATGAACCCCATCCCCAACATCCCCAAACCAAGCCGAAACCCCCTTCGTCCAAATCTCCTGGATCCTCGGATCGGAAGTACTCATCGTCGTCGCTTCCCCGGACACGGAGATCCAGTCTTGAGTTTTCGAGTCTTGGAAGATCACCTGTGCTTGTGGGGAGGCTTCCAGGTCGCGGAATTTTTGCGAGTGGGTGTTGGCTAGGAATAAGAAGTCGGGGCCGGAGCGTTTTGCTATAGCCATGGAACGTGCGACGGGACCGATGTTTGGGCGGTGGGTTCCTAGCATGCAGACTCCGAGGTTGTCGGCGATTGTGTAGAAGTCTTGGAATTTCTCTTCGGGGGAGGTTTGGGTGTCGTATTGTTTGGTGACCGATGGGTCTTGGGTGGGGTCGAGGACTTTTTCGGGCATTGTGTGATTGTGGGTGCTCTTCTTTTTGATTGTTTGGAGGTGGATTGATTGGGATGGTTGGTGATTTGTTCTAGGTCGAAGCAAGCAAGATCAAGCGGCTTCTTTGTATGGCTGTGTGAAGCTCAAGTGACGCGGTGTATGGTCATGGAAACGTATGCCTGCATAAAGTCATGATGCAAGAATGGGAGAGCCTTGGATCAGCCAAGACCAAGGTGTGCAACACAGCATATTTTCTATCATTCCTCGGCATTGAAGAAAGCATGGCGCTGAATCGGACGGTGACGGAGGCTCATATGTCTGCTCGGCCCTCGTCCGCGATCCCTAGGAATCCATTTTTTGAAGGATGCAGTCGCGCTCATCCTATTATATAGGCTATCGTCGCGACTTCGCATACACTCACCTACTGTACGTCTTGGCGTGAAAACCGCCTTCTGCATGGTAGTATTTTCCTAACGGTCATTGGATGGACAGGGAGTTGGCCTGATGAACTCGTCTTGTTCCCGTCAGCTCTCACTGACTTGGCTCCTGACTAATCGTAAGATGGAAAGCTGAGATTTCTGTGCAGTACTAAGGCCTTGGCACGATGCAACCTAAGAAGCTAACCAAGAATTTCGTGAGACTGCAGAAGTGTAAGAGGAGAAACACAGATCCCATCTTCTGGAAGCATGAGAACCTGTCTCCCATGCTCCAGCCATGAAGTCACCAATTCCCGACTACCTGAATCGCGTGCTCGACCATGCCCGTCCAGATGACTCCGGTGCTCCGGCAGGCTACATTGACGTGCTCGCACGAGCCGACACATCTCGGCTTGCGGTAGCTATCGCCATGGTGGATGGCACGGTGTACAGCGCAGGAGATGACGAAGTCGAGTTCTCAATCCAATCCATCTCTAAAGCGTTCGTGTATGCCCTCGCCATTGAGGATGCGGGACTACAGGCCGTGCTGAAGAAGATCGGAGTGGAGCCTTCAGGTGATGCGTTCAACGAGCTATCACTTCACAAAGATAGCAATCGTCCGATGAATCCAATGATCAATGCCGGCGCCATTACGGCCCACTCGCTGGTCGTCGGTCCCGATGCGACTGCCGAACAGCGTACAGATCGGATTCTCAAGGTCATGTCGAGACTGGCTGGCAGACAGCTCGCGGTATGCGAGGAGGTCTACGAGGCTGAGCTCAAGGACTGGGACCGCAACATGGGACTGGCTCACATGCTAAAGGCGGCTGGCATTATTCGTTGCGATCCCCGCGAAGCTGTGAAGGGCTACATTCGCCAATGCTCCATCAATGTCACTGTCCGAGATCTCGCTCTCATGGCTGCGACATTGAGCAATGCGGGCTATCAACCGATCACCAACGAACGAATCTTTCCTCGCGACAGCGTGCGGCAGGTGTTGTCGGTCATGACCACTTGCGGGATGTACGATGCCGCGGGTGATTGGGTGTCTAATGTTGGCATTCCTGCCAAGAGTGGTAAAGTCATGACGATTCTCAAGCGGTTTGCGATGATATTGGAGATAGGTGCTGACCGTTACATTGCTACTTTCAGGTGTGGCTGGAGGCATTCTTGGTGCCCTACCTGGTCAAGTCGGTCTGGCCGCATTCTCGCCTAAGCTCGACGAGAAGGGGAACAGCGTACGTGGGGTCAACATATGTGAGCAGCTTTCACGAGACATGGGTCTCCATATGATGGACGTCAGTCAGATCGCTCGCTCTACTGTGAACACGGCCGTGGCCACGCTGAACACTGTCAACGACCAGCACCCGAATAGCAAATGCCGCGTTGCGATTTTCCACCTGAGAGGAGCCGTCCGGTTCGCTGGCTCTGAGATCTTGACGCGCACGTTGACGAGGAATCTGGGAGCCCCGGATGCCAACGATCCAGGCTCGGGTGCATATGCGGATGCCTGCGCCGTAGTGCTTTCCTTTCGCGATGTCTTCTCTCTCAACAAAGTCGCGCGACGAGTGATTCACGAGGATATCAACCGACTGCTTGCAGATGAGCGAAGTGTCGTGGCAATTGATCCCTCCGGCGTTTTGAGATGGGATCCGGAGGGCAAGGAGAAGCATCCCAAGATTGTCCACAGTCAGGACGAGGCGAGAGAATTCATTGGCGGAGCAGGCTGCTCAGCAAAGGTGGAAGAGGACTGGTGATTGTCATGATAGCTGTACTGCGTAGTACATAACGATGTGAGAGAAGCACATTGGTCATCCGGCAACGGACGCTAGCGGATGTATCCCTGTCGAGACGAAACGGCGTCAGAACTTCACGCGATGCTTCTCCCTCCCTCTTTCACTCTGAAGCTTCACGCAACCTCTTTTCCCCCCAAACGTACATACCGATACCCGTTATAGTCGGTGTGAATCGTTTGCTATCCAATACGCGAGATGCGCTGTTCGGCGGCATGTCGTAGTCCAGCGACCGCGGCCTTCGCGTTCATTTCACCCTGTCCATCACGCAATGAGCCGTGAGCCGTTTGAATCTTGCAGATGGCCTGCATGTTAGTATAGTGTAATGCGCACGATGAGCTTCACACTTCCTGCGGCATCTCGAAAGTCCCAAATCATGGGCTTCGTGGAAGGACGCAACGTATCGTGAAAATTGGGGGGCCAATTCCCGCCGTCTGAAGGTGACACTGTCATATTGACTTCTGGCTTCAATCATTTCTCCTACTGACAGCTCATGACGCAAGTCAACACGCGTCAACGCCGCCGCCGTTTGTCTCAAGCTTGAAAGAGAACGGCGTACGGGAATTTAGCGCGGTGAACTCACACAGACAGACTCACCAACACATCAACGCCATCAAAGCATTCGGCAAAGGCTGCTCATCTGCACTCAACACACCATGGCGAAGCAGCCGTGCAGATACTTCGCGGCAGGCAAGTGTCGCTTCGGTGACGCTTGTCGCTTCTCCCACGAAGCCACGGGCAAGGAGACGTCGCAAGGTGACGCTCGCCATCGCCCACGGACCGCCGACATCCACCCATTGCTCAAGACCTGGCGCTTCTCCATCCCCAAGCAGAGCGACAGGCTTCGTAGCACACCACTTGGCGACGGTGCCCTGGCAACCTTTCTGGACCAGACCCTCCAACTTATCGAAAGCAGCTATGAGAACCTGCAGCGCGTCATCTCCGATCTCGCCACCGACGCTGGACTCATTCGGATGCGCGAGCTTCTGGACCGCCCCTACGATACTCTATCGGATGACAGACTCGCCGCCACTTGGGAAAAGCTGCTCCTTCCATACTTCAAGGTCCTGTCGCATGACAACGTCCTGCAGTCGTCTGTCCTCGAAGTTCGCCATGCCACCTTACTCAACGACTTATACGGCGTTTCTGGACGACAGGGTGCAAATGTGTTCAAAGCCGTGGCTCGCCACTTGGTCGCTGGCGTTGCTGAAGATGAGTTGGGAATTTCCATCGCAGTGCTGGCCCTGATGCTAGAAAAGAACAGCAGTGCCAAAGTCAATGAGGAGATTTGCGCGGCTGCTGAGGTTCTTGTTGCTCTGCTCGATCTTTCCAAGCTTGATCGCGCTACGACAAGACATCTGCGAACGATCAAGACTGCTCTTGAGCTTGGCTTCGAAATTCCAGAACTCGTCTCAAAGGTTGCCGCCACCAAGACGAATGACATCAAGCCAACATTTACGCTTGCTCAAGACATGCCAGGAGAGCTGTCATCTCAAGGCCCGCGTCATGACAACGACTTTCCCGACATCCGCGACATTCAGATATTACCCACCATTGAAGAGGTGATTAGTCCCAGGTCGGAATATTTGCCACGCGAGAACCCGAGTGACTGGCACATCGATGGATTGCCAGGTCTAATTGATCGTCAATTCCGCCTGGTTCGCGAGGATACCGTTGGCCAACTGAGAGATGCCGCCAGAGTCCAACTCGAGCGACTCCAGAATCCGCTTGCTACCATCAGCTCGGAAGGACAAGGTGCCCGCGTCTACTCCTACAATAATGTCATGTTGGAAGATGTCTTCTTCAATGATCAGAAAGGTCTGATGTTCCTCTTCTCTTTTGACCAGCCACAGAATCTCAAAGGCAAATCTGTCACCTTCCGGCAGGAATGGTGGAAGGAATCTCGCAGGCTGGGCTCTGAGTCTCTGATATGCCTTCTCTCCACTGCAGGCGAAGCCACATTCTTGGTGGTTATTGGGTCAGACCGCGACAGCAAGAAGGTTCGATCACGGTACTCGTTAGCATCTGACCCGTTGCGAGCATATGTCATTGCGCAGGTCCCTGGCTCGGATCCGGGCCAAACCACCCGTTTTCTCTCTCGTTGCACCACGCAAGCCGTAGCCGCGCGCAGCATCATTGAATTTCCTGGTGTCATACTGCCCGCATTCGAGCCAACACTCAAAGCGCTCCAAAGCATGGCCAATACGCTCGATCTGCCATTCGCCGAGATTCTGCTCCCGACCCAGAACCAAATCAGCTTACCACCGCCTGCGTACTCGCTCAGGAATGGGTTTAAGTTCGACCTTCGCAGTCTCTTGTCCGACGATGAGCGTGACGATCTGCAGCAGAATTCGGGCGGAGAGCGAGTGCCACAGGCACTTATCGACAGAAGTATACTTGACGATGCGCAGCGGAAGGCGGTGAAGCATGCACTTGAGAACTCATTCACGCTCATTCAGGGACCTCCTGGCACCGGAAAGTCGTTCACTGGAGTCAAACTCATCCAAACACTTCTGGACAACAAGCGTGAGGCCAAGCTTGGCCCGATCATCTGTGTCTGCTACACTAACCATGCGCTTGATCAACTTCTCGAGCATCTGGTCGACGCTGGTGTCAAACAACTCATACGTATTGGCTCGGGCTCAAAGAGCGAGAGGCTTGCTGCGGTCAACATACGCAATGTCGCCCGGAACTCCAGTCTCACAAAGGTTGAGGGCCACTCTTGGGGCAGAGCTAAGGAGTCAATCAAGGAGAGTAGTCAGGTCATTGGATCCGCACTCTCGCGCTTGGACCGAATGCTTAGTAGTGACGACGAGACAATGTCCTTCCTCGCCAAGAATTATCCACAAATTCATACTGAAGTGATGCAATTCGACGTGGAGGATGGTTGGACCAAGGTCACGCATGACAGGTCACGATCACCTTTGCAGCAGTGGCTCCAAGCCGGACCAATTAAGCACCCAACAGGAGACCTGCCCCTCGCAGATCTTCAGAATGGTTTAATACCACTCGCTCAGATGAGTCCGAGAGAGCGACAGACTCTGCATCGTTTCTGGCTTGACACCATGACCAGCAGCATTCATCAGGACCTTAAGGTGCATCTAACAGCTTTCAACGAGGACAACTCTACCATAGTATCGCTTCTTGGTAGTGTTGACTTGCGAATTCTTGCTGATGCAAGTGTCATCGGCGTTACCACTACTGGCTTGGCTCGCAACCTCCAGCATCTTCGCAAGCTCAACTCGAAAATTCTCGTTGTTGAAGAAGCAGGCGAGGTGCTTGAAGCTCACCTACTCACAGCAATGCTGCCTTCTCTCGAGCATGCCATATTGATCGGCGACCATCAGCAATTGCGGCCTAAGGTTCAAAACTATGAGCTGTCAGTTGACAACCCACGAAGTCGGATTGCTTTGGATGTATCTCTTTTCGAGAGACTAGTCCATCCGCGCGTCCAAGGCGCTCAGCCATTACCCTTCGTCACACTAGAGACGCAGAGACGAATGCATCCTTACATTTCTCGCCTTGTTCACGACACCCTTTATCCGAATCTTCAAGACGCAGATTCCGTCCAGCAATATCCCCACGTCCGTGGTGTACGCCCTCGGCTCTTCTGGCTCGACCACAAGAACAAAGAAGATGCTCAAAACGATAATCTGCATAGTACTTCCCACACGAATCGTTGGGAAGTCGACATGGTTGTCGCCCTGGTGAGCCATCTTCAGAGGCAGGGAGTTTATGCTTCAAACGACATCGCTGTGCTCACTCCCTATCTTGGACAGCTGAGGAAGCTGAGGCGGCAGCTTAGCAGCTCAGCAGAGATCATCCTGAATGAACGTGACGCTGAAGACCTTGCACATGAGGAGTCTGAAGAAGAAGAAGAAGAAGCACTGCCTGCTTCAGCAGAAGCCGCGATGCGTCGACCGTCTGTGAGCAAAGGCAAGCTTCTGCAAGCTGTTCGGCTTGCTACGGTCGATAATTTCCAAGGTGAAGAGGCCAAGGTCGTCGTAATCTCACTAGTGCGCAGCAACGATCAAATGAAGTGCGGATTCCTGCGCACTTCGAACAGGATCAATGTTCTGCTATCCCGCGCTCAGCATGGCATGTACATCATCGGCAACTCTGCAACGACGTCCAACGTGCCAATGTGGCAAGGCGTCATCAACATCTTCAAGTCGGAGGCGAATATTGGCACCACATTGGAGCTTGCTTGCCCACGTCATCCAGATACACCTCTGCAAATTCATGAGCCGGAGGACTTTGCTCGCGTCGCTCCCGAAGCAGGCTGTGATCTTCTATGCGGCAAGCAGCTACCTTGTGGCCACTCATGTCCGCAAAAGTGCCACGCAGAGGCTTTACACAACAGCGTGTACTGTTTGAAAGACTGCAATCGTCCAAAGACTGGGTGCAGTCACCCGTGCGAATTGCCATGCGGAGCCGAATGCGCATCGCGCTGCGATGTCGTTGTTCAATGCAACCTCACCCTTCCATGCGGGCATGTCGTATCAGCTCTGCCTTGTTGGCAACTGCAAGACCAATCCAAGATCCGCTGCGAGGTGCAGGTGGAACGCAAGGTATCCAATTGCGGACATGAGGTGGTGGTAGCCTGCCATGTCTCGGTGGATGGCCCTTCTTACATGTGCACAGCGCAGTGCTCAGCGTCGTTAGAGTGCGGCCACTCGTGCCAGAAGCCTTGCCGTGACTGTCGACGCGACATCAAAACCGGCGAAGTGAAGAACACCGATCATGGCCCGTGCCTGCAGATCTGCGGTCGCGATTTCAACACATGCAGCCACTCCTGCAAGGAATATTGTCATCCGGACGAAGACTGCCCTCCGTGCTCACAACCGTGCGTCACAAGCTGCATTCATTCCAAGTGCTCCAAGCTTTGTCACGAGCCTTGCATGCCATGCACAGAAGAAAAGTGCCCATCGAGCTGCCCTCATACTGCTTGTCAGATGCCCTGCGGTGCGCCCTGCGACTGGGTGCCATGCTCGCAACGCTGCCAGAAGACACTTTCTTGTGGACATCTGTGCCCATCAATATGTGGCGAGCCGTGCCCAGCAGCACGGTACTGCCAAGTATGCGCTGATGAAGAGATTCTTGATGTCCGTGTTGACATCTACACGATGGAGACGTATGCTGAGGTCGATCTGGATCAGGCGCCTTGCCTCTTTCTTCCTTGCGGTCATATTTTCACGATGGAAACCCTCGATGGTCAAATGGAAATGTCGACTCACTACAACACGGAATTATCTGGTGATTTCGAAGTACCCACTTCACTCAAAGGCGACATTCTCCCGCTGTCTTACGAAAAGATCAAGACTTGCCCCGATTGCCGAGGCTCTTTACGGAGCGTGGCTAGGTATGGCCGCATTGTGCGCCGCTCATTGCTTGATGAAAGCACCAAGAAGTTCATCATCTGGTCCAATCGCACCTACATGCCCCTGGCCGACCAACTGAAAGAATACCAGGGTGATCTTTCAGAGACGGTCGATGAGGCTCGGCTTTCTGGAGACATCGTCCTGCATGGAACCAAGGGTATTGAACATGCGTTGAGAGCAAAAACGGGGGCTCGTTACCAGCCACTCCTGAAGCTGCGTACGACCATTGCGACATTCATACAGAAAGTGAGGAAGGAGGAGCAGCCGTTTCAGAAAGTCCGCGACCTGGTTGAGGCTGTGCGTCGCCGCAATCAGTCCGATCTACCTGCATTTGAATTCGACCAGAGCATTTTGCAGACCAGAGGACAGTTGCTGGCGCAAGCACTGTTCATTCGCTGCGAGCTCGTCTTGCTTACCGACCTTGTCACTGTTTGGGAGAAGCTGCCGCAGAAGCTGAAAGACACTGCTAAGCTTTGGCTGGTGCTTGACAAGAACCGTGATGATTGCAATGCATTAATGATAAGCGCAATCAAGTCTGCTCACGTCTTGCAGCAAGCCGAGTGTCACATCTTCTGGGCGCATTTCGCGGCTTTGGAGATTACTGTTCTGGCTCACTCTCGTGATGACAGGTAAGTCCTCCAATCCCAAGACATTTGATACAATGCTGATACGAAGACAGGTCTCAAATGATAGAAGCACTTCAGCGTGCGGGTAACAAGCACCTTGATGAAGCAGAGGCGATTTGCAACCAGTACGCTGGCCAAACAGCTCCCGTATCTGGCGAAGTCTCGGCAATTCGCAAGATGCTGAAGACTTCTGTATCATCGGTCTCCGCAAACGAACTGCGCATGGTCGTTGCTGCAATGGCGACCGAATTTTTAGGCACCGGACACTGGTACCGTTGCGCCAACGGACATCTTTTCACCATTGGTGAGCTATGTCACAAACCAAATCCATTCTTCTTTTTCATTACTGACTAATTCATAGGCGAATGCGGCATGGCTATGCAGCTTTCTCGATGCCCTCAGTGCGGCGCAGCTGTGGGTGGGCAGCATCATCGGGCTGCTGAAGGTGTCACCCACGCTCGAGATATCGAAGAGCAGTTTGGTCAATTGCGAATCTGAGATGGTTCCCGCGCAAAAGGGAAGGAATCGATTCTGTGGAGTAGGATGATGGACGATAAAGTAAGCCTGGAAGATGCATCTTTCCTTGCTCCGTAATGTCATCGAAATTGAAATGGGCAATTCCATGCCACAAACACTCCCGCTTAAGCAACTCCTGCGTATCCTGAGTGACCATGCTGACGTCTTGATCTACCAGCCCTGCAGAAGCACCACAATGCTTTCCCTTTCCTCCTGCCATGGAACAACGAGAGTCTCATCGGTATGGATCGAACCACCTTCCTACTCAAGTTCCCTGTCCTGCTCTCAAATTCCATCCCCCTTGACCGTCTTTCGCCTTCTGAACCACAGCACGATCGTAGATCTGCCCGAGATTTGCATTCCTCATCAGCGCATCCTGCTTTTCTCCATCGTGGAAAGTCTTGCAGGACCTCCACCACATCGTAAGGCTTTGCGAGCCCGAAGTGGACAGGGGGTATGTAGTCCAGTGTTGGTCCCTGTGAGTAGAGGGGTGAGCATGAGAGCCTGCTGGAGTTTCTTGGAACCGGCGATGGCGTCGCGGAAGCTGGTACTGGCTCTTTGGCTGGCGAACCTCGGAGATGGCGACGCGAAACCAACCAATGATGTCTTCCAAGACATGGATCAAGATTTTCTCGAGAAGCTCGGGGATGTGCGCGACTCGATGTCCGGCCGATGGAGCTGTCATGATCTGAGTGAGGTCAGTGAAGATAAGCGACAGGAGGAAGAATGTACCAACGAAGTACTATGTGCTGCTGACGCGGCCAAAGAGGTCTGGTGGTTGGCTTGTTTTTTGCTTGTCGGTATGGTTTTGGTGTGGGAGAAGAATGTGCGAGTCAATGTGTTGACGTATGATTCTGGATGACGAGATCTCACTTCGAGACTTCGGTCCGTGCGGTGGCTCGTAATCATTCGACGCGACGCGATCTTGTGAAGATCCGCATGTGAAGATCCGCACGGACCACGTCGCGTCAACTATATCCACATCTACGCTTGTCTCGACTCTGACTTCCGCTTTCGACTTCTCAAGTACACACACGCACAGATTCAACAATCGCTAACGCATCAAGTCTCGTCTCGGTATGTGCAGCTCCCTCGAATGCAGTTCGTAACACTAATAAGTTGAAGCCATGTCTGCGGGCAGTCGAGTCGCTCATACTTTTGAGCTGCTTGAGAGCATCCTTCTGATGCTGGCTGAAACCGAAGACTTATGCGCGCCAGGTTTTCGAGGGTGTTACAACAACGACGAAGCCCAGCTACGCCTTCGTACGGTCCTCCTAAGTCAGCGCGTCAGCGAAGTATTCCAGCAGACAATCGCTTCTTCCAAATCTTTGCAGGAGGCACTGTTCTTCAAAACCAAAGCCTTCAATCCTGCTAGATGGCAAATCACACAGCATAATCCGCTGAGACCTACCAAGCAGCGGCCATACGGCGCTCTCAAGCTAGGTTACGAGGCGTGCGTCGTCAACTGGGGACGGCAAAAGTCAGAGATCTGTCCGATGATGACGATGAGGATCAGCTTTCAAAAGAATGAGGGCTCAGCTCTGCGGCAGAATCCATCAATCACGCCTTCTTGGATGCGAATGTACTGGTGGAATGCTCCGTTCCAGGTCGTCGAGCTTCAAGGCCACAACTACAGCAATCCCAATGTGGGTTTCTTCTCCAGAGAGGAGAGATGCAGTCCGACATTTGGCGAGCTATACGAGGCTGTCATCGGAGGAGCACAGCGGACGCGCGATCCAGAACAGGATTTTGAAGAGCAATCTCTACTCGCTGTCCGTGCGTTCAGGTATACTCGGGCGAGCCATACAACTCGCAACAGCGCAGAATCTAAGTAAGAGGTCTTGACCTCGCCTCACATCGACGATGATGACGAACACTGTCAGTCAGTGGTTCGCGCAATGTCGTACTTCTACACAACTTCATACACAAATCCTCCCGATCACGACTCCTCCTACATACCCATCACTATCCTCTCACGGATCTGTTATCCTCATCCCATTTCCTCGACTGCGCACAGACCTACTTCACTTGTTGGCTTGTCGAAGCTTTGCAATTTTTCTACTACTCTCATCCAATATCTCTGGCCAAGGTCATAAGGTATGAACGCGAATTGCCTTTCAATTGAGACCTCTACTAACAACTCTCAGCAATGCGACCATCGCCGCCTCATCTACCGGTAATCAAGCCGCTGCAATTCCAGACCTTCTCGAGCAGATTCTACTGGCTCTATCTAGCCGAGGGAGACCTGTCACGAGATTCATCGCAAGCGGGAGCTCAGGATCACGTTACAGAGCTGTGGTCGAATGGTATGAAGGTCAACATCCCGATAGGAGATTGGATGAACCCGAATATCGGGCAAGCTCATTGTTGCGGCTTATGAGGGGAGGGAGGACCAAGCAGCAACTTTAGGGGGAAAAGCGAACTTGGCATATAAAGACTAAAGACTAGCCCCTTCGTTGGCCATTCGGCAATCTAAGCGTTTAGCGAAGTATTCCAGGTCTCTTGAGTGTTAACATACGCAAGAGAACGGCGTAGTGAGCTGGTGGAACTTACTCGATAGTTCAAAGATCAATTTACCTATAACTGACTTGCAAAATCGCCTTTGTAAAATTACGCTGGAGCATTTCGCGAGCTCTGTGACATCTCGAGCTTTCAATGAAGCACACTGCATATTCCAGGTATGAGAATTTGCAGGGGAACGATGGAGTGAAGGTATGAAACCTCACTTGGTAGTTCACCCACTTTTTGAAGTCGTGGAGCGTGGACCAATCTCTTCTATGATTCAATCCGACGATATCGACGCTATCATTGATTATTCTTGGTCGTAAAGAGGCTCGCACGTATCACCAAGTTTTGCGTACCTCGTCCTGTACAGAACTCACTGGAACGTCAAGGAAGTGGTGTGCTCATCATCCCGGTTTCAGCGCAGGACTAGGCTTCTTGAGTCCGCAAGGTATTCTTATAACTTGACAATGGTTTTTCGTGTCTCTTAGAGACTACAGCCACCTGCGCCTTGAGCTCAAACGAGACCCACCTCATTCTCCGAGCCAGCCTTCAAGAATTCAGCAATCAATGAATCGTGGAAAGCGATGTATCCGTGGGATGGTGACCTTCACCCGCTGGATACGTACTCGACGGGGTGGCCTAAGCCTTCAGGAGTCGATCCGTAATAACGACGTTACGAGAACCAGTCGCAATAGCAGTCGCATTGTCCTGATGACCCACCAGAGTAAGCACAACTTTCCAGAAACTACCAGAGCTACTTCACTTCCTCCTTCAATTTCGAGCTACCCACTCTTCAGTACCGTTACTATCCGCAAAGGTAGTCCTGAAACAGATCCTGTTAGAAGTAATCAAATTCCCACAGAAGCGCTGCTGCAGAGAATTCCAGTGCACGATCAAAGGCTCCAGCATTCTCGAGAAAGCTCTTTCTCCAACCAAATCTGGGATTTCCGGACAACCGCTTGATTCCCAAGCAGAGGTTCCGAGTCAAAGGTGCCTTTCTGCATGTCCGTTGGCGTAAAGTAGCAGCTAGAAAACGACGAGCCCCCGTCAAGATACAGGTCAGTCTGAATAAGCGGCGATGGGAGAGCGGATCTATTAGGGCAGAGATGGTGCCATCCTGGCGTAAGATGCACCTGAGAGCGGGCGATTATGTTGTTGCTAAGCTTCAGGTTAACGAGGTAGGTAGTGGTGCCAAGATGGAAGAAGGGATTGAAGAATGCTACGCTGGGTGAGCTGTACGACGTGGCGTTTGGGAAGTACCGAGCATAGAGGCTTGAGGATGGATGGATGGAAGAACGTCAGGCTAGGACTATTGCATGATGCTGCGTTTGAGTTGGAGCATTGAGGATGGGCAGCGGTGTGTCGAAGTGAGAGATTGAAAGGTGCTGCCGTCGTTGCCGCCTTCAGATGCGCACACATGTATGCATGGCCGTTAGAAGTTGCCAAGCTTTCAGAATCTGCGTGGTGAAAATGACTTACAACTCTTCCTCAACCTTTCTCACTTCCTCTTCAACAACATCCACGCCAGCCAACCGCCTCGCCTCGCCTCGCCTCGCCATAGGGTCAATCGCACGCTAGATATGCGATCAGCACTAACATCATCAATAGTCGCATCGCATTAGGCCACTTCAGCAGCACACCCACCATCATGTCAGCACCTCCAGCTCCAGCTCCAGCTCCACCTTCAGCCGGCCAACGCGTCGCTCACACCCCCGAGCTTCTCGAAGAGATCCTACTCCACCTCGACGACGGTAACATCAAGCACCTCAAATCCCTCCTGCAAAGCCAACGAGTCTCCCACCAATTCCGTGCCACAATCCAAGGATCAGCAAAACTCTTACGCGCCCTCTTCCTCAACCCGACCCCAGGAAAACGCCGTTACTACACCCACAACCCCTTCTTCGGACAAAGCAGCTCGGATTCTCGGTTTAACATGGTTTTCCTCCCGATCAGTGGCTGGTACAATGTAATCAGAGCGCATGTGGATTGCAGCGTGGTGGAGCGTATATTCGATGGGACGGATGATGTCTGGGTTACGTTCAGGACTTTCGATCCAGATGATGAGGTGCGATCCTTGGAACGTGAAGAATCGTGGAGGAAGATGGTGTTGATGGATTCTGATTATTGCGTTACCACTGTGAAGGTGCACAAGTCTTCGTATGGGTCTGGGAAACATGTGTTTAAGGGTTATTGGGGCAATCCGACGTTTGGAGAGTTGTTCGATGTTGCGTTCCCGAAGCCTTGGAAAGGATGAGAAGGGCGGAGTGAGGGTGGCAAGAGGAGATTGTGGAAGGAAGGTCACGGCGGAAAGGCCTACACTACTTTAGCAATCATTGCTGAAGCTGACACATACACACAAACAGCTTTCGTCATCCAGCGCGAACCAGCTATATAGCCACATCGGGCTTGCTGGCAGGGTATGATAAAGAAGCAATTTTCCCTCCCAGATATTCGCTCGTCCTCAGCGCCATGCCATGCCAAAAAATCTTTGCTCGCCGTCTTTTCGTGAAGTCATGCTCTTCATATCCACAAACTCGAGGGGAACATCTGTATTCGAACGAAAGCTTGTGCGAGGTCAGCTGCATTCGCAGTCGTCTCAGAGGAAGTGAAAGTTGAATCAGAGGAGTCCTCGTTCTTGCCTTGCTAGGACAACCCTAGACCTTTGCCGAGCTTTCCGGCGAAACCTTTCGTCTTATCAGGTTTGGCGGCCTCTTTGGACTTGAGCTTGATGTTTTGAGCGCCGCCTGGATGACCATTAGTATTGACATTCTCGGATGCGATCTTTGAGGCTGCAACTCACCTCTCCCATAGACTCTGACCTCGCTCTTAACATCGATCTTATCCTTCTTGGGACCGCCACCGCTGCCACCACTCTGACCGCTGAGGATGCTTCGTTCGTCTGATCCAAGTGGTCGCGTTGCGTTGAAGCCAGAGACTTCAGAATCTTGCGACTTGGTCGTCTGAGCGGCAGCTGGCTTCCAAGTCAAGCCAGCAGCACTGTGTATGGTAGCCTCGCTGCGTGGTGGTGAGATTGGTGATACCGGGCGACCACGCATATCCCCGCGGTGAAGTCTGCACGCTTTAGTTAGCAATCTTTCACCTGTACCGCTGAAGATGAAGATGAAATGCAAAGCTAGTGCTTTCTTGACTTACGCTAAAGTCGATGATCGCTTCATGTACCTCTTGTCTGTGGGATCTGATTGACTGATGTTGGTGTAGGCCAGCTCTGAGGGTGCACCATACTCGCTTGCCAGATCGTACACACTCTCAAGTACGCCTGGACGCCCTGGCAGGCCACCCGACATGATTGAAGGCTCCCGTGTGGAGTGAGCACCAAGACTACCACTCCGAGGCGGATCGCCGTACTCTCCCCCATACCCTTGCTGGATGGTTGCAAGCTGGCTCTTGACCGATTGATACTCCATCTCGAGGTCGGTGTAGCGCTCGAGCAGGCGCGAATGAGACTTCTTTAGCTGCATCAATTTCGCCTTTGTGTCTTCCAGCTCCCGTTGTGTAGCAATTGGGGCACCCGAGCCAGGCTGTAGCGACAGTGCGGTCGGAGGACGATCAAACTCCGCGCCTCCTGCAAGAGACGCCTCCATCTCCACAAGACGTTCGCTGTACATCTGCTTCGTGCGCTGGAGGTCCTGGTCCTGCCGTCTGATGCGCATCTGGAGTGTCTCTTTCTCGCTTTGGAGAAGCTCGTGTTCGCGCTTTGCTTGATCAAAGTCCCATTCCCGATACTCATACTCGCGAATCTTGCGTCGTGCTTCTTCAAGCTGAGCCTCGAGATTCTTCATCTGCTCCAGATTACGCTTGACTATCTCCAGCTCGTGCGCCGTCTTCAGCTCACGTGCCTCCGTCTCGGACAGCAGATCGCGGTAGGTCTTCATCTGAGTACGAAGTCTGCGGAGCTCTTCGGCATCGGCATTCCAGGTCTCTTGCTCCTTCTTCATCTTGTTGAAGCGCTCGGTCATGTTAGATTCGAGATTGTTGGCTTGCTTCCGCGTCAAGTTCGAGTCTCTGATGGTTGCCTCACGTTCTTTTCGCACTTGCTCTAGCTGCTGCTTCAGAGCGCGGTTGGCGTTGATGAGATTGAGTGTTTCCGCTTCGACCGTGGCATCCTTCACGTTCTTGCGCATTAGCTGGCCAATGTGTTGCGAGTATTGTGCTTTGTGCCATCGCTCAAAATTCAAGTCGTTGCGCAGGAGAGTAATCTCTCGTTGAAGGTAGGCAAGGTTGGTGGTCGGCGGAGGCTCTGAGGGATCCCTCATCTGCTGCGGCCCGGGAAGTCCACCTGATGGCAGAGGGAACTCGTCAAGGACTGGAGATGAACGCATCTTCTCAACACCTGCCTTGCTACGAGGTCGCAGCATCTCGACAGCGTCGTCTTGCGGGCCAAGCACAGGACTATCGCCATCAATGTGGATGCCAGAAGAGACGGCTGTAGACAGTGTGTCACGCCAACTGTGCCCAGAACGCAAGCTGGTGTGACTAACGGCCGGTGATATCGAGCCATTGTTGCTTGACGGTATGGGTGGCAGAGGCGGCAGCGCTGGCAACTTGCCAGTAGGTGGAGGGCCTGGACTGGCAAGCGGCGATCTGGAATCGATAGCTAGACTGTGACATTCAGCAACAACATCGGCAGGATCCATTCTCGGCCATTTTGGATCAATTAGCTCCTCCTCGATGGTAAGGTTGTAGAAGTTGGGGTGCAGAAGGTGCAGTTGCCGAAACTGGTCGCTCCTGCTTCGGATGACTGCTTGGTCAAGGTCGAAGTCGTCGGCGCCCGGAAAATCGAGATTTTTCAAGAATCGGCGGGGCTTGCGAATATAGCTCATGAAGTTGAGAGGATACAAGCCGTAGAGGTAAGTGTAGTATGTCTTCAGCTCTGGAGTGGAAGCCTCGACAGTACCTTCTCGGGGTCTGCACTTCTCCCAAGTCGAATCGATTCCGACGTCGCCATGGTCGTAATCATCGTCCGCGGCAATGCGATCGTCTTTCACCAGATTCTTTTGCGCGTCTGTGCTGAGTGCCGAGAAGCGCTCCCAGCAGAGCAATCTGCTGTAGATGAGGAAGAGCCGTGGTAGGGTTGAATTCAGCGACCCGGGAATGTGCGGCAAGAGCATGATCAGCGATGTCAGGGCTACTGAAAGGACTGTCGTAGAGGTGTCGTTCATGAGACATTTCAAGAGATTCTCGACGACCGGTGTATGCTGAACAGTGTAGATATGCGGCGTCTGGTGTCGAAGGAATGAAGAAAGTAGCGCAAGTCCTTGCAGTCTGGTTTCGGGTCTCACGATGAGATCGTCAAAACTGTGGAAGAGCTGGCGTGGCATCTTTCTGCCGCATGCTACCAAGACACCTTCCACCTGCTGTGCAATCTGGGCATTGTCCGGGGCCACGAATTGGTCCTCTTCCGCCAGGGCTCTCGTTCTGGCGAGATACACGTTCAGCAGATCACTGCATATCCTAGTCGACGTGCGGCTGCGCTGCTTGGCATTGTTTTCATGCTCATCGTAAATCATGACGCTGGCCACAAATTCTTGGGCGTCGTCCAAGGCTGTTTTCTTGAAGCCGACACTGGCCAGCACGGGCTTGCCAGCCAGGTGATACCATTCCAGCAAGTCATCTTCACTGACGATGGCAGCTCGCAATTCCCTCAACACTCCAACGAATGCTCCCAGCTTTTGCGGGTTGCCGGCAATATATCTGTCCCAGAATTGCTTGAGTTCCTGGTTGGCTTTGGTGGCTTCGTCGATTTCTATACGGTGCTGGATGTCGTCGATGAATGACTGTAGCATGCGGCGGCACTCGCTGGGGAGGGACAGCGGTATCTTAGAAGCGGCAAAATGGGCATGGAGATTTTTAGTGACATCTCGAATGGATCTGCAAGGCTCCGTGTTAGCCAAAGGACTTCCACCGCGAGTGCCGGGTCGTGAGTAGGAGTAGGATGGTGGCATATGGGACAGAATGCAATCATGTGAATGGTAGCAAAAAAGCAGGCCTAGGTGCTCATGAAGCTGCTCTCTCGTGCTCACCTTGTACTACCGGTATTTCCACTCATGGTGGTTGCGGGCCGATGGCTCAGCCTTCTTCTGCAGCGCAACGGACGGATCGGTTCCAGAGACGTCGTTCATGAGGATCCAGATGCACGCGGTACCAGCGCTGGAGAAGGGGTGGTGGGAGGATTTAGCAAGAAAGTTGGGCGTATGCGTTGAGAGGGTGAGCTTCAGAGCAGGAGCTTGGAGGAGGTGGGTGGGCTGTGGGTGGTGGGCTGTGATGTTGACTGGAGGCAGGTGGGAAATGAGCAGACGACGGGACTCGATGGTACCTACATGGAGATTGCTCTGCAAGGCGCTGCAATTGGCGAGGATAACAACTGACATGCTTCATCATCACATGCGCACCGCAAGACTGGAGGAGTTCTCCGAAGCCGTCCGTCCAGCGGTCACCCCCGGCTGCGGGCGAGCGAGCGACGGGACTCTTCCTCTTTCCTTTTGCTGCATATCGTCTGGCATCGTAACACGTAGTCGACATCAGCGCCCGCGAATATAATGTGCCAGTCACTGCCATCACATCGCTCGAAATGCGCACTGGTGGAAGAAGCTTTCGGCACATATGTAGAAGGTCACGCGTCCGGACGACAAAGCCACGGCTTCGGATCGTCAGGGACATGGCCACGAACAAATTCCCATCGGGCTCGTTGGATAATGAGGCTTGCTTGCATTGCCATCACGCGCTTCGTTTCAAGACGCTCCGCGCGACCGCCTTGCTGAGCCTGAGTCGGACATGTTTGCACACCTGCAGACAGATGTCTGGGATGCTGAATGTGATGGCCTGCCCAGCCCCAACCCCCAGCGTTGGCCCATGAGACCCATGCAGGTAGGATAGAAAACAAAATATCGTGACATTGGCGAGACGGGAAAGTGCATCCCCAGCCGTATGACGGTATGCGTGGATCAATCGCTCATAATGCTTGCATTGCCTCCTCTTCTTTGCACCCGCTGCAGTAGTGGAAGGAGCGGAAGTAGTTCTACCAAGACCTCCCCGCGTGAACCCTGTAAGCAAGATCCTCACACCTTCAAGCACAGCCAGAAACCTCTGACAGCTCGCTCCAACACAACCATCCAACAATGACAATCTCCTCACACATCCCCTCATCCCAAAGCTCACCATCCATCACCCCGTTCACAAAACACTCCCCAACCACCCCCCACGTGGTCCCCATTCTCCTGTCCTCCAAGTACAAACGCTGTACTCCCACCCTCCAACAACACAACCCCATCCCCAACCTCCGCTTCCTCCGGCACACTCCACTCCCCCTCCTTGGTTTTGAGGTATTGTCGTCCCAGTTCGGGACCCAGGAGGGAAGACATGATGATGATGATGATGATATGTTGGTCGAAGCACCGTGTGGAATCGAGAGGATTTCGAGTTGAGGGGAGGTTTTGTCACGATGGCATCTTGTTGATTGATGCAGATGCCATCGATCCATAGTCTTCTGACCTCGTCACTCTTTCTAAGACGGAACAGTGCCAGCTTCAGATTTTTCCGTGACTTCCACTTTCTCGCCGGAAACATTGATGGTATAGCTCGGATCAGCTCCACCCCAGCAATACGACAGAGCCTCAAATAACGGAGTGTGATCCAGCTCATATGTATCGAGGTGGCCCAAGAGCGGATCATCGCCACGTCCAGGCCATAGGCTGAGCAGACGAAACTTTGGAGGATCACAAGATTCTTCGTATAGCGTATCCCTGTACCTGAGATTGCCACCGAAATTTAGGTGAGGGCTAGTCGGGACGCGATTTTGCTCGTCGAAAGAACTCCATCTGCCATGTCGTTGCTCTCCTGGTCTGATTTCGAAGAGCTGTCCGTATCCTCTTGCTCTATCTTCGGAACCATTGCTCCTGTAGGCACCATCTCAAACCAGGGAGTATCATATATTGGCAAGAAGTGGTGGTCGGATTGTTCTTCGCCGCGGTCATGGATGCAGTCTGCGCAAAGATCATAGTCGTCGCAGTCTAGACACTTATAGCGAACATCGTAGATTGCCTTGTAACAGTCGTCACAGACAACGTTTGGAAATATTCGTCTCGGCTTGGTCTCTGGAATCGTGGATTGGTCCTGGCCTGGTCCCTGAGACATATCGCCAAGCTCTTCCATGAGCTCTTGAAGATCGCGCTTGAACGCCTCAATTGGAGAATGTATCTCGACAAGAATTTGATCTCTCGATGAAGGACGATCACATTGACGCCTGCACAGATGAGTTCTCCTTCACGTGCCGCTTTGTGAAATCCACAATCTTTGCAATATCGGCCTCGCCCTTAGGGATATCATGACCACCCGCATGCTTCAGGAATTCAGAGTCGTGACATATCTTAATGAGTGCTTCGCTTCTCTCACTCCCGACCAAAGGGTCCTGCTCTCCGATGACGTGCAAAGTTGGAACGTCGATACCTGGCTCATAAAGGCCGTCGTATTGTGGAAACCTCGCACGAAAGCCGGAGAAAATCACTCCTGCTAAAGGCGTGCCCGTGACATTGGCCGGTATGTGCTTCCGGTAGGGATGTGAGGCCAACTTGGGCTGTAGAAGTGCACAGAGCATGCCGGCGAAGCACGCTCCTTGACTGAAGCCCCATATTGCATGTACCGGGCCTGATTCTTTGAGATAGTTGCCAAGATACTCCAGCGATTCCTGGAAGCCAACGAAGTCGCCAGACTCCTTGTTGTGAAAATTGCCGTCTCGTGCGTACCACCACGCGCGATGACCTGACTGCGATGAGGATAGGACGAGATCTGACCAGACCTGGTTTGCAGGCTTCGTCATGTCCATTTGCGATGCAATATCCACGACATGTGGCCCGTCCGGGAAAAGGAAGTCATAGTCGGGCAGCTGGGCAGTGATGCGGCGCACCTGGAGGGCGTGTACTGAGCCGTTCGACGTGAAGCCGTGCAAGCACAGTATGCGCAGTTTGCTCATCATCACAGGCCAGATCCTCCGTGCCGTCTCGCGAATGTGTTGTTGTGGTGCCGATGGAAATCTTACGGGAAAGAGCTGGACGAAATGGCCGACGGCTCTTTCGCCAGTGCCAAGACCGTGAAGGAGTGGACGTCTTGTGGTTCAACTTTCCAAATGTTCATTATTAATCAATCTATCGAAAACATACGAGATGCAGTTTCGCAGTAGAGGTATCCCTTGTCAAATCGCCAATGTCAGAGGAAGACTCCAATGTCAATCTGTACCCATAGCATCCCAGCAAGCAATCAGCGACGAGGTATGGAACGCCAATGGAAGCTTCCTCGCAAAACAGAACCCTGCGACCATCGAACATCAAACGCCTCTTGCTCCATTCGCTCCCCGAGTTCCTATTGCACGACCAAGCCTCTCAGTTGACTGAGTGCCTTCTTCATCTGTGGGGACGGACTTCTGCCGCCAAGCAGTGTCGTAGCCTCTTCTTCAAGGCCACGCTCCTGCATGATCTCCAAGACACTTCGATCATTTTCATCTCGAGCACTCAGATCAGGGTTGCCCATTTTGGCAAGCAGCTTGAGGATCTCAGTGTCGCCATTGTCCAGTGCCTGAAGGACTGCATTCCAGCCACGGTACATGAGATTGATGTCCGCACCCTTGGCTAGCAGATGCTCGATATACGAAAGGTCATGCTCGCGATGGCGGCGAATCGCCTTGATGATGGGCAGATGCTCTCCTGGCGCGTTCGGGTCTGCACCAGCCTCGTCGACGAGGTAGTAGAAAATGTCCTTGCGGTCCTCACGGATCGAGGTCGTGAGTGGACTAAAGACGCCGCCGTTCTTATCCTCCACACTCATGCCCTTCGCGAGGAGAAGCTTGACGCTTTCCAACTGGTTTGCCACCACGGCCATTTCGAGAGAGCCCTTGTTGATCTTGCTGACACTAATTTTCGGCAGAAGCTTTGCCAAAATCTGGGGGTGTTTGACGGCCATACTCACAGGCCAGTCTTGACCGTGGACAGCTGGGTCAGCGCCGTGGGCGAGGAGGATGTCGATGAGATCGATGCGGTTATGTCTGATTGCAGTTGTAAGAGCTGTGTCGCCCGCTGGAGTCCGGGCGTTAGGATCCACGCGCTGTTCCAGCAAGTAGATCAAAGCCTCTTTATTGTTGTGTGCAACCGCTGTCTCGATGATACCCTTTGGTGTGCTCGGATCTGCACCTGCAGCCAATACTCTTGGCAGAAGATGCGCACGATGATGCGTGACGCACTTGAACGCAGGATACTCGCTTGCCTTGAGATTCGGATCAGCACCGGCAGCGATCAGGATATCAACCAAGTTGCTTCGATCATCTCGGATAGCAGTGCACAGTGGTGTGAAGATCCCATCCTTCTTGGTATTTGGATCTGCGCCGTGCTTGAGGAGAATGTCCACGGACTCGAATTTGTTGATTGAGGTTGAGAGTTCAAGGCAGCCAGGAGCACGCGTGACATTTGCGCCACGCTGCAACATCAACTCCAAGATGCGTGGATGGTGGACTGAGGGCCAGAGCATATGCTTGGGACCAGGAAGATTGGGGTCAGCGCCGTGATCAAGAAGAAGAGCGACGATGTCAAGACGCTGTGCGTTGATTGCCTTGAAAAGTGCAGTCTCGCCTTGGCCGTTCTTGCAGTTGGGATTGGCCTCGTACACCAACATAAGCTCGATCAGGCCAATCGGTATGGACTTGTCGATCGATAGCAAGAATGGTGTGTTGCCGCCCAACATCATCAAATCCGGTTCCGCACCGTAGCAGAGGAAGAGCTGTGCAAAATGGCTCTTGTGATTGGTCAATGCCACGGCGAAGGGATTCACTCCATTTGAACCGGCACTGATATTTGGATCTGCGCAGTATTTCACAAGGAGCTGTGCAGCGTCGTAGAACGACACCTCTGTCGCGGCATGCAAAGGTGTGAAGCCGTCCTTGTCCTTTGCGTTAGGATCGGCGCCAAATAGGAGGAGAAGGTGTACAGTAGGAAGATCGTGGTTTGTGACAGCCACGCGGAGCAAATTGCATTCGACTCCGTTGTCGGCAGGAACACCAGATTCCAGCAGCTGCTCAACTACTCGCGAGTTCTTCTGCTGTACTGCTGTTACAAGAGCCATCTTGGATGCTGGTGTGGGCTCCCCCGTATAATGGCTGGGTTGACGTCTGTGTACAGCTGATGGGTCGGCTGTCACGCGGGCAGCGGTCTTTGGGATCTGGATATCGAAGTCGTGATCGTCATGCAAAGATGCACTCCTCGTGACATCGGAAGCATTATCGAGAGCAATTTCTATTACGGAGCTGCGTTTGCTATACTGGTGTGAAAGTTGTGTCTTGCCATGTTGCATTGGATGCGGATAGGTAAAAATGGGACCAAATGAGCTTTCACGATCCGGGTAGGAGCTGTCCAGTGCATGATGATGGTGCGTGCTCGGATGGGAAGAGTTCAGTGTTGTGTGCCTCTCAAGTGGAAGTCGTGGCGACTTTGGCTCTGGCGATAGTGGCAGACCATTTGGGTATCGTGGCGGAGCATCCGACCTGTCGCTCTTTCCCTTTTGTGGCTCTGAAAGACCCAGTACAGCTGCGAGAGCAGTATAACCAATGCTTGAGGCCGCGTCAACTTTGTCCTCTCCCAGGGTCCATGTGAACACCAAGGCACTCATCCTCAGAGCAGCGCGACATTGGGTCAAGGACATTCGCATCTTTTCGATGTCGGCAAACATCATGCGGAATCCCTTTCCAAGCTTTCCGAAGCCCTGCTTTCGTTCATTTTCGAGAAACTTGTTCACGAGCTGATTCAGAACCACGAATACAGTATTCGTTTGGTGAAATCGTTCCCTGAGCTCCTGTGTGATATCTGAAGGGAATTGAGTGCCAGTTCGTGCAGTCTCTGTCAGTCCGGCCTTGGCTGGGAAGAGAATGCGGCTGGTCTCCAGAAAGTCGACGGCGAGCTCCTTGAAGCCATGGGAGGGGGATTTCGCCGTTGACAGGTACTCGACAACATGTACTGCAATGGTATTTCCCAGGGTCGTCGTTGCGGTGCAGAGCTCAAGCAGAGTCTCTTTGCCTTTTCGAGGAGCCATGTCTACCTAACAGAAGAAGTACGGCTTGGCAGAAGAGTTCGATAAGAATGTCGAGAAGTGGCAAGATTCGCGGACATCGATCGTCCTTTGTTTGGTTGATCAGACAAGAACAATAGTCAGCACGCGGGATCTGGATGCGCCCTCCAATTTCGTCAAAGAAACACCATCTCCATGCGTGACACGGCACGAGTCGCTGCATGTTCGGAATGGCAGAGCTAACGCCATGGCGGTCTATGGCCGAAGCCTTTTTTCGTCGTGCGATTGACCATGACTCGGCAGCTGTAATTACTTCTCACGCATCGGTCATCAACCCTATAGTGATCCGGCAATACACGTGGCGCGGACCGCACGCCGAATGATGGCCATTGCATGCTGCTTCCTCAGATCTCAGCTGGAGCACGAGAAGGTTTACTCATTTCTGCAACTCTGCTTCATGGTGTGTTGGACGGGGGCCATATAGCCATATACATGCGCGTTCGGCAAGCCGACACAGTCAGCTTTGCATGTGGTCGCTTAGAACTAGCAGGTTCTCGGCAATCTCACCGAGAACCTGGAACCTTGTGTATAGCTGCACGCCACCTGGTTGTAGACTGGTCGTTGATGCCCAGAACCAGTGAAATGCAAGAGCGACATGCCGTTTGTCTGCGTCTGGCCATGGCGAAAGGGAAGGCGCGCCGGAACAGGAGACGGACCGCGCTTGCCTTGGCATGCGGCCGGAGTGTGTGCCTTAGATTTGAATTTTCAACATTGTACTCCTGGAGATCGAAGAGAACAAGACTCGACGCAGCACGGCAGCTACTTTCTCGCTTGCCCGGCATGGCGGACACAAACGGCTCCTCGCTACCGGACGAGCCTCCCACGATACTCTACCTTGGCCAGCATGAATCGCAGCGCTCACATCCTGTCAGCAGCAAATTGCTAGGTCAAGCACAATTGGCCGGCTACCATCTCCTGACTGCGCCTTTAACCACCTCGCGTTTTCACTCGCGTGTTCTCGCCACTCTCGAGCATCACGTGCGGCAATTGAAGGAATCGTCACGCCCAGATCATCTTCCCCTTCCTGCACTCTCGCCACTACTGCCTGAGGATACAGATCTCACGCCAGAGGACAGCAACAGTGCTTTGATAGGGGTCGTCAGTCCATGGATCGACCTGGGCTCTCCCGATCCACTGGTTGCGAAGGTCAGTCGTCAAGTCTTCGCTCTCGAGTTGGCATATGCTGCATTCTGCGGCTTGAGCAATGTCCTTGTCCATGGGCCCATTCAAGGGTCGAATGTCGTGCAATACTCGCGAGCTGTTCTGGAAGCATTGAGTCTTGGGCCATATCTCCACTTACAAGTTATATTGCCGACTACGGGAGAGTTGGAGCTGGAAGGAGCGGACGGTGTTCACCTCGCAGAGCTTGCCACGGAGCGGTACGCTGCGCACTTTAGTGACGATGAGGATGAGACACCCGACGAACCAGACCAGTTCGACAGCTGGGAGCAATGGAACACCATCAGAACAATCTGTGGGTACAGCTCAAAGCTGACAGTAGGTATGTCATCTCTCAACTTTCTTCCCATCTTCTCTTTTGCACCCGCATCTTTCTCTCGTACGCATCGCAACGAATATAGATTATTGCAGGTACGACTCCTCCACATCCTGTCAGGTGGACCATACACTAATCGAAATCGAATGGACAGCTCTCGAAATCCCTCGGCAACTGCCTGCTTTGACCTTGCAGTCCCGTTGGTATTCTGAACCCGTACGAACGCTTGTACTTCCCAGAACAAGCTTCCTCAGGAACACCAAAGGTTTCCCGGTGCTGTCTAAAGCACATCAGAAGCTGCTCAGCAGATTTTTGCGCCTACGATACCCACCATGGGTACTGCTGGCAGATGTGGATCCCATTGAGACATCGGACAGCTTCGCGACGAAGAGTGCACCAGAACCTACTCCTGCAGAAGCCGCGCGAACGTCCAAGGACAGTCCGCCAGATCCCATCGCACATCTTCGCTACCTCCGCCACCTACAGCAAACACAACCTGCAAGACCACCCATCGAGCGGTTTGGGCAGGGATACCAGGACTACGTCCAGTCACCGCTGCAGCCTCTCACCGACAACTTGGAGTCTATTACATACGAGGTCTTCGAAAAAGATCCTGTCAAGTATGAGTGGTATGAGCGTGCCGTAGCTGCTGCTTTGAAAGACCTTGACAGCAAGCTCGGCGGTAGTAGACCCATCGTTTGCGCGGTCGTCGGGGCAGGACGAGGCCCACTTGTGACTCGTGTGTTGCGCGCGAGCAAATCAACTGGCATTGCTGTTACGCCTTGTGCCGTCGAAAAGAATCCGAATGCGCACGTACTCATACAACGTCGAAACGCCACTGATCCGCTCTGGAACAAGCGAGTGCTCATCTACAAGTCTGACATGCGCAGCTGGCCCGGCCCGACAATTGATGGTGAAGTCCAAAAAGTCGACATCATGGTGTCGGAGCTACTTGGATCCTTCGCAGACAATGAGTTGAGTCCGGAATGCTTGGACGGTGTACAGCACGTTCTTCATCCAGAGCATGGTATCAATATACCACAATCATACTCCGCCCACTTTAACCCAATCTCAACCCCAAGGCTGTACGGCGACCTTCTCCAACGTGGTGGCGAGGATAAATGGGAGCTGCCTGCCGTGGTCATGCTACACCAATACGACGATCTCTGCCGAACGCCTTCACGCGCAGGCATTGCTTCCGCAGCAGTCTTCTCCGAACTCCTTCCAGACGTCAAAGACGCCTGGGTATTCTCCCACCCCCTCCCCTCATCAATCCTCTCCCACGCAGAAAACCGTGCCGGCGGCACCCTCGACGCCGGCAGCTGGACCGGAGGCGACGGCAAAAACGAACACAACACTCGATCCTGCAAAGTCACATTCAAAACCCAGGATCGCGGCGTCTGTCACGGTCTCGCAGGATACTTCGAGACAGTCCTCTACGCACCCACCGACGGCAGCAAAGCTATCGAACTCTCTACCAACCCGATCACCATGGGAGATAAGAGCAAGGATATGATTTCTTGGTTCCCGATTTTCTTCCCGCTGAAAACTCCGATTTTCGTTCCCGGCGGAAGTGAGATTGAGGTTAGTATGTGGAGGCAGACGGATGATAGGAAGGTTTGGTATGAGTGGTATGTTGAGGTTTTTAATCAAATGGGGGGTAAGAAGAGGGCGAAAATTGTGGAGAGTGAGATTCATTCGAGTAGGAAGAATGGATGCTTGATGTGATAGCAGGGTCACTGCAGACTCTGTGATTTGTCGATGTGCTTCATGGCCGTCACGCCTGCGGTGCAGACATATTTGAAACAGTTGGGACTATACCCATGAGCCTGGAAAGAAAATCAAGCAGGTAGACGTATGATCAATGCATTCGTGTCATGTCCATCCCACCATCTCTTTCATGCTACGTTGCTTTCCACGACTTGTTCACTCCATCTCAAGCCATCAGGAGCTGTATGGTGCCAATAACACCCAAAGAGCTTCCATCGCTGCATTGTACGCCATCAGATCATTTTGGCCAGGCCTTCCTCGGCCCCATCTCGGCGCCCTTCTCTCGCTTTTCCTTGCAATTATCGACATCGGACAGTCAGGTTGGCATCACTCAAACCTCCAGATCTAGCAAAGCCCACGTCAAATCATCCACCGTCGTATAAACCTTACCCAGACTCATCAATTCATCACCAGCCTTCATGACGGCCGAAATTTCCAGTCCAACCTGCTGAGCAATAACCTGTGCATGTAGCCCCTCATTCGTATGCGTCGCATTCTTCAAACAGCCATACACCTTCCTGGCCGTAGGCGAAAGTCCAGCCATGCCACCACCTGCGTCTCCACCACCACCGCCATTTTGCTGTCCATACCCCATACCATTCGATTGCTGCGCCCCACCATTCGCCTGCAAGTGCTCGACAGGCCCTTTCGCGTAATGTAGATGTATGACAGTCGCTTCCAGCAAATGATACGAGATTTCATTCATATCCGTAATAGGTCGAATGAACAGCGCTCCAACATGTCTCTTGTTATTGAATTCTTTCAGTCGTCCCCAAACCCTCGCATATCCTTGCTCCACCACTTTCGGCTTTCCGTCATCCATGGCAGCGGTTTCCGCGTCAACCCAGACTTTGACTTCGATGGTGCCGGTGCCATCGTCGAGCTTGTAGGTTACGTTTGTTGTTTGTGTGCTGATGTTTCGTACTTGCGCAACGAATGTGACTTGTGTGGTTTCGCTGTCGTCGATCATGAAGTGTTCGGCATCGGGGTGTGGGTGGTGGGCGTCTATGAGTTGCTTGATGGTTACGGGTCGGAGTGTGTCTTTGCCGTATGATCGCTTGTTGGATGCGCTGCCTTCGCCTTGACTGCCAGGCATGAAGCCGCCGCCTGCTGCTCCGCCTTGGGCGCCATATGAGGTGGTGGAGTAGCCGCCGTAGCCGGTGTCTAGGGGAGGTGTTAGCAAGACGGCGGGATAAGTAGATGGATAGACTTACCCATATTGAAGTTCTCTGCGTGCTGAGCGGTATGGAGCGTATCAGAAAGGAAAATGTTGTCGTAATGTTTTATTGCGTCGAATTGTTGCCTCAATCGCGAAAACGCGACGCGATTTAGAGTTCACGTCTGCCCTACAGGGATCAGATCGATATCGGATGTCGGCAGCAAAATCTCTGGGACACAAAAAAGTCAAGCTTGGCTACACGGACGGAGAGGAAGCAGTGGCAGCGGCAGTTGGCCTCTTTTGCGACGAAGCAAGAGAAAGCGGCGAAATGGTGCGAGCAGCGTCGCCGGCGCTGTCCGAGAATGAGTTCGACATATCGAAGTCGCTCGCGGCGGGAGGATTCGACAGCGACGATGCAGCCTCCGATATCGAGATACCAGCACAACCTGCGGCGATAGAAAGTGAGGATGAAGAGGACGCAGCATTTATCGCGGCGACACAGGCTGCTGTCAATCGCAAGAACGACAGTACGGCAGCGAAGAAGGCGGGAGCATTCAAAAGCATGGGATTGAACGCGCACCTGCTCAAAGCCATCACGCGAAAAGGCTTCACTGTGCCGACTCCGATCCAGCGAAAGACGATTCCTTTGATCATGGATGGACAAGATGTAGTTGGCATGGCAAGGACAGGCTCCGGAAAAACGGCGGCATTTGTGATTCCCATGATTGAGAAGCTCAAGTCACATTCGGCAAAAGTAGGCGCAAGAGCTGTGGTTCTGTCGCCTAGCAGAGAATTGGCGCTGCAGACATTGAAAGTGGTCAAGGAGATGGGCAGAGGCACAGACCTTCGGACGACGCTGCTTGTGGGAGGAGACAGCCTGGAAGATCAGTTTGGCAGCATGGCGAGCAATCCGGACATAATCATTGCCACGCCTGGCCGTTTCGAGCATCTCAAGGTCGAGATGGGCTTGGAGTTGAGCAGCGTGAAATATGTCGTCTTTGACGAGGCTGACAGACTCTTCGAAATGGGTTTCGCGGCACAACTCCACGAAATCATGTATTCGCTGCCATCGAACCGGCAGACCTTACTCTTTTCTGCCACGCTCCCGAAGAGCTTGGTGGAGTTCGCTAGAGCAGGTCTGCAAGATCCAAAACTGGTCCGTCTGGATGCTGAAAGCAAGATTGCACCGGGTCTGCAAAGCGTCTTCTTCACAGTGAAACGTGCCGAGAAGGAAGGAGCGCTGCTCCATATCTTGCAAGACGTGATCAAAATGCCGGCTGGATCGAACGTGGCTGAGAAGAGAGATGGCAAGGATAAAGGCAGCAAGAAGCGAAAGCGAGACTCAGATGCTCCGGCGCACGAAGCACCATCGGCACACTCGACGGTCGTCTTCGCAGCAACAAAGCATCACGTCGAGTACCTCGCGAATTTCTTGAAGGCGTACGGTTACGCCACATCTTACGTATATGGATCGCTGGACCAGACTGCACGCAAGATGCAGGTGCAAGACTTTCGATCTGGTATCACGAACATCTTGGTGGTCACGGATGTTGCGGCTCGTGGTCTTGACGTGCCGCTGCTCGCCAACGTCATCAACTACGACTTCCCTTCCCAGCCAAAGATCTTCGTCCATCGCGTTGGCCGAACAGCACGGGCCGGAAGGGAAGGCTGGAGTTACAGCTTGATCACGCAGCAAGACATGCCATATTTACTAGATCTGCAGTTGTTCCTCGGCCGCAGGCTTGTGCTTGGTAGAACTGAGAAAGAGCCCGGCATTTTCCAGAACGCGATTGTACTTGGAGCTCTTCGTCGCGATAAGCTCGAACCACTTATGGAAGAGAGTGCCAAGCTCATCGAAGAAGATGACGACCTTTCTGCGATGCGAGATGTGGCTGCGAAGGGCGAGAAACAATACCTGCGCACTAGGAATGCCGCATCTGCAGAAAGCGTGAAGCGAGCGAAGACCTTGGCACAAAGCGGCGATACGACGGCCACAAACATACTGTTTGAGGAGATCGACCAGACTGCCGCGGACGAAGAGCAGAGACGGCTAGATATGCTGGCCAAAGTGTCCGGCTTCAGACCGGCAGAGACCGTCTTCGAGGTTGGTCAGCGAGGGAAGCTGACTGAAGCTGCCGAAGTGATGAGGAAGAGGCGGGCAAAGATCGAGCCAAAGTTCAGCAAAAAGGACGCAAACGATAGTGAAGAGGAAGAGGAGACGGTTAACATGACCGGTCGAGATGCAGAGGCGGAAGTGAGCGAGGACGAAGATGAGCTGGTCCTGACACAGCCCAATGGTGCTGACATGGAGGAGGCGTCGGACGATGAGATTGAGCTCACTTTTACTGCATCCGATGGACCGCAAGCAAGTGGTAGGAAGAAGAGGAAGAACGATACCGGGCAAGACTCCGATTTCTTCATGTCCTACACTCCCTCAACGATCAACATGGCCGAAGATCGTGGTTACGGTGTCCACTCTGGCGGTACGAATGCAAATTCACATTTCCTTGAGCAAGCTAGAGGTGCCACTATGGATCTTACAAACGACGAAGACTCTGGCTTGAAGGAAGCATCACGCAGTAAAGGCCTGCGTTGGGACAAAAAGTCAAAGAAGTACGTCCAGAAAGCGAACGACGAGGATGGTTCTAAAGGTGCTCGCATGATCCGCGGCGAAAGTGGCCAAAAAATTGCAGCATCTTTCAAATCTGGCCGTTTTGATGCTTGGAAGAAGGCGAATCGTGTTGAGCGGTTGCCGCGTGTGGGCGAGCAGGAGAAGAGTAATGCACATTTCGCGCAAAATGGCGGTAAGAGGTACAAGCACAAGCAGGAGAAGGCACCGAAGCAGGCCGATAAGTACCGTGATGATTATTACAAACGGAAGAAGAGGGTTGATGAGGCGAAGGAGAAGAGGGTGGGTCAGTTTGCTGATGGTAAGGGCAAGAGTGAGCTGCGAGGAGTGGAGGATGTGAGGAAGCTGAGGAGGTTGAAGGAGAGGAGGAAGGAAAAGAATGCTAGACCGAGTCGCAAGGGGAGAGCGTAGAGTCGTGGTAGTGAGCAACCCAATCTTCCTCTCCTCCAGATCCTCATAGAATCGCCAGTCGAAGCTACAGCAATACCCATGTCTGAAGCCACCTTCGAAAAACCTATCCCATACCCAGACAAATTACTCGCCGTCGGAGCGACCTGTACCAGTCACCACAAATAAATGGGCTTGCCAGCTAAGAAGTGGGATCCGATGCCAATTTTTTAGCTGTCCGCCAACGACCTCTCTAGTCGGAGCAGGTTGGACGGTAAAGATGCTGAGGGGAATTCTGGCTCAGAGTAAGCTCCCCTCTCAAGAATGATATGGAGAATGTTACTTCTAAGAGTGAATTACTACTTTGGGGTGACAGGCTTTGCCTCCAGGCATCTTGCTACCATTGCCTTGATAGAATTAAAGCCTCTGGTGTGAACGAAAACTCGAGGATTACGCTGCTGAGTGGACGAGAATGACAGATCTCACTTGCCATCCAACATCTCATACACAGCCATGACTTCAGGTACTTTGGCCACGAACTCTTCTTTGGTCTCTTGCCACACTCTCTCCTGTTGTGCTTTTCCATTCGGTCTCAACATCCATGGGGGAAAGCTATTGCCGAGGTCAGCGTGATCAAGTTTCTACCTCTTTGGCCCCTTAGGGACTCACCTTCCATATCCAAAATCCATCACAATCTTGCCATGGCTCTCAGGACCCTCAGACACGCCATTGGTTAGCGTATTTGCACCATACTGAGTATCTCTGGCGCCAAAGTCTGTGATGACTCTGGTGATGAACATGTCTCTGTTGATATTGGAGAGTGGAGTCCAAGCGGTTCCAGGATCTGTACAGTTCACAGTGATTTGGGCAAGTCCTTCGGTCTTCGAAAGCTTTGCGGCTAGCTCGCGCATGAAGTAGACGAGCAAGGTCTTCGAGCGACCGTATTGGTTCTTCTGCGCCATGCCATTCTGATTGTTGCTGAGGAATTTCAGGAAGGATCCAGACTTCGGGAAGGACCACATTGTGGGCCATGAGGGGTAGACGCCGAATGAGGAAACATATGTCAAGACTGGTGGGTTTGGGTTGGATGGAGATGACTTGAGTAGCGGGAGAAGAAGCAGTCCCAGGAGAGCATTGGAAAGGTAGTTGACCTGAATGGCTATTCTTTTGTGAGCAGTAGTAAGTCCGAAAGAGGGGTGACAATGCCTTACAGGTTTCCCATCCTTCCGGCGACTCCTTCCGGTCGAAAGAGAGAATACCCATTGTTGACAAGACGTGGTCAATGTAGGGCAGGGATTGAGCCTTTTCTCTCAATTGCTTGCATCCATCAAAAGTCATCATGTTGACCTGCCAGACCAAGATATTGGGGGCTTGTTTCCCTTGCGACTTCAATTCTGCCTCGAGCTTTTCCTTTAATTCGGTGCAGTCCCTAGCATCGACCAGGACCAATGTTTCCACGTCTCGCTCAGCAAAATTCCTTGCGGCTCTAGATCCGTAGGCGCCATTTGCTCCTGTGATGAGAACAGTCTTGCCGCTGTATGAACTAGCTTTCACTGTTGTTCGGGCATTTCGCTGGGCCCAAAGCAGCTTCCACGGGAAGACTTCGGCAAGGATCAATGGGATTGCAAAGTAGAGTGAAGCAATGACAACGGCAAAAGCCGCCACCGAGGTGAGGGACAGGTGCATCGCGCTCCTTCAAAGTCTTTCAGTGCTCATGGGCAGCTTCTGCGAAGATGTGGCTCAGGTTGTTTGTTTCGAGAGTGCAATGTGAAATTGCAACAGGGGAAGTCGTTCGATAGAATAGAACCAGGTCTGGCTTGGCGCACACATGCATGCTGAGATATACGCATTGAGGGACACATAGTGCACGACCGGTCATGTGCACCTCATCCATCTCATCATCGCAACACAACATCGACAACACCTATGCCATCAAACAACCACGATGCATAGCGTAGGTCATCGAATTGTAGATGCTATCAAAACCATGGCCTCCTCACGTTCCCTCTCAATCTCCTCCGCAGACCGCGCCCTCCTCCACGAACCTTACAATCTTCTGTACAATCCCTTCCACCGCAAACCGGTTCTCGTCCACCAGTACCTATGAATCCTCCCAATCCATAATCTCCCCTAAACTCATTCTATCATAGAAGCAACGATACCAGGCCTCCAGCCTTCTCCCAGCGACCCTTTCTGGGACCTCTCCTCTTCGACAACAACGATTCCGATGCCCGTGACCATTGTGCTGCAGAACGGACTTTTCTGTCATGGTTACGTTTATCAATTTATATGGCTGTGGTTTCTGTGGCGATCCTAATCAGTTTCCATCTCAAACACCAGCCGACGGAGCTGGAAAGAAAGGTGGCCTTGCCTTTCGGAATTGTGTTTTGGCTGCTTGCGCTTGGTTGCATGGGAAGTGGTGAGTAGAAAATGTGGCGAGGGAGAGGGCGGTAAAGCTGATGAGTGATGCAGGTCTGAATAATTATGTCAAGACCGTGAACCGGTACAGTCGACGACAGGCGCTCGTGCAAAGTGGATGGGGAACGCAGGTTGTGTTTACTGTCGTGGTAAATTTCGCCGCGTGGTGAAGGATTTGTACAGTTGGGCAAGCTGACTCTGATTACAGGCTGTTGCGATTGTGGCGGCTTGCGTCTTATTTCTGAGTACGCAGGCTCAGGTGCAAAAGTGAGAGCTGAGCCGTACCAGTTTCCTAGCAGAGTCATGATTGTCCTAGGAGTTGACGACTCTGGACATGAGGTGCTCTACTGATCTATTGCTGTTTCCAAGACATGCGAATGGGACGCTTCAAGCCTGCTATCGGTGCATGAAGTCTGAAGCAGACTGAATGCCAGAAACCAATACCCTGGAGGTTGATCGCAGTCATGCCGGCCATTCACCATATGGTCACCTCGAATTCCTTTCAGCAATGAATCCTCCAGGATTTTGCAACCATAATCTCTGACCTCTCTAGCCCGCCTGGTCGAGAGTCGCGAATAGCGATACAGACGCAGGATATAAATAACGACCTCTGCCCGAGTCAGCTCCACTATCATCTCCTCCGACCTCTGCCCTTGGCAAGATCAACGCATCGAGAATCCTGTCGTCTGGACTTCGAATTGTTTGCTTCTTCAGCTGGCTCGTCAATGCCACATGCACGATCAACGATTTCTCCCAGAGTTCAGTTCTCCGACCTTCCAATTCCTCCTGGATCCAGCTTCGGCTCACGACAGCCTGAGACAACGTATGGCTCTCCATGAAAATACACTATCCTCCACGAGAACCTGGAGAGTACGATATTCTCGGAGAGAACATAGACCCGCACACTGAGTCTCAAGTGCTCGTCCTTCAGTGAGGTGACCTTGGGTGTGAAAAGGCATTCATTGCACTGCTATAGATTGATGCAAGAGCTGGCGCAGGATAGGATTTAGTATCGATGGAGACTTTGGACCTGGAGGAGGGAGTAGCAAAGCCTGTTGAAGGTGACGCAAGCCGGCAATGGTGTCGCCGAAAACACGACACACGCTCTGGCTGGCAGTGGCTGGCTTGAAACCTGATACATCATCTAAGCAGAGCTGCAATGGGATATTTTCGAGGAGCTCCGCGAGATGAGCGACTCGACTGCCGGCAGAGGCCATGATGTGGCAGACGTTAGCGAACCTCGTTTCAAACTAAGCACGTCACTCACGAGCACAATTCTCGGGCTGTTTGCGGGTTCTTGGCAGCTTTCTGGACGAGCAATTCAAGAGGCGCAGAGGCAGTCAAAATTTCATAGTCAGCACCTTCCGTTGACATCCAGTGCGGTCTTGTGAAGAGGTGCATGGACTTGAGCGCTTCATTCGCCTGCGCAAGGCCCAACTTCGCTTGTGAACTGGAATGTGGTCTTTTGCAGCAAATGAGAGCAGCGTGACACGGAATATTATCGCGTTCTAAAATTATCAATCTGGAAGTTGATTCCATTAGAAAAGAGCCCTGACAATGCGCCTCGGCCAGCTAGCCAGGCCAAGGGTTCTCTGCCTCTCCTCTGCCAGTTCTCGCAGCTCTGTCAGGTTTTGTCGCATACCACTGGTCACGTCCATTTCGGCGGCTCGGATGAAGAGCTTCCAGTCCCTAGTCCACACTTTCCAGCATATATACATGGTCAGAATAAGCGGAGCAGCCAGGTAGGATTCGAAAAAGTCTTTAGCATTCGGCGAGCCCCCAATCGGCCACAGAGCAACATAGAAACAGGCAATGAGACAGATGATGTTCATCGCAATGCCAATATACGAACCCCAAACGCCGAAGAAGGCCTTGTAAGGGATCTCCTCGATCGATCTGCCTTGCGCAATCCAGCCAGCTCGGAATCGTACATGACTGAGACAGATGGTAGCCCAGATGAAGAAGTTTGCCAGTCCTGTCAAGGCCAAGAGCCAGTTGAAGAACTCCGGCCCCCCACTTGTGGCCTCGTTCACGAAGGCCAGGAGTCCGAATGAGAGCTGAATCAGCACGCACCACAGTGGACGGCCACGCTTGTCAATGTAGGCAAGAGCTTGAGGTCCCATGCCGTGAGCTGCCAGGGCTTGCATGGTCCTTGTGCTTCCAAATGCGCTGCTATTTGCAACCGACAGCACCGAGAGGCAGATCACCACATTGAATACTGAAGGTAAACCTTTGATACCGGCAAGAACCATTGCGTAGACGAATGGCGATGCTTTAGTATTGGCGCCATGAGAGTTCAAGAGCACATCTGAGTCCGATGGTACGACCAGACCAAGTATGAAGAGACATACAACGTAGAAGAAGCTGCGACAGTCTTAGCAGGATCTGCATTCGAAGCAAGATGATGGAACACTTACGCTATGCGCCAGAAGACCTGTTTTGTCGCTTGTGGGATAGACTTCAAGGGATTCTTCGCCTCTGCAGCCGCAAGGCCACTGAGCTCCGTGCCGCCAAAAGCGAATGCGGCTGTCACAAAGACGGAGCAGAAACCTTTGAAACCATGACGGAACGCACCCGGGTGATGCCAGTAGCGAGCACCTAAGTAGCCTCGATGATCGGTAGGCACACCTCCGCAATCGATAATGATACCAAGGATGATGAACCCGGTGCAAGCCAGGACTTTGATGATGCTCAGGACGAATTCGACTTCACCATAGCCACGAATGCCGAATATCTGCACGGCTGACAGGGCTACCAGGAAGACGGTTATCCAGACGGCAATATTGATGTCCTTTGCCGAGTCCCAGAATTTTATCGTCAAGCTAGCCGCTGTGATCTCGAATGGCAAGATCACCAGCCATCCTATTGCATAGTCCCAGCCGATTGCGAAGCCCCAGGAAGGATCGATGAATCGAACGGCGTAGGTAAAGAATGCTCCTAATATTTGAGATCAGTATGATTACAGCCACTGCGTCATTTAATGCTCCAAGGGCCTTACCATTGACGGGAAAGAGCACGGCCATCTCAGCTAAAGCTTGCATGGTGAGAAGCAGCATACCACCAATAATCTCCAAGAACGTCAGCACACTTCTGTTCACCTGTTTCCGTGCATACTCACAATGAAGCCCAGGACGAGAGAAGCCGGACCACCAGCTTGCAGTGCTGAGCCAGAACCAACGAAGAGACCAGCTCCAATTGCACCGCCTATGGCGATCATTTGCATGTGACGACCTCTCAACTCGCGCTTCAGTTGATTCCCGCCCTCCACGTCCGAATTGTCCATTGAGCTTCCGCCCTTCTCATCGTGGTGTCCTTTATGCGCATCATCCTCCATATACTTCGGGGAGCCACTATAGTAGGCCGCCGGCGGCTGAGCTACCTCATGAGATAACATCGTGGCTCGTTTCGCGATACCTCAGATCTAGCAAAAATGATCGACGTTGGCAATGCTTGTTTCGAGGAGAGACGGTGATGGTGCTCGTGCTCTTATTATGGCAGATTAGAAAGCATGGTCATTTTGACCAACTGTGGCTAAATGGGATCAGCCGCCTTTTTCCATCACCACCATGCGAGGCTTCAGGATCGCCTTGCGGAGCTTATCATTTGAATGCCTGCTCGCCGTGGTGTTCATTCGCGTGTCCGCTGTCCCGCGAAGTGCCGCGCTACAACTTTCTTTCATTTGGGCCAATCTGGACCACAGGTTGATGACATGGTCAATCACACATGGTCAGCAAGATGCCGGGTTGGCTTGAGAAAGTTGATAAGCTTGAACGGCAAGATTGGTGATCATCTAACAGGGCTTGTCACCTTTGCCTGGCCAAGCTTAAGGGTTGCTGTGAGTTGCTCTGCGTGAAGGTGCGTGAAGTCAAATAATGTCGAATTGAGCGGGATAGCAGGCTGGGCTATGCTGGCCCTTGAACGCTAACCGTCTACACCCTCTTTCAAAGTTCCGGCAGTATTATTATACCCTGAGGAAGTACCGCCGAGCCCTGCGAATGCTGTTTTATCCAATGGAGGAAGCGGATTATGCCTGTATTAAGTTCAAATCTACTAATCGGGTGGCGGACGCTACTAGTCGGTTCTTGACAGAGGGTGTATAGCTTTTTGCTAGGCAACTGATATCTAGGGTTACAGATCAAAAAATTGTAAAGGATCTACTATGAGTTAATAGTTGCAAGGTTAGGGATAGCCCGGCCTGCTATCTCGCTTAATTAGACTATATGTAGTTCTAATGCATTCTCCCTATCTAGATAAAGAGAAGACTAATTATAGATGCTTATAGGCGGCTCCGCGTGCCTCTAAGGTCCTAGCGAAGCTTCCGCCTTATACCGTCTTAATGCGCAGCTACGGTGCCGCTTTAGTCGCGTCGATTATAGGCTTATAGTAGAGATGTAAAAACCTTAGTAATTGTAATAGTAATAGTAAATAGTAAATAGTAAAGTCAAATTAGCAATAGTAATAGTAATAGTAATAGTAATCCTACAGAGAATTCTATAGTAATAGTAATAGTAATAGTAATAGTAATTACTATAGTAATATTACTATTACTATAGTAATTACTATTATACTATTTAGTATAGTAAATTGTACTCTATACGAGTCCTAGCATCTATTTTTCTAGACTATATCATACTATTTACTATAGATATATCTAGTAAAACTATAGAGATC
>NW_006921540.1:1897267-1979062 GCF_000340215.1 Pseudocercospora fijiensis CIRAD86 | reverse complement strand
ACGTATAGAACACCCTCTACTAATCGCTGTAGTAGAAAGTAGAACTAAACCGTGCCTTTCTTAGAACAGGGTAGAGCGACTACTATTAACTAGGCCTAGCACGGATAGTATATCTACCGTGCCGGCTACCGAGTATGTCCGTACGAGTGATCGAGTATTACGCGTATGCGCTAAGCAAGCTTATCGCTAGCGCGGCTATATCGTACTATACGTAATAACATTATATAATTGTTATATAGGCTTACTAAGGTAGGATAGGAGACTTCACTTACTTAGGTTCTTACAATTATCTCCTTCCCCCGGTATAGCTGTCTTAGCTATAGGGCAATATAGTAAATTATACTATTTCTTATACTCTATACTACACTTGCGCGTCTTATACGCACCTATCGCTAGGCTATAGTTGCTAGGCACGTTATAATTTGCCTCGTAGTTGCTTGTTTGTTTATAGATTTAAAGCGCGGCTGCTTCTAGCACTAACTAGAGGTTGCCTAAATTTCTAAGAACGCGGTAGCTACGCGAGAACGTAAGCTGTCCGAAAGCGAGGCAAGTATTTAAAGCATTCGAAGCCCGCTTGAAAACTTCTTCTTTTTCTAAGCGCTCCGAACACTACCCGCCTACCCCCCGCCTACTCCTCCCTTACGCCCCCCTAGTATTACTTAAAGATTTTTCTTTTTTGAACATCTATCTAAAAAAATATTACTAGTATAGCTACTCCTTCGCGTACCTTAGGTAAGCGCGCCGTAGGCGCACCGCCCTCGATACCTACTACGCCTACCTAGCGCCTACTAAAAGTCCTAGAGGGCTGCACTCGTTGCTTTAGGCATATAACGGCTAATAGTACGTTTTCTCGCCCCTTGCTACGCGTATACGCTTCGCAACTAACTCGCTTTAAATAACCTATCTAAGCTCTACGTAGGCGGCAATATAGACCCTGCTACTAAGCGCAACTATAATCGCTACCGTAGTAGCTATTATACCTATACGCCTATTACGGTACGCGCGCTAGTATCGCTGCTAGCCCGCATCCGCGCTACGCGCGCTACGCGCGACCTTTACGATCTAGACGGCTACGACTCCCCCGAGGAGTCTAACGAGGCCCTAGAGGCACTCTAGGCTAATCTAGACGCCGTCGTCGCTCGTAGGTTTCTTATATACTCCGCTTGCGCTTCGTATACTAACCTCGATATTAGTTATCCTATCTACGCTCGACGCCTTCTATATTAATAAGAATAAGGTAACCCTAGGCGGCAAAGCCCTAGCCCGTAAGGGGGCCGCTAGCGGGTCCCTTATAGATATTAACCTACTTAGTGCCCTCGAGAACATCGGCACTAACCTAGCTAGTTTAGTAGAGATTAGTCGTTAGGTATGGTTTTTCCTATAGCCTCGTTTCACTTACGCTTCGTATACTAACCGTACTAGAACCTCGCTTAGCGCGTCGGCGCTAACGCCGTCGCCGCTATCGATACCGCTATAGGCATCGAGTAGGAGGAGTCTAAGGAGGATTCTAAGGATAAGTAGAGTAGGCGGCCCGCCGTCGCCGCGCCTACGCGGCGCCTTCTTTATACATACTAGGCTAATAGCCTTTTTTAGTAGCGAAACGAGCACGTATCTACTATTTTTCTTAAGTTTTATTTTCTTTTGTTTTAATTACTGCCTACGCTTGCGCTTCGCTTAAGCTTCGAACTCGTCTAACGCTATAGAATCTTTAATATAAATAGCTAGCTCCTAAGTGTTGTATTCTTTAGGCTACCCTCGCTACTTAATAAGGTAGTACGCCTTCCGCTTCTTTATCTTCTTTGCTACGATTGTTTCTACCTGCTACTTATTACCTTTAGCGATAGGTATACTTATCTTATACTCCTCGCTATCGCGCCTATACTAAGGCTCGAGGAGGGAAATATAGAAAACATTGTAGATCTTCGTACTTAACGGTAGTGCTAGGTAGTACGCCTACGCTCCGACTATGTCGATAATACGAAAAGGCCCTATATACTTCGGGCTAAGTTTCTTCTTTAGGATATCTAAGCTAATGTTCTTTATCGATAGCAAGACTAGGTTACCTATACTATATGTCTTAGTAGTGTAGTATACATTGTATTGCTTAGCCTAGTATTCTGCTACTTTCTACTAGCGTTCCGCAAGCGTTTTATACGCTTTCCGTAGGCGCTCTACAGCGTCGATAGCTGCTAGTGCCCTTCCCTTAGTTAGCTCGTCCCGAGCTAGTAGCTTATTTGCGCTCGGCATTAAATTAGGGTTGAAGCCGTAGAGCATCTTAAAGGGGCTTATACGCAATGTAGGATAAACGCTATTATTATAGGCAAACTCCGCCTAAGGCAAAAATTCAGCCTAATTATCCTAGTTCTCGGAGCAATAGTATCGTAGGTATTGCTCGAGGGTCTAGTTCGCGCGTTCGGTTTGCCTATTAGTCTAAGGATAGAAGGCTATACTAAGCCTACGCTTTACGTACGCTTCGAAGCAGAAGTCGCTCTAAAACTAGCTAGTAAAAAGCGATCTACGATTGCTAATAATGCCTAATAGCACTCTAAAACGCCTAATTACCTCCCTTTGAAGGATATCTGCGAGTTCTACTACTATATACTTCTTCGTCGTTAGGATAAAGAGGCTTATCTTCGTATAGCGGTCGACTATTACGAGGATCGCAGTATATACGTAGGTACCGAGCTTACTCGGCGGGAGATCGGTAATAAAGTCTATCGTTAATTCTTACTATAGTCGGGTTAGTATAGGTAGCGTAGCGAGCTCGCTATATAGGCGATAGCGCTTCGCCTTCGACCGTTAACAAATTCTATAGGTGCGGATATAGGCCGTAATGTCCTCGGCTATCTTCGGCTAGAAGTACTTTCGGCGTATTAGGTCTATAGTCTTAGCTATACTAAAGTGTCTAGCTAAAGGGTCGTCGTAGTATATACGTATTAGCTGCGTACGCAATACGTAGTCCTTAGGGATATATAGCGTATCGCCGTAGTAAATAAGGTTACTACGACGAGAATAGCTAGGCGGGAGGTTAGAACTACTTAACGAGGCTAAGCTACCCGACGGTAAGCTTATCTCGTATAAGCCTCCTCCTCTCGCTTGCTCTAGCTATTATAGAGTGCGTACGAAACTAAGGATTATATTAGGTATCTCGTAGTAGGGCCCGTTATTCCTAACGATAGTAGCCGCTACTCTTACGGGACTGCTAATGAAACTCTTGCGTTCCGCTAGCGCTATACTAGCGTCTCGCATCCTAATATATATAATAGAGATGCGTTTTACAATCGGCTCGATATCCTCGGGCAGATTTAACTATAGAGCTAGTTTCGACTGCAATATAGGGAGAAGGTTGTTTACCGCCTACGACTCGCTCTCGTAGTCGCTGCGTCGTAAAGGCGCATCGGCTAGATTTCGCTTACTAGCCCGATATTTAATAGTGAAGTTAAAAGGTATAAGGAAGGTTACCTATCTTGCCTGCCTTCCGATAAGCTACTTTATCTTTATAAAGCCCTTAAGATTGGCGTAGTCGATAACTACGTAGGTCGTATGCTAGGCGCTGTCGAGGTACGGGCGCTAATGCTTAAAGGACTCGACAACCGCTAGGAGCTCCTAGTTATAGGTCTTATAATTAGTCTCGGCTAGGACCATTTTTCGTAACTAGAAGGCAATAGGGTGCCAATTCCTATCTTCGCTCTATTGTAATATAATTCCTACTAAGGCAAACGTAGAGGTATCGGTCTCGATACGTAGGGGCTTCGTAGGATTATAGTATCGCAATATCGAGGCTAAGCTAAAGGCAGCCTTTAGCTAGCGGAACGCTTACTCCTCGCTTTCGCCCTACGGGACCTACCCTAGCTTTCGGCTATTTACGGCTCCTTTCGATAGGGCGGTTAGTAGTATAACGATTTAGGAGTAATTTAGAATAAACCTCCGATAGAAGTTATAGAATCTAAGGAAGGATTAAACCTCCTTTAGCGTTAATAGGCGAGGCTACTCGGTAATAGCGTTTACCCTACGCTAATCTATCGATACGCCTTCGGTACTAACGATAAACCCGAGGAATTCGACTTCTTTCTTCTAGAAGGAACATTTCTTTCTGTTCGTATATAAGGCGAGCTTCTAGAGCCGCGTAAGGATAGCGCGTACGTCTCGTATATAGTTCTCTCGCGTTTTGCTATAGATAAGAATGTCGTTAAGGTAGACGATATAGCAAATGTTAACTAGGCTAGCTAACGCCCTATTAATGTATCCTTAAAACGTAGCAGGAGCATTAGTAAGCCTAAAAGGTATTACCTTATACTCGAAGTACCCGTACCGCGTACGGAACGCAGTCTTCTACTCGTCGCCTCGCTTGATACGGATACGGTAATATACATCCTAAAGGTCTAAGGACGTATACTATTCGGCGTCCTTGAGCCTATTAAGCGTTTCGCTAATAAGAGGTAGGGGGTAACGATTTTTAATAGTAATCTCGTTTAGCCCCCTATAATCGACGTAGAGTCTTAGACTGCTATCCTTCTTTAGTACGAACAGGATCGGCGTACCCGCCTCGCTTATACTAAGCTAGATCCAATCGTTGTCTAAGGCTAAGCTTAGGTAATTACGAAGGTCGCTAAGCTCTCTTCCTAAAGAATAGTAGAGAGGTTTGTATAGCGGCTTCGTTCCGGGGATTAGGTCAATCGTATACTCTACGTCTTCGGGGAGCTTACGTCTCGCTTCGGGCGTTATTATAAAGACGTCTTCGAAGTCTTTGAATTCTTCTAGTAAGGAGGAACCTTTAGCGATATCGCGGAGCTAGCGAACGCTAATCGCATATACGTATAGGGCGTTACGCATATCCTTCTAGAATTCCTATAGTTCCCGTACGCGTATCGAACGCGCTACGGCTTCGTTCCTATAGGTCTAGGTATCCGTCGAGCTATCGACGATTACCTTTTAATCGCGCCTCTAAGGCCTACTAAGAATAATATTAGGGAGGGGCATCTCGAAAGCGTAGAACACTCCGGTAGTAATGCGTTCTTAGCCTATAGAGTCGGCGATCCGTAAGCGTAGATAATGCGCTCCGTAGTAGTATCCTCGGTCGCCCTAGAAACTGTCGGTACTAGGCAGTACGGCATTAACAATCCGCTAAGGCTAGTATCGTAGAATGAATTCTTAAGATACTACATTGATATTAGTAGCATTATCTAATAAGTATTCGACGGACACTTCCCCTTCTTGCGTAACGATTGCTCCGCGTACGCGTCCCGTAGGTACTACTACTACTAAGCTACTTAGTTGAGATTCCGTACCTATCCCTAGCTCTTAGGAGGTACCTTATCTTTTCCCTTAGCCTTCGAGTCGTTCTTCTTCTCTTTAGCGTTAGCGGCTACCTTACGTACCGTAGGGTTATCGTCTTTCTAGAGATAGCGGTTCGGGCACGCGTTCTTATAATAGCCTTTCTAGCGACAGCTATAACACTCGACCTTACTAATATTATACCCGCCTTGCGAGTTATCGCCCTTCGTATACTTTCCGCCTACGCTACGGTCGCGATTTAACTGCTACTTGCGGGCCTAACTATTAGATCGACGCTTCTTACCTTTACTACCTCCGGTTTTATCGTAGTTACGATCCTTGCGTTTGCTAGACGGCTTGTTAGGGGTCTCGATATACGTCGCAAGCTCTACGAGTTCGTAACGCGTCGTTAGCACCGTATAGTATTTAATAATCGCGCTACGAATCGCCGGCTAGAGTTTAACGAGGAGATAGCGGATCCTATACTCCTCGCTATAGTCGCTAAGTTAATCTTCGAGTACTGCGAGCTTAAGGGCAAAGCTTTAGACTAACTGTCCCTTACGCTAACGGGCCGCCTTATACTCGAGGGTTACGTCTAGTATACGGTTTATAGGGTCCCCGACGCAGTCCCGATAGAAGGTTTTAAAGTCCTAGTAGGTATAATTCTGTAGGTCCTTAAGGCTGTTTTTATTATGCTATCGCTCCTACGCATCGCCTACGAGGTATATAACACTATAAAGCACCTTGCTCTCGTCCGTATAATAGGTAGCTCCGGATAGTACAAAGGTAATAGAAAGTTCTCTAAGGAATCGCCTCGACTCCTTAATCGTATCGCCTTTAAAGGGCTTAGGTTCCTTTAGGCGAGGCTTAATAGCCGCAAGACTAGCGACTGCGTAGCTTATGCTAGGTATAGGGGCTACGCTTAGCGCACTTCCGGAAAGAGGTAGTCGATACGAGATAGATTCAGCTCTCTAAGATTCAGGCCTCTAAATCGACTCGTTAGCTAATTCTTCCTCGTCCTTATCGTCGTCGTCGCCTAGGGGTAGGGTTATCGTAGGACCCTCGCCGGCGGTACCGCTACTCGGAGCTAGCGCATCGCCTACGTCCCTAAGGGCACGAAGACGCGCATTCTCTCGCTTAGCTTCTTAAGCCTAGACTTCTAGCCTAAGCACTTCTTACTTAGCTAGAAATCGTTCGAGCCGTAGGCGGGTCGCTTCCCGGCGCGCCTAATATTCGGCCTCGTATTATTATATCGCCGCGTCGTTTTCTAATGCTATAGGCGCTCCTAATGCATTATTCTACGCGTTTCCCGCGCCCGGCGCGTTCGGATCGCTTGCGTTTATCTTTCGGGGTTCTATAGGCCGCTACGAAGGGTAGACGGTTTAGAACTGTAAGAAAATAGGTATATAGCAACGTATAGAACACCCTCTACTAATCGCCGTAGTAGAAAGTAGAACTAAACCGTACCTTTCTTAGAACAGGGTAGAGCGACTACTATTAACTAGGCCTAGCACGGATAGCATATCTGCCGTACCGGCTACCGAGTATGTCCGTACGAGTAATCGAGCATTACGCGCATACGCTAAGCAAGCTTATCGCCAGCGCGGCTGCATCGTACTGCACGTAATAACATCACATAATTGTTATATAGGCTTGCTAAGGCAGGACAGGAGACTTTACTTGCTTAGGTTCTTACAATAGGATAATACTCTAAGGCTTTTGTAATAGCCTGTTCTACCCCGTATTTTAGAAACGGATTAGCTTTAATACTAGGATTTTCTAAGGTCTTTTCTAAACTCCTTATAATTTTAAATATTTCTAATATAGTCTTTGATATAGTCTCGTAGTCTCGGGCCTGAAATAGCTTAGTAGGATGTTTAAATATCTCTAGAATATCTCTTAATATAATAAGATAGTCGAACTCTTCGTTACTAATAGTAAAATTATCTATATTCAAGCTACGTCTCTGTTTATTAGGTAATCTACTAGCGGTATCTAAGACTTTATTAATTTCACTAAAATGATATATTACACTAGTAATCATATTATATTTAGATAGCCATCTAGCCATCTAGTAACATTATCGCCTTTAAGCTTCTCGGAACCTCCTTTAGTATTATATAGCTTTTTATTCTCTTTTACTACTCGACTAAAAGTGTTTTTTAGAAAGTGATTTGTTTTAAAAGCCCTAATAATCTTTCGTAAGTTACTAGGTAGTATTTTCATACTAGAAGTAAAAGAATAAGTAGGATTATTTCTAACTATATTATCTATAGTATTTATAAAGACTTTGCTTGTATTAGGTATAAAAAAGCAATATAATAGAATAGAGTTACTTATTAAATTAATAATATGTGCTACGCACCTTATATCTACGATATAATTACCCCATTGCTGTTTATATTCGGATTTAATTTGTGAAACTAAGGTATTAATAGGGCTAGCGTTATCTCTAGTTACTCCTAGAATTCTATTTCTAATACTATATTGTTGAAGTAGGCCATCTAATTCTTTAAATAGAAAATCTCCGCTATAGGACGTAGCGCTATTCAATACTTCGAATCCGATTAAATAACTCTCTAATTTAAATCTTTTATTTATAAAATGTAAGGTAATACCTAGATAATCGTTACTATTATTAGGAGAGTTCCATTCGTCGAAGGTTAACGAGAATCTACTAGTATTTTTATTTACAATTCGTATATATTTCTCAATTTCGTTATTATAAAAAGTATTAAAAGCTTTAGTAATAAGATATCTAGAAGGTAACTCGTCTATTTCACTATTTAAATAATTTAGCAAGTTAAAAAAGCTCTCACTTTGAACTATAGTAAACGGCTCGTTATTATTAATTATGAATAGTAATAGTAATCTCGTAAATTCGTCGGTATTAAATAAACTATAACTTTTTCGCTTTCTAAGATTAGGTACTGTCTCTATACTTAGATGCTTATCTAAAGTTGTCTGACTATTATTTAAAGTATTATTATCGTTACTATCGCTATTATAATCGGAATCCTTAGACGTGACTATATCTTTATGTTTTTAACTATAGTGGTTATATAGATTACTCGTATTAAAAGGCCAGGTTCTATTCCTATAGATATAATTACACGTAGTACAAGAAATTGTAAAAGTCCGTACTTTATTTTCAATATAGGGATCTAAAGTATAAGTAAAAAGCCGTTCCCTAATCGGAGGCGGCGCGTGTTTAAGTGCCGGTAATTTAGCGTCCGGGGTATTAAAATTAAATTTAGGAGCCATGTTTTACAGTTTAAGACAATTATTAAGATTTATAATTGTTCTAGCTATAAGATATTTTATATATAAAGACTAATAGAATAATAAATAATAACTTTTTTTTAATGTTAGTAGTATATAAGAGGTAAGTATATAGTAGAGTATATAGTAGATTGTATAGTAGATTATATAGTAGATTATATAGTAGATAGTAGTCTAGTATACTAGAGAACTATAGAGAAAGAAATCAAACTTAGGAAGAGCGAAGGCGAGTATATATATTGCTCCCTCTCTACTTGAATTAAGGTTTATATACAATATTATAACTATATATAGTAATAATAATATAATAGTATATTGAAATTTATTTATTTATTTATAATAGTATATTAGAATAATAGGATAATAGAATATATTTATTCTAAAATAATATATTATTCTATTATTCTAAGATACTATTATAAATAAATAAATTTATTTAAATATATTATTATATTTTTTTTACTAAATATAGTTATAATATTGTATATAAACCTTAATTGAAAAGGAGAGAGTAATATATATACTTCGTCCTTTCCTTTCTAAAGATCTTTCTTCTTTCTATACTACTTTAGTATACGAGACTACAACTAACTACGCTACTCTCTACTACGCTATAATCTTTTAAGACGTCTATTCAATAGTAGACTACTACTATAATACGAAGTAAGTCTACTAATATAAAAAAAACTACTTACTTAGTAATATACTAATTTTATTAGTATTAGAATGTCTACTACTAGCTCTATCGTACTATTTCCAAAGGGCGACCCTAATGCTATAAATATAACGCCTAGGAAAATGATTATCAATCCGAAAACCGGCCGTAAGTCTATAGGTTTATTTGAATTACTATATCTACTTTACTAATATTTTATAGAACCATTTAAGCAAATTAGACAAGCAGCAAAGGGCGGCGCTATATATCAAGATCCTTATAATAGGACTAAGATATTTAAGCCATTTAGTCGAAGGCTAAAAAAGAAAACTTCTATATTTATTCCTAGAAAGAAGGCAAAAACGATAATCTATCCTAAAAAAGGGGAATTTAAACCAGACGGATTTTGGTAAGGGTTTATAGAAAATATACTAATATTAGCAAAACTAATACGCTAAAATTAGGCTACCTAAGCTTCAAGGCTATACAGACTACTATACTAAGGATATATATCGAATTTCTAAATAGATACTTTAGAAACTAATTGTACTAATATATATTAATATTAGTAGAATAATCTCTCTTTTCGTAACTACTAATCTTTTATTGAGAATATATAGACAACTAATTCTCTAAATACATTTTTCAACTATAACTAATAGGAAAGACTAATATTCTAATAGAATATATATTAATACTTATATAATTAAATAATATAATATAGTTATTATATTATTATAGAATAAATTCCGAAACTAGTATAGTGTAAAGTTCTTATATTACTATAGTTTTTGTTTTCATAATAGGTATATAATATTATTTTATAAGAAAACATCCTATAGCTATTTTTTTTTCTAGGATTGTATAAAATAAATTATTTATTATAGTATACTATATACTATATGGATTGGTACTTAAATCGTTTTTATTAGTACTATAATTTCTTTAGGGTATAGAATATATTATTAAAGTCTTAGATATTATAAAAATTAAGATTCTTTTTTTTATAGTAGTTTCTTTATTTAGGTAGATACTGTTAATCTTTTATACCTATATTATACTGTAAATATCTATATAGTCTAGAGCACTATATAAGTAATCCTATAGCTAGTATAAATATAAAAAATATATATTAAGTATACGGCTATAATATAATAGAATTGTAACGATTATATAGTATAAAATAGATAACGGCTCTATCTAGCTATTAGAAAGACTGCCTATATAAGTATACCTGCCCTTACTAGATAATAGCAACTATAGCGGCTAATATCAGCGGCTACTGTACTATTGTATATATATTATCGACTATAGCGACTAGTAGAAGCCGCTACTATACTATTATATATATACTATAGTTATATATATTTCTACTCTTAATATTAGACTATCCTTAATTATATTATAGTATATTATAGTATATTATACTTATTAAGTAATTCTGTAGCTTGGGATAGGTAGAAAAACTACTATAATAGTAGAATAGTAATTACTATTTTACTATTACTATTACTATTACTATTTCTCGAAGGTCCCTAGTAATAGTAATAGTGATAGTAATAGTGATTACTATAGTAATGTTACTATTACTATAGTAATTACTATTTACTAGTTTACTAAGGTTTTTACATCTCTAGCTTATAGCGAGGCATTATAGCGAGGCACTCTTGTTCGGTCGACTTGTAGGTATCGTGCTTTGTCGCTAGCGCTATCGTTACCGTCTAGCAGTATCTTCAGAAGGAGGCGAGATGTTTGCCTTAGGCTTTAATCGTCGGGCCTAGAGTAGTTTCACCGTCCTCTGGGTCTCGTTGGCTTGGCGCAGTAGGTTTTCAATGCATTCTGTACTGGCGCCTGTTTTTCAATCATACAGGACTTTTCTTCTGCTACGCTTTCGTCTTTCGAGCTGTGGGTTTGCAAGACCTGTAAATGCTGCTCAAAATAGGTATCAAAGAACATCCGGTCATGTTTGGAGTGTCGATGCCATGGTTTGGGGCCGCGAATTGTTGACCGTGCCGTTACCTTCCAGAAGCAATTGTGGCAGGTGTCGTCGCTGCTTGCTGTACCTTCGCTTTGGCAATGTCTGCGGAGTGACCTTTCCAAGCAAGTTCATGCGCTGGAAGCATTGAGGTCACAGACCGGGAGCGACGCTGAAGACGTCTACGAGATGGCCTGTAATCGAACAGACTTAAGTGTAGCGATGGCGGAAAGCCCAGCTTACCGACAGTACGAAGCTGACTCCGGAGTGCGTACGAAGGTGTACAAACCGCCTGCGTTGTTTAAATGATTGTCCTTACAACGATCCTGGTGCCATGGCAGGCAATACAAGCTACTGGTTCGTAGGCGTCTGTTCCGGCAGCCTCTTCTCTCCCGACTCTTGCAACGGAGACCTGCTCGCTCTTCGATGGGGCAATGGAAGCACTCTGACTGATGAAGATGTCGGTGGACCAGATCTGATTGAGGGGGGCATCATCGCAGAGTCGAGGTGCTTCGCAATGTATGGGCCAGATCTGGAAGCCAACAAATCCCGGAGCCTGCATGCAGCATTTTGGCATGATTTGGGGATGTTGGAGTTTGGGGTTGGGTTGTTGAGGGATTCGAGGCTTCTTTGAACTTTGATACTTAAAAAAGAAAAACTCAATAGGTCGGAAGATTCCGCCGCAGCCAGCTCCGCAACACCAGGAGTCACAATGCCTACAAGCAATCATCATCGCTCTACGGCGCACCACTGGTCCCAGTCGAAACGATCGCCGAACACCGCCCAAGACTTATTCGATTCGTCCTGAGTGTATGGAAGGAAGGGTGCGCGCCATTCATGTGCGGGATCAAGCCTGTGAGTAGTAGCGAGTGGTGCAAGGACATACCTATAGCATGTGAACGCACAAGAGCAGCGGTCTGCGCAAAGACAAGCCGACCGAGGCATGGTAATATGGACAATACAATGGACAAGCACGCAAGGCCTTGGGTCTATCTTGGCTTCAAAAGTCCAGCGAAGTCTCGCACCGAAGTCCGCGTGAGCTACACTCATGGAGCAATACTTCGCGCGTGGTACGGGATTGTTGCGTTCACGCACATGTCGACTCAATCCCAACTACAATCGCTCGCGCCTCGCAAGCGGGCATGCGGCGTCCGGACAGCTTGCACAGGGCTATTTGTTACCTCGCTACACATTGGTGCAAAGTGCTGACGCCTGCCCGCCCGGGACGGCAAGCCTACAGCTCGCTGTATGTAAAATCCTATGCTTTGGGCGAATCATGCTTATAGCAGAGCGAGCCAAAGACCCCACTCTGATGGGCAAGCTAGGCATCCAGCATAGAAGAAGTACCACTCTGTAACAGACCCCTTCAATTCGCCGGATCCTGTTCCCTACGCTTCGCAGATCAAACATCGGCAAGCCCAAGGCGAGCTTCATTGGTGCTCCTTGTCATTCTCACGCGTCGAGCAGCTCTGCATGGTCATGAAGAGAAGCTTCAAGATGTGCTATGTCGCAGCAACGTCGAACACACCGTGTTCAGCATAGCCTATCGACGCTCAGCCGAGCTCGCAGGCAACAAATGCGGTAGGCCCTGCAGGACAAGCGACAGAAGAGTACAGGGTACTGTCGACTGAAGCAATAGTGTGATACATTGCCGGGTCTTTTCAGAGCTGTAGCCAAGATCTGCGTAATAAGCAGTGTCCAGGTACGCGCTGACTCGACAGCATGTTGATGTTGGTTTATGCTGATACCGAAGCTCAAAGCGACTATGATCGCTGTACGCATCTTGTCCTTCTCAGCCATAATGTAGCAAAAAGCGCGGCGAGCATTGGCAGTACCACCATGTACCCCACTTCCAAGCGCTGTTTCCCGCGAAAAATGTCTTGTCAAGCGTCCAGAGCTGCTGTGTAACGCAATTCATCCCTTCTTCAACGTCGACTGGCCTGCCAAACGTCGCAGACGCACGTGGCACATGGCAATGTCTTGGTCATATCTAGCGTACCGAGGTCCTGGGCGATTCAAAGCGTGTGATATAGAGTGTAGAACGGCCATGTGGGTGTCTCTGATCTCCCGCTGGCAGCACGCGCTCAATCTTGCTCTGCACCTGAACGCGTTCTCCGACGACCATGTCTGCGGAAGTGAAGCCGCAGGATCTCTCGAGCCTGGAGAAGGTGGAAACCAGACAGACTGATGGCGACAGCGCTACCTCTCCGAAATACGAACAGGAGTCGGGGGAGGAGCAGAATGTCGAGAACAAGGCACGTTGCTCTTGTTCGATAGAGAGAAGCATTGGACTGACCAAGACTGACCAGCTCACCTTCTCCTTCTTCATGACAATGTTTGGTCTGGCAATGGCCTTCGTGGTCGCCGAAGTCACACCTCTGTTCCTGGTGACGAGCTTCACAGTCATTGCCTTCGACCTCGATGCCATCGACAACCTAGTCTGGATTCTCGTCGCACCTTATATTTCCACGGGAGCAATTGCACCTTTCGTGGGGAGCTTGTCAGACTTGATGGGCCGCAAAGGCATTATCTGTTTCAGTCTGGTCCTGGCAGTCATCTCTTTCATCCTGCAAGCCGCTGCTCCGAACTTTGCTTGCTATCTTTGTGGACAAGTCGTTGCCGGAGCTGCCATAGGAATCCAGATTTTGACCGTCATTGCCGCTGCGTCCGAACTTGTGCCTGTTGCGAAACGTGGCGCCACAATCGGCTATATTGTCATGGGATTCCTGCCCTTCGCTGCTGCATCATTGTACGGACAGCTCATCGCTGAGCATAATTGGAGGTACATTTATCTGGTGCTGGGAGTCTGGTCTGCGATCTCGCTGGTTGTGCTCGTGATCTACTACAATCCTCCACCACGACCTTCAGCCATCGGCCTGTCGAAGATGGAACTGCTGAAGCGACTTGACTGGGGTGGCAGTATTCTATCGATCCTTGGAGTGGTTCTGTTCCTCATAGGAATCAACTGGGGCGGTCAGTTCTATCCCTGGAGGTCGGCACGAGTCATCTGCATGCTGATGTTCGGCCTTGTAACTCTGGTCATCTTTGGCTGCTATGAGCGATGGGTCACCAAGTATCCAATGTTCCCGGCCCGTCTTGTCCAGAGCAAAAGACATTTCTTCTCTGTTTCCGCGCTTTGTCTGACTTCTGGTATCAACTATGTACCCTTGACGGTGTTCTGGACGATTCAGACATATACTGTCTATGGCGCGAGTTTCAAGGACGCCGGCATCTGGTTGTTGCCGCTCGGTTTCTGTATTGCCGGTGGTGCAATCGCATCAGCAATCTTGATCACGGTATTCAAAAATCACATCCAGTGGGTTCTGCTATTCTTCTGCTGCTTGCAGGTGATTGGTGAGTCTTCCGCTATCTCATCCACAGATGTATGCTTACGCTTGGGTAGGCATGGGCTGTATGTCCCTATTCGATCCGGCCGACATCAACACAGTCTGGGCGCCAATGATCTTCGGCCTCATCGGTGTGGGTGCGGTTCTGCTTCCATCGCAAGTCGTTTTCTCGGTCATTTGCCCTGACGATCTGATTGCTACCTCTGTGGCTCTCAGCTTGGTCATTCGCATGATCGGCCAGGTCGTTGGCAAATCAATGTTCTACAACATTTTCAAGTCTCGGGTGCGGAAGCTGGCTGCTTCTGATCCGTATCTCATCGCCTTTCCAGCTCTGAGTGTCGGCTTTGGCGACAGTGACAATCCAGTCGAACGAATCGAACAGCTTGTTACGAGTATGACGGCAGGTCCTCTTAGCCACTACCTTGAGCTGTTTCCAGAGATCAACACACCTGAAGAGCTCGCCACGATTGTGCAGGCTGGGCAGAACTTGTACGCCAAATGTTTCCCGCTGCTGTACTATGTCAGCATTCCATTTGGAGTGCTTGCGATTCTCAGCTGCTTCGGGCTGTGGGGAATTGACAAGTACATGACCAAGAGAGTGGCTGTACATTTGTAGAGTAGGAATACCATAGCATCAGACCACAGAATGACAGCCTTCTGCATCGCAGCACCTCCGCCAGTCTATCATCAGCTGAAGCTCTGAAAAAGAGACGAGCACTTCAGAGATCGTGCTCGCGCGGAAAGCAAAGTAAACATGCGGTATCTCACGTCACACCCTCTCTGAGACCTGACTTTATACCATAGACTCGCACCAGAGGAGATGAGCACCTCAGCGATCGTGGTCTCGTGGAGTAGAGCTGAGATCAAACCCTCAGAACCACACGGTGCCCCAGAGCGAGGAAGAAAACAACCCCAATGTGAGACTCCAAGCCTCCACCTGACCGCCTCAACTCCATACCCCACCCATGCTCCACGCTCACCACCTTCTTTACCAACAACCCATTTCACCCCGCGGAGAGAGGTGACGTGAACACCTGGAAGCTCACCTAGGAAGCAGTTTTCTCGTCAACTCCAAAACTTGACAGTACGGAAAAGAGTCGAGAGAGGAGATGAATGTCATGGTCTCGTTAATGCAGCCGGAGCTATAGCTCTACGGTAAGGGTATCTTAAACGAACGCTCCTTTCCCAACCCCCAAAAATGCTATCCCACAGGCGGGAACTATTCCTCAAAACCCTCATTTATCAATACTCCAACAATAAACTTCCTCGCCTCCGGCATGTCCCGAGTCGGGATTACCTCACCAAAGTCCTTGCCCTCTGCACTGGCCAATGCGTTCATGCATGTGAAAACGCCACAGTCGTCGAAGTTCAACTGTGATTGGCTCCTGGCAGCACCCTCCTTCCACTCCCCAGCATCGTATTTTGCTCCTAACTCCATTGCCAGCCATTCTCTCGCGATTTTGATCCAATTAGATCGCGTGCCGTGTGCCGAATCCAAGAATTCAATCGTTCTTGCCTTGGGCGATATGATCAGAATTGTCCAGTGAGCGCCTGTGGAGCACGGAAAGAAGATTTTTTCGCACTGGAGGAGCTTTGCGCCGGCGATGTGCTTGCGGCGACTCCAGCGACCGATGCCAGTGATGCCCTTCTGCTTGTAGGTTGGGAACCAATTCGTATCGTAGGCGACGTATGCTGGAACGACATCTGCACGCTTGCTGTAGCCGAACTGGTCTAGTTTCCGCTGTACTATAGCGGAAATGAAGCCATTGACGGACTCGTCGTTCAGCCACATGCCTGGACCGCCCTTGATGCCTCGTGGGACGTTTCGAAGCAATGTCTCGTTGGGTTGTGGCAGGACCCGTCCGAGATCGTATCGTGTAAGCTCGACGCCGGCGCTGGTCTTGCAAACAATCTTGCTGGCATCGGTGATTGCCATGGTGCTAGCGATCCTGGCTTCCAAATCATCGCTCAGGGTCGGGATAAGCGGTCTGGCTGCCGCTTCCGCTGCTCTGAGAGCCTCTTCTTCCTCGAGTCGTTTCTGCTCCTCTTCTGCAGCGAGCTGTGCTGCAACTTTGGCTTTCTCTTCCTCCTGCTTGCGCAATTCCTCCTCAATCCTTTCGCGCTCCTCCTCCTCTGCTTGCAAGCGAGCTGATTCCTCCGCCTGTCGAAGCTCTTCTTGCTTTTTGAGCTCTTCCGCTGCAGCTGCCTCTGCGCGGGTTTTGCGTGTGCTCACGCTCTGCCTGAGTCTCTTCTGCTCTGGACTCTCGATGGCGACCTGTTTGGCCTTGGCGATGAGATTGTCGATTTCTTCGTCGCGCTTCTGTTTAGCTTCCTTAAGCTCTTCTTCTCTTCTTTTCCTCATTTCCCGCCGAGCTTCTCTGGCAATTAATTCGATTTTGCTGGTGCCTTTTGGAAGGTATTTCGAGGCAGACACTGGACGCGGTATATGACCAACGGTACTAGCGTAGTAATCAAGAGCCGTATGTCCTGGGGCTGGTAACATTCCTCGTGGACGACGGGATGGGGGAGCAGCATCCTTCTTAGACTCCTCGTCTCTGCTGTTTGGACGAGAATCCGGCGGAGTCGCCATCTGTGGTGGTGATTGGCCGGACTTCTGCGATTCAATCGCTCCGGACTGCTGCGGTGGCGTGGGCATCAGGTCTTGCTTCGCGACCGCTCGGCGCTTGCCACTGTTTGGAGCTGTTTCGACTGCGACAATCTCCTGCGGCTCTCGCGACGCACGTCTTGTGCTGGTAGTGGCGCTGCGCCAGATGGATCTCCAGACTGCACCAATAATAGCAGGAATGTAGGTGGTCACAGTCGTGGTGACTATTGCGACAAGCATGCCGCCAATCATGCGAATGGGCTCTGGTATGGGATCTGATTCTTCGTATACTGTCTGTTCTGCGAGAAAATACTGCTTCTCGGTGGTGCTGTTCTGCAAGCCTGGGTACAGAACTTCCGGCTTTGGTGCCTGAGACTGAAATGGCGAACGTCGTGACACTGGAGACAGCATGTTTCGCTCTGATGGCGATGTCAACTGAGACTGGAATGGTGAGCTTTGCGATTCCGGCGACAGCTCTTTGCGTTTTGGTGGTGACCTGGCCTTCGGCGAGGTATAGAATGCTCTCACTGCTCCAGGCGTGGAGGCTTTCTCTGGCGAAAATTCCGAAAACTCATCGGACATGAAGGTGCTGAATTCTGGCACTTCGAAGTGATTATTTCGCCGAGGTGCTACTGGAGCACTCTTTAGTGGCGATGACAGGAAAGGGCTGCTGGAAGCAGGAGGCGGCGACAGCTGCGGTTTCTTCTCTTCCGCAAGCCCACTCTTGATAGAAAAATCGGTATCGTGGTTCCAATGGTGAGGCGTCTGCGGCACGTACTGGTCGACGATACTGTCGTATGCTTGAATTCGGGAGACTAGGGCAGATTTGCCCACCTTCGTTGGCGCTGGGCCAAGATTTGCCGTACGTGGCTTTGGATCGCGTGCCAAAGGTGAGAAGTGGACGCGTGGCGCTTCTGCTTTTTCCGAATCCATTGAGACGTCCTCGGTGGTGTGGACAGGCCCGGAGTCAACGTCCATAGGCACCGTCGGCAAGTACGCCTCGTAGGTGCGCCTTCCGTTTCTGCGGGTGTCAAAGAAGCTCCACGCAGTCAGGCGATTTTCGGCAGCGTAGTCTACTGGCGAGTGCCACAGATTCTTTCGGTAGACGTGAAGCTCCGATGGTATGAGAGGGCCATTGGCGTTGTAGCCGTGGTACGTCTCACTGTACAACTGACCGGCTCGTCCTCTCTTCTCGCGCTTCAATAGCGGGTTCATGCAGTTCTGATGTTTGAATTCGCTTGTGTGTCTTGGGGTGTGCGTTTTCGCTCGAGTGGCTTTGTGTGTGTGTGGTTTCACGGAAGCGCTTGCTCTGAAAGTGTCGGTGTTGTAGAGAAGAAGGACAGGCGAGAGCGAGCGGGCATTGAGAAAGCGCAGATGGCGTGCTGCGTGCTGAGAGTTACGCGTCGTGCCCGCAGCGACTCTCACGTAGCGATGCCGTCACGCGTCGCGGAAACAGCGCATAAGTGCGGTGATAAAGCCGTTTAGCTCCGCATACACCCTTTCGCCGTCGAGTGAGTGGACAGTGGTGTGTTGTAGAGAACACTGAGAAAGTCGAAAAGTCAGTCTGAGAAATGCAGCAGATCTGAATCGCGGGAGATCGACCGACCCGAAGGTGCGGGTGCGTGGGATGGTCCATGCTTTCTGTGCATAGGCCGGATCCGGCAAGGGTCTGGTGTTTCAGAATGTGACATGCACCTTCTTCACCTGCAAGCGACAAGACAATGCCAGCCAAGGCAACAATGTGACCTTGTCCCTTTCCGTCGCAACGGCGGTCGTCAGTCGCAAGAGCTTCGTGTCTCGCTGTGGTATTTGACGAGTGTAAAGCCACCGAATGCAGCATTTGTATCGAATGCGCCCGCATAGCTGTTATTGCTCTCACGCGCAACACCTCAGACCTCACTTCGCCCCACACCGACTTTCCGCAAGTGATGGCGTTTATCAAACGGCTCTCAGACAGTCTGTGGGACTATGTCTCCCCTCGGAAGGCCGCCAAAGCACCTCTGCCCACACCACAGTCGGACGGTGTTGTTTACAAGAAGCCTGCGTACCCAGCAAGTGCCCGAAAAGCGTCGCTGGATCAGATTGGGCAGTCCACGAGGTCTATGAGCCCATCTGAGCGAGTCAGGGACTGGAGGCTGCGTCCGACATCGAGTCCTGCCAGCGCGCCCGCCACCGGGCAGAAGAGGAAGCGGCTACACACGCCAAGCAGTTCGCAACGAAGCAGCCGCGTCAAGCAACCAAAGATCGAGGTCGAAGACATGGACTTCGAGCCGCACACACCCGTTATGGCCGAGTATGAGGAGGATTCAGTGATGGAGGACTACACCGAGCAGAGTCCCTACCTTCGCACGCCGTCGCAACGCTATTCGAGGACGAAGTCTCCCACGCTGGACGAGATGGCTGATGAGTTGGACGACATGTCGCTGGTGGTTGACGACGAGGCATACTACAATTCGCCACAGCGGCGCAAGCTGGTCATGCTGCCACCACAGTTCGACAAAAGCGAGTTTCAAGAGGGGGAGTTGCGCAAGCAGGGATGGGATGACGACTATATCACCTTGCTCCATCGCATCTTGAAGAGGGGCTACGAGCCATTGTTGCCAGCTTACATGAAGTTCGAGTACAACTTTCTGCCAGACGGCTTCTTCGAGAAGACCGACGATGCTATCATTGGCAGCGTCAGTGGCAAGCACTTCCATGCAAGCAAGGCACTCCAACACCTCCTGGATCTCGGAGGCCGAGTTCGTGATCGCAAGTATTTGGAAGGCCCAGTCGAACCAGAGGAGGAGATCAGACGTGCCGTGCGCCATTACAATAAGTGGGCACAGAACGATGCCGGGCTGGACAAGAAGACCGCGATACCAGTCTTGGTGCAGGAATATCAACCAGCGGAGACTCACGCCGACCTCATCAAAGAGAACGCAGAAGCCAAGTGCCGCGAGTTGGCGAAGAGATGGAAGAATGCATTCAGAGTCGCCAGATCGGTTGAGTTCTCGCCAGGTTCCCGATCCTCAAACCACACGCTGCTCTCGTACGAGCTTCCGACATTCTACGTAATCGCAGCCTCGTATACTTTAGCCTGCGTCATGGCCTATCGCGTCGACACAGACGAGTGCAGCTCAATGGCGTTCCTCGACTTCCAAGATCCAGATTACGACGTGTGGAATTCTCTGGCTCTGGCGCTCGTCATCTGCCACGCGCGTGATGTGCAGGTGAGAATCGCCGACGAAACCATGATTGGTCAGAAGCGTCCTGGATCTGGAGCTACATCGATGGTGGATGACGATCCCGATGCATGAAGAGGCGTGCGTTTGAGCTGCAATTGACACCCGGCATGTTTGGAAGTCATGGCGCAGCGAGGGAGCAGGACGTTGCGTGAATTGAAACGAATTTGACGATTGAGAATGATGCACAGATACCCCAATCCATTAGCAGAGGCGCACGGAGCGAAGGAAGAGGAGGGATACAGCTGTGCGCAAACGGACCGAGACTCACATCTCATATCTTTTTCAGGTAGAAGGAGGAAGTCAAGAACTCAAATAACAAGAAATGATCGTACCTCAAATGCTTCCCTAGCAACTCTCCATACGCCTTTCTGTCATCAATCTTGATCCCATATGCCCCGTGAACTTCCAACTCAATCTTTTCCCATCCAATCCTCATGACGAAATATTAAAGAACTTCAACTCACACCTGATGATGATGGAGAGGGGGTGTATGTGGTCGGTAGCGTAAGCGATGCGGCTTCTGGGTTTGTGGTTGGTGACTTCGATTTGGTTGCTACTTTTGCTTTCTTGTTCCGAGTATGGGACACCAGCAGTGAGTATGAATCCATCGAAACGATACGAGGTAGATAGACGGAAAGAGAGGCATGGTTTTCGTGGTATGGCCCCACTTCAGACAGAGGGTTGTTCTTATCCTGACTCTAGGCTTCGTGGTTTCTTCGGGTGAGTAGCTAGGCTTGTCATGCCTCTCGTAATGTGTCTAGGGCTGAAGGTGACCATTGCTACGGGGCGGAGGATCTTTGTTCGTTGACGAAACAAGTGAAGGGATGAGGTGAGGTCGGATGCTTCCAGAAGGCAGGCTAGAATAAATCCTTCCGAGAATCTCCCTTGACAACTTCCGCCTCGACATCCATCACAAGTAATCCACGCAAGGTCATCAAGAATAGGGGATGACATAGCTATTCTCAAAGCCGAGGTCAAAAATTTCCAATACGCCACGTTCGAAATATGATTCCAGCAGGTGCGACGCGGTCCGACTCCAAGTACAATCTCATGGGAGGATGTAGCATTCACACATGCCGCCTATACGGGAATAAGACCAATCGCCCATGTACATCCAGCACGAGAAGAGTTGGACCGAGCTCATCAGCACGACAATTCCGGCGAAAATCGAGAGCTCAAGAGCAGACAGATAGGACGGATCCGGGACGTATAGGCCCATTCTATTCACCAGTCGTCCCCATATGAGCAGAGAGATAGAGAGGGTGCTACTCGGAGTTTTCATACTCCTGGTCATCCGGATGGCTCTACGCAGGACGCTTAGGGTTAGCAGTTGACAGCGAGCTGCCACGGCGACCTGTACTGACGGCCGATGCTGATGATCTGGTTAGATTCCATGGTGATTGCGAACTCAAAGAGCATGTCCTCCAGCTCTTGCGGTAGGGCCCTAATTCGTTGCTCGAGTTATGCTAGCTTGAGATGGCGAAGGGATAATTGAATATAGTTCCCGCCGATACGTGCTCTAGACCACCGCGGTAGACAGGCCAAGCGGATATTCACCTGCAATTTCGTGAGAGATTGATGAATCGCCTGCAGATAGAAGTACGAAGAAGATAAAAAAAAACAGATCTATCAACAGATGCCAGGAGAAGTCCACCGGTTCCATGCGCATCACAAGGTACACGGTCTTGAATTCACTCACTCGCACGAAGATACTCAAAATCCACGAAACAAACAAAACAAATCCGACCACTGTCCCTAAACCGACATCCTCTTCCGCTTCCGCCCTCTCGGACTCTTCGCCTCAACCTCTCGACTCGCCTTCCTCCCCATCCTCAAAACCCTCTCCACAACCACCATCGACCGCTCCTCCCAATCCCCAATCGCCCTCACAACAACAGCCTGTCGCGGCGGCAAGCGACTATCATACCCCGCATAAATCTCCGCCAACTTCTCAAAAACTCCCGTAACAGCCTGCTCGACCTGCTCTTCCGGCGAAAACACATTCTCAAAATCAAATTCTTCACGGAATTCCTTGAGCGCACATTCCAGGAACCAGTTCACGTCGGGCAGACCGAAAGGGAGTTTTGAGACGTTTTGTCGAAGACCGTAGTAGCCAGTTGTGTACTTGAGCATTTGTCGGAGGTCGATGGTGGCTCGGTCGTTGTTGGCTGTTTGCTCCTCGTCGTTCTGAGCTAGTAGGTCTTCGAGCGAGGTGACTTGTTTGAGGAGTTCTTCTTCGAAAACGGCTCTGAGGGGGGTTGCTAGCTGTGCGAGTTTCTCCGCTGTGAGACTGGGTCTTCTGGGACTTAGGGGCGAGTATAGGAGGCCGAGGTCATCTTCTTCGTGTCGTTGGAAGTAGGTGATGAGAGGAGGCGAGCAGCCGATGAAGGAGAGAAGTTGTGGGAGTAGGAAGTTCATATCGGCTGCGTTGATCATGAGGAGCAGGAAATGTTGGTGGGAAGTTGTGTGGCAGAACTGCATGATATTGACCAGGAGCGTGACGTAGTGGATGATTTCGGTGTAATCGAGCGTGCCAATGTGTTGTCGAAACTCGATGGTATTGGAAGGTTCGCTGCTGCGATAGTTATGCGCTTGGATTGTGTTGTCGAGGTTGACAGCACATCGGTGTCCATTCAGTTGGAAGTCAAGATAGCGGAAGTCATACAATGCTGAGACATCGTTGTAGGTGTCAAAGCGCTGAATCTTCAAGAGCCAGTCGAAGAGGTTAGAATTTCCGATCAAGCTGTCGCCGCCCTCAGTCGCGTGAAGGAAGAAAGATAGTGGTGCATATAGTGGTATTTTGTATGATTCGTTTTCGATGAACACGCCGTCAATCATTGGATTTATGGGAATTGCAGGTGCGAGGACACGAGACGCGGCGTGGATTTCATCGAGCCTGCTCTCAAACGCCGTCATGAATTGCGTGACTCTTTTGATCGTTTGGAATGGCAGTCTTCCCTTGTCTCTTCCAACGTGCACGTGGAGACCGCTGCTGCTATTCGTCAAGAACTTGCAGCCGTATCGTTTCTCGATCTGAGCCAGGACTTTGAGCACTCGGCGTAGCTCCTTCGGCCAGTTATCGTTGTAAAAGGATAGCTTGCGGGAAGCAATCTCCAAATGCTCGACGACAAAGTCTTCTGGTTTGAGTAAATCTTCTTCTTCGCTGAGCTCAAGGCAATCTGTCATGATAAGCCAATCGCTGTATGTCTCCTTTACTCCAAGCCTTGTCCTGCCGATGTCAGCGCTGATGCCGGCTTCATCTAGATGGCAGAAGATTGCGTTGGCAGCGCCACCGTACTCAGACCCGGCCTCTCCTCCCCACTGGCCTGCCTTGAAGGGGAACATCCTCTTGAAGCAGTCAACATTGCGGACGCAAAGGAATTCGAGCTCGATTCCGAACGTGAGATCTTCCATGGTTTTCGATAGAAACAAGCTTCAAGGACTGCGAAAGTGTCAAAGCGTATAGCAGACCAGCTGCTGGCAAGAAATTCTTTGCTGTTCTCGTGTAGAGGGTCGAGAACGTCGATGCAATATACGATTTCTCGCAACTCTGCAGCACATCGAGGAGGACTTGAATAAAGAAATACCGCTCGATAATGAGCTGTTATTTAGGTTGTGTTTTCTTTCATTGTCGTTGTGCCGGCACCAGCAGAGATGAAACAAAGAGATGATTGAAGATCTCGGATGCTGCAATTTCTGTAATTTCGAGTGTCAGTGTCGAGCATGACCAGTGTTCGTCCAATGCTAGAAAGTGACGCATTAAGAGCGGCGAGGAATGGTACTGATCAACAAATGACGCGAGGCCAAAGATTGTTTTCACAAATGGTAGAGCCAAGGAATGTATCTCTGAAGCAGCGCTGTACTTGCATCGCAATCAATCAAAATGTACGAAGGTTGTCTCATAACTAACCTCAAAGCTGCTTGGTATCTCTCGCGACTGCAATGCCAACATGCCTGCTTCTTTCGCCCCGAGGTCAACTGCACCATCTGCAATGAACTCGACAAGCAGTCGTGGCATTGTGGCGGTCTTCTGATTGCCAGTGGGCGCTTGACGTGCTATTGCAGAACGTCGTGCAGCAAGGCGAGACGACGATGATCCAAAGCAAGGTTTGGTATGAGACGAACCGCGCAAGTGAAGTCTGAGCTCGTGCGACATCTCGGAAGTGGGTTACCGATCGCCGTGATTCACTTTCATACTGGCCCAGCGACGTCCTCATTATGCCAATCCAAGGTCTCTTTCCCAATCGTTCTGTCTGGATTTGCAGTAGAGCGATGCTTTGCCTTGATTAGATGCGCCTGGAAGCAACTCTTCAGAACCAGTCCCGTGCCGCCGCGCATATCTCTAAGATCTTAACTCTGTCGTTGGCTTCGTGCTTGTGCCCTCATGGTTGGTTTATTGTGAAAACCCATGCACTCTCATCATAATTCATGTCTCATAATGCCTCCACGCTCAACCTCCAGCACCTTCGCCACCGCCGCCCTTCGGTACAGTCGGAGCAGCAGCAGCAGCAGCGGCTATTGGCACCTGAGCTCCACCTCTACCACCTCTTGCACCACCTCCTCGCCTACCATGAAAGCCACCCCTTCCGCCCACATTGACTGCACGATCTTTCCATTCCAGCACCTCCACACTACCATTAGCAACAGGCACCTTCTTGGCCTCCAATGCTTTCTTCAAGCCATCGTTTTCCTTGAATATAGCTATGGCGGTGCCCTTTCGCGGGTCGATAGTCACGTTGTTGACCTCGCCATACTGGGAGAGTGCTTGCTGGATCAGGATCTCAGTCATGCCTTGGCTGGGATTAGCATGCTTCAGGTACGCTTTGGTCGATGAGACTACAGGCGTCGGAGCTGCCGGTTGCTTCGGCGTGGCCTGTTGCTTTGCTGGTCCAGTCGGTATAGTAGTGGACGCGGGTGTTGATGGCCGTGCTGCTTCCCTTTTAATCGCACTGGGGGTCGCAGGAGATGCAGCCGTTAAGTTTGGTGCGGCTGGCTGGGATGTGTTTTGTGCAGCTGGCTGCGGCTTCGGTTTGATGCCCAGATCCTTCTGAAGCATCCTCTTGATACCTTCGGCATTGCCTCTCTGGCGCGGTGCACGTGGAGGCGTTGCACTTGCAGCAGATGCTGTGGACGAAGCTTTGGCTGCGTCGGCTGCGGGTTGAGTAGGAGCAGCATTGGGCAGCTTGGCCATCGAGGTCGGCTGTGCAGCTTGAGCTCCCTTCTTGCCCTTCGCATTTGGTGTGCCTGGTGCCTTGTCTGCAGCTTGCCCTTTTGTCTGTGCTTTCGGAGGCTGTTGTGGCGACGCCGGACGCTGTTGTGCTTGTTGCTGCTTGTTGGCGACTTGCTTGTTCAGAGCCTTCACAGCCTCTTTTGACACCTGCTCGATCTTCTGCTGCTGAGCCTTCTGCTGTTGAGTCGCCTTCCCATCCTTGCCGCCCTTCTCCGCCACAGCATTGTCCTTACTGCCGGTCCTCTGGTGGCCCTTCCCATCTTTCTTCTCCACCTTCGCCTCCGCTGCCTTGGCCTTGTTCGCCTTCTTCTCCCTCAGCGCCTCGATCAATGGCGTGCTCTTGATCTGCTCCTTCTCCGCCTTCTCCGCCTCCACTCCCAGCGTATCGAGAGCTGCTGGCTTGAAGATCGGCTGTGTTTCGGCTTGCAGAAACAACATGAATTCCGGATCCTGGTCAATGGTTCCCTGCCGATTGTCTGTCCTCACTTTGGTTGTGGTAGGCACGCGCTGGTTAGGGGCGTACCCGATAGTCGGTGGCAAATGCTTGAGATCAGGCAACCTATACGTTCCAGCCTTGTCGTGGAAAGATGCTTCCAGGAAACGGACTTCCAGCTCCTTGAGGATAGGTTCACTGAGCAAATGCATGTAGCATCGGCTCTGCTCGGGCACCTTGGCCGCAGATTGCTTGACTTTCCCTTGCCGGTACTCTCTCCAGTCCACTCTGCCATTCCCCGGTTTCCACTCGTCACCCAATATCTCTTCGAATTCGGTCAACGTCAGGCCCGGTGGGAGTCGCCGGATCTCGAGCTTCAATCGCGGTGCCGGTCCCTTCGACGCCGCCGCACGTGTAGCAGCAGTGACCGGCAGTACGCCCTTAGCGCCGCCATCGTCTCGCTTGGCCAGCGGCTTGGGCGGCATAATGGCTACGTGGGCGTTGATGTTGTGTTTGGCGATCGCGACCACGAGAAAGTCAAGTCAAGTGTGGCTTCACCTCACCTGTGGCTGTGGTGTGGTGTGGTGTGGTGTGGCTTGTGATTGCGGCACGAAGCAGCGCCGAGCCGAGCCGCGAAGTGCCTGCCTATTCTAAATCGTCTCTATGCCCATCCGCCCACCTCATACGTTCATATCCAGTCCAGCACTACGGGCACTAATGTATCCTCTGCATAGCCATCACGAAGTACAGAGTGTCCCTTATCAAGCATATACAGAGCAGCCAGGGGACGCGAAGTCTCCCAAAGCCGTGGTTGAGCGTAGCACGCAATATATATTCCCCATGCACTACCTCCATTCAGGCGCCCCGCTTTGTAGGCTTGTATGGACCTTCTACCTAAATTTAGCACCTTCTACCTTCTACTCTGTCTCTACGTCCTTATATCATCTGCACTAATATGTATCTGGTTAGCGGTCTATGCTAAGCCTATAGCGAAGCGCCTAAAAGAAAACCGTACGGCTCCTATATAACCGTCCGGTATACAAACGAGAATTCGAATTTATAGAAGCATAACTACACATTAGATAGACAAACCCAAAAAAGCTGTTCTGCGCAATAATACGATCTTTCAAAATAGCTATACAAAGTATACGTTAAAATGTCAAATTGAAGCTATAGATACGATCTTCTAAGATAGGTCTTCCGGTAACTACGTTTGTTCTATAGTACCCTCCTTTGTATTACTTATATATAAACGGCATATAAAACGCTAAGTAAATTACGAGCGGACCCTTAGATTAACCGCCGCTCGCACCTCTAACTCTTAGAATACCTATATTCTTAACCCTTTGCCTTTATCTTACTACCGAGGGCTGCAGCTAGCCGCCTAGCAATCCGGACAGCTACAGTCGAGTCGGCTTAGCAGAATAGCGAAAACTCAACGCGCTAACGTCGTATAGACTTGTTTAATAGGTAGAATAAAGCGCAATTAGTAGGGCTACAACCTCCGCTATTTAGAATGTCTTATATACGTTATAGTGTTATATTAGTGTTTAGCAGGCTGGTTTCGTACGGGTTTATATTAGGCTCGTAGGCGAAGAATTAGGTAGCTTCCGAACTTACCGACAATCTATTACGTGCACTCGGTCGCAATATAATCCCTATTTACCTTTACGCAACTCAATTCTTTATACCTACGAGCCTAAATAGAGGTAGCCTATACACTTAGATGTATTTTCAGTTCTATATCTCTGTAGGAACGGTCTGCTCCCCGGTTAGACAACTAGAACACAACATCCGGAGGAACAATATAAATAAGGTCGGTAGGCATAGAACAGGTTCGGGAGCATGCACTACATAGCTTATGCGGCGACGTGCATGTCTGTATGTGCCTATTGTTACACGGAAATTCTAACCTAAGTCTCCTTCGGTTTCTGTTTCTAGAAGCTTTGCTACGAGTGCATAGAGAACGGGGACACTATAGAGATAGCCTTGATTGTAGCAGACTTTTAGCGTCCTATTCTTTTAGGTTCCTACGGGACTGTATCCACTATTCCCGCTAGGAAATGGCCCGATTATTAGGCGTATAATAGGACCTACTAAACTTACGGAAATGCTCGGTTTTAGTATATTAGCTCGGTTTGCCTAATTAGGCTATATTGTTGTCGCAATTAGACTAGTATAGCGACTTCTAAGGTGTTGTTAGTTGCTATCTATATAAGAAGGGTTATGTTAGCAGGTAGATAGGGTAGTAGTAAATTAGTTTAGTATTCGATAAGGATCTAGGAGGAGAGGGAGGAAGGTAGGAGAGTTAGCCTAACGCTAAGCGCTAAGCCCTACCTAAGGCATCGAGACCCTAGCTTTACTCGGCCTAGTTATATACTAATTACGTGTAGCCTCTTTAGCCCTAATATACGCTTCCCTTCTAAAGGCCGCGCCCTCGTAGCCTACCTATATTCTAATCCCGACCTCTATTGCCGCTAACTTAGTAAGTCTAATAAGCTGCTTAGCCGCGCTAAATTAAACACTTAACTACCTAATTATATAACTATATCAAACCTTACCTCTAAACAACATAATATACAACTCTAACTGCGCTATCCTTATATATAATAAAGTGAAGGGATATAAAGCTATAAGAATTAAGGACTATCGACTAATTATAATACGAGCGTACCTTCCCTACTATAATAGGTAGGTATACGGGGTATTGCAGCACTGCCCCCGTTCTAAGTAATGTCGTACCGAGTTCTCTACGTCTACTCTTAAAAGACCTAGAAATGTCCGCTTCCGAGGGTTATCCGTTCCGAGGGATTGTTCTTATTATTACGAGGGCTATTATTGTTCGTAGTTTCGCTAGCCCTAATTAGTTAGGTTTAGTAGCCTTTAATTGTTAATCTTATCTTATCTTTTAAAAAACACAGCTCGTCTAGTTTCTATAGATAAAGGCTATTATAAGTATAGTAGTAGAGGTTCGCCTCGCTTAAAGGGTTAGATAGATCGAGGAGTAACCTATTGTCCGCAAGATCGACCCCGGCTAGCTTAGCTCTATAGTTTTGCCCTTAGTTAGTCTATTAGTCGCTTAATCTTTTAACTTAGTTAAAGTTTTAACTTAGCCTTAAAGTTTTGATTAAACCTTTAATAGGCTTAAAGCTTTAATCAAAGTTTTGATTAAAGGTGCCTTAGGCTCGTAGTATAGGTAAGGTTGTGTCTATAGGCGTAGCGATAATAGTAAGTAATGTTAACAATAGTAGCGCTAGTCGTCTTAGCGCTAACTTTACCTTCTTTAACTAACAACAACTCGGCAACACTGTTACTAATATAGCGGTGTCCTTCCTTTCTTAAATAGCAATACACCCCGTAACACTGTTACTAATATAGCCGCGCCGGCTACGCCGGCCGCGCCGATTGCCTAGGCCTCGAGGCCTCGACAGAATAAGGGAATAAGAGGGGGACCTATAGGGCGCGTTAGTAAAGAGGTAGAATCCTTAAAAGAGTAGGCAATTAGTTGACGGGTCGTAGCGCGCTTATTAACACTCGGTACGCGTTTACTATAGTAGTGTAGTCTTATTGTCCTTTGTTGCTAACAATTGCTTGCTTCTAATTAGTTAGCTAATAGTACCCCGGGGGTAGCATTAATCCTAGGCCTTAGTAGTAACATTATAAGCTTTTAGCCTTCTTCTTATTCTTTACGCTAGTCTAATACTTATCTAACAACTCGGTTATATCCTTAAAGGAGTCTTTAGCTTCCTATAAGTCCTATTCTAGTAAATAGCCTTGCTATCTTAGTAGGTACTCCTTCTTGCCTTGCCTAGTCCGGTGCTTTAGGATACGTTCTACAGACTATAGCTCTTTACTATCCGCTAGTATATCTTCGTGTTTAGTAGGGGCTTCATCCCCCTCGCATAGGTAATATAGCTTAAGGAGGGATACATAGAAGGTATTATAGATAGTATAATAAGGAGGAAGCTACAACTAATAGGCCTGTACGGAGGAGCCCTTAACTTCTCGAATACGGAATAGACTAATGTATCTTAGTGCGAGCTTAGGCCTTGTTTTGCCGTTAGGTAATAGGTGTTTGCGGATACGGAGGTTCTTAGTGCTTAGCATAACTATATCGCCTTACTTGAAAGTTATTAGCGTATAGTGTTTGTTATAGTAGGCCTTCTAATATGCCTAGGCCTTTGCTAGTTTGTTAGCTAACTTGGCGTGAATCTCTCGCATCTTTTAAACCCTCTTAATAGCCGCTAGTGTTTCGGGTACTTAACGCGCTTCCCTTTCCTTACGCTCGGCCTCGAGCGATAGGGGGTCTTATAGTATAGCAGCGTTCTGACCTATTATAGCTATATATAGCGAAACCTTAGTAGATAAGTGTATACTGTTATTGTATACGAATTCTGTAGGCTATAGGAGGTTGACCTAGTCGTTAGGGTTCTCGTTAATGTAACTGCGTAGGTACTGCTATAGGGTAGCATTCTGCCTCTCTGTTTAACCGTTAGTCTATAGATAGAAGGCTGTTAATAGCCGATGCTTTAGTCTTAGCTATAGGCATATCTCGCTCTAATAATAGGATATAAATGTCGTGCCCCGGTTAGAGACTATCCCCTTAGGGGTTCCCTAATAGGTATAGAAGATGTTGCTCTATAGAGCCTCTACTATATTAATAGTAGTCTAATCCTTCCGTACCGGGATGTATCGAGCGCCTTTAGTAAACCGATCTACTATAACAAGGATAGCATCGAAGATGTCCTTACTGCCCCTACGTTTAGTAGATAGAAGGCCTATAATAAAGTCTATTATAAGCTCTACAAATGGCTTGTAAGGGATTAGTAATAAGGACAACTCGCTAAAAGGCTAATGTTTTAGTACCTTAATACGTTAACATACGGCATACGTGTTAACGTATTCCTTTATGTCCCGCTTACTATTTAGCTAGTAGTATATACGCGATAGTAGCTCGTACGACCTCTCTATACTATAGTAACTAGCAAGCTTACTATTATAGTGTCGCTTAAGAAGCTCTTATCGGATCGAATGTTTAGCGGGGATATAGTATCTGCCCTTGAACTTTAAATAACCTTTGTTATCGATCGACTAATTATTACTCTTACTAGGTCGAGTCTTTCGCCTACTTATAAGCTTATCGATACGTTTAGCAGCAAAGGCGTCCCTCTGCTAAGCCTGTAATAGCTTATCTATAAACGATTAACTATCCCTATTTGTAAGGTTATTTAACAGTACCCTCGCTGTTAAACGAGGTACGCATTGTATGTATCTAATAGCACTAGTAGCCGGATTAACTGCATTAGTGCTTTAATCGCTGTTACTATATATAGCGATATCGACTAGGGAGTTATTATAACTTCTCCTGTCTATGTCCTTAGCTCTTACCTTAATACGCACTATTAATATAGCAAGAGTATTAATATGCTTTAAGCCGTCGCGGAGTCCGGTAAGCCGCTTATCCTACGCTTACTTATTAACAATACGGGCTATAGCGATCTTGTACTATAGGATTAGAAACAAAGAATTAATGTGTTAGGTTTCGCTATCGTAATTAGGTCGCCTCGATAGGCTATTAGTAGGGTTGCTTACGCCTAGCCGATATAATATATTAAAATCAAACCTAGCGAGGTAGACGGCCTATCTAGCCTATCGACCTATAACCCTAGTAACCTTCGTAATTCTACGGAGGTTATTATAGTCCGTATAGACCTAAATAGTATGCTAGGCACTATCGAGATAGTGTCTCTAGTGCTTAAAGGCCTCGACAATAGCTAGGAGCTCTTACTCGTAGGTCTCGTAGCGGCGCTTAGCGTCAATTATCTTCCTCGAGAAGAAGGCAATCGGGTGCTAGTAATTGTTATTAGCCTGTTGTAATATAATAGCTAATATAGCAAACTATAAAGCGTTAGTCTCAATGCGGATCTGTTTGCTTAGTACGAAATAGTGCAATAAGGGGACTTTAGTAAAGCGCCGCTTCAAACCGTTAAAAGCGGCTTGTGCTCTATTAGTCTATTTAAACTCTCTAGTCGGGTTAGCCTTAGTTTTAGTAAGCTCAGTTAGTAGCATTATATGCCTCGAATAGCCCTTAATAAATCGGCGATAGAAGTTAGCAAAACCGAGGAACGACTACAGCTCCTTAATTAACGTAGGAACAGGCTATTTAGTAATGGTTTTAATCCGATTAGGGTTAGCCTTAACACCCTTAGTTAATACGATAAAACTAAGGAAGGCTACCTCCTTAGTAGCAAAGGTGCATTTAGAAGGCTTGCAATACAAGCTATAGGCTCGTAGGCGATCGAGTACCTTACAGACTATAGCCTAGTGCTCCGCAATATCGGGGGAGTATATATAAACTAGAATGTTATCTAGGTAAACTACACAGAGGTAGTCTAATAGGCCTAATAGGGCCCGATTAATATAGGACTAGAATGTAGCAGGGGCATTAGCTAGCCCGAATAGCATAACTAAGTACTTAAAATAGCTATAGCGAGTACGAAAGGCTGTCTTCTATTCATCGCCCTTACGAATACGGATGCGGTAATAGGCGTCCTTAATGTCTAATATAGTATAGTAGTAGGTACTAGAGAGGCGATCGAGGGTCTTATTAATAAGAGGAAGTAGACAACGATCTTTGATAGTAACAGTATTAAGCCTACGATAATCGATATAGAGGCGCAGGCTACTATCTTTCTTTAGTACGAATAGGATAGGGGTACTAGTAGGGCTGTTACTATACCGTATCCGGCTATTAGCTAGGTTTTCCTCTAGGTACTTACGCAATATAGTAAGCTCTCGTTTACTAAGGTTGTAGAGGGGTCTAAAAGGGACCTCTTTGCCCTCTATAATATCAATCTTATAATCCGTCTCTTTAAATATAGGCAATATCGATGCTAAGTGGTGTTTAAACACATTAATATAGGTCTCTCGAATAGGTTCTAGTATGCGCTCAAGCTGTTTAGGATCTATACTATTAGGGGGCACTAGTTTATCGTTATTACTACCGAGCAGGTCGGCCGTCGGATTAGCTAGGGTTAGGTTGCTAATAAATAGGACCCTAATATTATTAGGGTACTCGCTAACATTAATGTGTTTAATGTCCTCTTTCCTAGCGATTCTAAATCGCTATTATTAACTGCCTAAGTCTATAACTATAGCATAGTACTTAAGAATAGGGTTGCTAATAACAATCTTAGATAGAAGGCTGTCTATGTCTACTACGTAGGTAGTAAAGTTTAGCAGGCGCTTATTGCCGAGGTCGTCTCTTAGGGCTATATAGATATAGTAGGCTCCGTAGGTCAAGTGCCGAGCGTCATTAAACCAAGTAAGGGTTAGTAGGTTAGTCCTAGGCAGTTGTCGAAGGTCTAATTGCTTAGCTAGGCGATAGCTAATAAGGGCACTAACTGAATTTCCTAGATCTAGTGTAACCTTAGTCTTATAGTTAGTCCTATGCGTGTCCGATACGAGACAGGTATATATAATAGCTAGCACAATATCGATAGTCTTACGCCGCACAAGGCTAATAGTTAGTGCGGCGCTTATTCTTTTTTCGAAGGTTAGCCTATAGGGGTAGCGTTAGCTACTAAAAGGTGCTTTCGGTGCTTAGCGGTAGTACGGTCGATTCGGGCCTAGTCTTTAGGTTTGTCGCATTAGCCTAGTAGATAGCTAGTGCTGTTACAATTAAAGCACTTTAGTCTAGTTAGGGGATTGCTATAGCTATTGCCGCTATTGTTAGCCGAGCGATTAGTACTATAGGGATACGAGCCCCTTCTACGGCCCCTATTACGGCCTCCTCTATATAGCTGTCGGCTACGGCTTCTCCTACGGTCGTTGTTGTTGCTACCTCTATTGTTAGCACTAGTGTTGTTCTAATGCGAACCTTGATTGTTACCTCCTCGGCTACGATAGGTAGATAGTCGTATCTTAGATTCTAACCGTTGCTATAGCTACACTATACGCTCTATAGTTTCTACTTCAATTATAAATTGAATTCGTATAAGATTAGCCTGTTCGAACACACGGCGGCGGTCTAATTCAAGGACAAGCTCCTACCTTAATTTAGGGCATATTTCGGAGATCTATATAGAATCGGTTTTAACCGGAAGGTTATCTTCGAGGGTCTTCAAATAGGCTTTAAATAAGCGAGCCGATTGATTAGTCTTTTATTTAGCTCGAAGGTACTAGTCCTAAGTATATTGTTGCCTTAGTATAGGGTTTCTAAGGGTATCTAGTATAACAGTTTTGCAGGTCTGCTACTAAATAGTAGTCTAGTCTTCTAGGGAGTCAAAATAGTTATCCTAGGTGCGTTTCGGGTCGCTATCGATGTTCTATATAGTATAGACGACTAGTAAATAGTCATTTGGTGGAGCCCTTAGTGCGTTTCGTTAGTTAAGCCTATAGTCGCGGATATAGTCGTTGTATTGCTTTCGACTAGAGCCGTTAAATACGGTGCAGTCCTTAAGTTTAGCATCCTTCTTCTATATAGAGGGCACTGCTACTAGTCCTAGTTTAGTAGTAGTTGTTAGGGCTTCCTATAAGCGTCGAATCTCGAGGAGGTTATCCTTTAGCTATTGTTCTTGTCGTAAGGCAGTAAGCCTATTCTAAGTAGCTTCTTAAAGTCTCGCTACTAGTTAAGGGCTAAAGGCTAGCTAGCTATATCGTCGATTAACAATATTGTTAAGAATGTCGTTAATAGGCAATTCTAGATTATTACCTAGAATTATAGGTTCTTCTTCGGTAGGCTCTCCGGCAGGCTCTTTAGTAGGAGGCACCTTAGTAGGCACTTCAGCGGGAACCGTGCTACTAGCGTTGTTATTGCTAGCGCTGCTAGCGGCGGCACGGTTGTTGTTTCGTAATAAGCCGGCTATTATAATAGGGGGTAACACTAATAATGTATTGTTAGCCCCTAAGATACGGATGTAGCGGAATTAGTGGATATTAGTCTAGTACGATTAACTTAGTATAATAGGCCGTATAGAAGGCCTTGCTTGATAATTGGTACGGTTGTTTCGATAGAATAGTACGTATAGGTCCCGTTCTTCGGGCGCAATATAGTTAGATTAGTCTTATTTGTAGCTATACCGCTAAAAGCTTGAAATAAGACTTGATATAACTAATGATTGGAAGAAGGACTAATCTATGTAGAAGTCCGAAGATAGAGTGTAGCAGTTGTAGCCTTAGGTATTAGGCACGTAATAGACCCTAATACCTAGGCATACACTCCAAGTTACCCCCTTAGCACGTGTATATCGCTATAGAATGAAACAAACAACACAATAGCTATTCTGTTAGCAAAGCAAACAAGGGGTATTAGGTAAGCAGAAACAGGTAAACAAACTAGACTACTCTTAGGTTAGACAAAGCAAACAAAGGCCCTCCTTAGTATTTAGCAGCTAGCTTCGTAGCGTTCTTAATGGCGGCCTTGCAATCTACTAGGTTTAGTTGTTCAACAAAGCGGCCGTACTTAGTCTTATTAAGCGGCTTAGTGAAGCCATCGGCTATCTGATTATATATGCTGACCTATTAGACGATAATAGTACTATTAGCAATCTTCTCTCGAATATAGTGGACACGAGCATCTATATGCTTCGTGCGGCTATTAATAGTAGACTTGGTGATAGCGATAGCGGACTAATTGTCCTCGTATAGCGTAACTAGAAGAATGTAGCCCTTGTAGCTAACTTCCTTTAATAAACGAGCTAAGGCAACTGCCTCCTTAGCGCCTGTAGTAAGTTAGACATACTCAGCCTCAGTTAACGACAGTGTAATAAGCGTCTAACGGCCGGACTTATACAATAGAGGTCCGCCTGTAATAGTAAAGTAGAAGCTACCTATAGAGCGGCGAGTAACCGGATTATTAGCCTATAAGGCATTACAGTATCTAGCAAACTTAAGGTCGTTAGCCTCGTTCTGATTGCCTTAGAAGCGTATGCTACGGCTTAGAGTACCAACTAGGTACTTAATTAGCTAAAGGAGCGCGGTATAGTGTTCCTCGGTCGGGTTAGAGATAAATCGTAACAATAGGCCTACAGTATAGCAAGCATTAGGTCGTATAATTATAGCTGGCTATAGCGCTTTACTAACACCTTCCTAATACTAAGTCTTGAAGGTAGCGCTAGCAGTGTAGCCCTTAGGTGCACGCTAAATCGATGTCTTAACGTATCGAGGTGCTATTAGTGTAGTAGGAGCTACTCTGCCCTACATGCTATACTTCTTACTAAGCCTATTCAAATAGGCATCTTGAACGACGTGAATGGTACGCTAATCGCGGTCACGAATAATCCGCATACTAAGATAGTAGTACAGGTCGCCTAGCTCTCGCATACTAAAACGGTCCTTTAGTAACTAAGCTACTGCCTCTAGTACTAATAGAGTGTAGGCGATAATAATTATGTCGTCGACATAGATAACAATAATAGAGCCGCTAACAACGTGTTTGAATACATACACATCAGCTATTATTAGCATAAAGTCTAGGCTCTTTAGGTACTTTCGAAGCTCTTCGTACTATAGTATTAGTAACTGCTTTAGACTATATAGTGCCTTTAGCAACAGACAAACTATGCCCTTGCTACTACGCTCTTCAAAGCCGTGTAGCTGTTTAACGTAGATCTTGTACTTATCGCTAATTAGGGTATTAAGGAAGGCTATAAGGATATCGTATTGCTTAGCCTCTAGGTCGTAATAAGCAATCAGGCTAAACAGTGCTCGTAGCGTAGATAGCTTAGCGACAGCCGCATAGGTTTCATTATAGTCCTGTCCTTCAACCTATATAAAGCTACGGACAACCTATCGAGCCTTAAACCGGCTTACCTTGCTATTAGCGTTACGCTTAATAGTGAACACCTATCGGCTACGGACAACCTTGCGACCTTTAGGCACCTCTAGTCGAGTTATATAAACCTATATATGGTTGTTAATTAGTGACTTGTATTTAGCCTCGCAAGCTTCCTTCTACTGTAGCTAATATAGCGACTAAGTTGCTTCCTTATAACTCTTCGGAATAGGGATGGTTTCTTTAGGCTTGTCGGACTGCTTAGCAATATAGTAGGAGGCTATAAAACCCTTAATATAGGCTATCGGCATATTAGCTATTATACGTCGAGTTAACCGCTTAATACTAGCATTAGCCAGATAGCTACGCAATAGTTCACGAGCGCTCTTGTTGCTTCGTATCTTGCGTATAGAACGACTACTAGTCTCGGTTAGCCGCTCAAACTTAGGCAACTAACTAGGCTTACCCTTCTTAGCCTATAGATTATATACAGGCTGTTTCTTAGCGGATTAGAAACTATCCTTATTACTTGATAGAGGTTGAACAGCCGGTAGGTTATCCTCGAGCGGCAATAGATTAGCGACTTCATCAACTACCTCCTAAGCTAGTTCTTCTATAGGCTGTTCTTCTTGCTAAGCCGGAAGCCGCTAGACTATACTAGCAGCCTCGGTAGGCGACGGAGCCTCGTTGCTTGTAGAATTAAATAAAGCCGGCATAATAGACTTAAGGGTAACAAACTCGTTTTCAGACAAGTCGTTAGTGTTAGTATATAGCTTCATGCTATCTAGAAGCAGGAGGTCACCCCCTAACTTAACAAACTAGACGTCCTTAGAAGCGATAACTTTGTATTAATTAGGCAGGTAAATTATGTACTTTCTAGAGTCTATAGAGCCCTTAGTATAGCTAACTAGCTTGCTAACTAGGCCTCTGCTGTCTATCTTCTTTCTACGAGCTACACTATAATCGTAGGCAACTGCAGTATAGCTATAAGCTCGAAGGTGCTGTAGGCGTAGCTGTGTTCGTAACTAATTGAGCTCCTTAGCTATAATAGTGTATAGGCTTCCTCCGTTAGCGGTTAGCGTAATATTGAGGACCTGTATAGCGGAGGCAACAGTATATAGCTATAGAGACTTCGGAAGGTTAGCGTATAGCATTATCTTTCTCGCAGTCGTGTATACGATATAATTGCTAACCTTAGTAAGGCTATTCTAAGTAGAAGAATGAGGAGCTATAACCTACAGTACAATGCCCTAATTACGAGCCTAGCTTAACAGCTGATTTCCGCCGTATTTACCCCCTCTATCGAGGCAGTAGATTGGGATTAAGTAACTAGTCTGTGTACGGATATATATACGATAGTCCTTGATAGCCACTGTAGCCCCTAACTTGAGCGTGCTAGTATATTCGTGTCGATAGCCTAACTTAGCGTATATAAACAGTATGAAATAGCGCTCCTACAATAGACTAGGGTTAGTAATAGTAACTACATCTATATAGACAATATAATAGATCGTAGATGGTCGTACGCGTAGCAGCCGATTGTATTCCTTGTGCGACATAGCTATGCGATAGGCAATGCAGTTGCGGAAGTCGTTCTTGTTGCTAGTGCTAGTAATAACAATCTGACCCTTAGCTTCTATTCGTAACAGCTTACGGTGATGGATATGGCTATATCGTAGATGCCACTCTTCTATCGTACCTGTTAGTACCCCCTTCTTCGATAGAAGCGCAATAACTTAGCTATCCGGTCCGGAGGTTAGTATATGTAGATAGGGGAGACTATTCTTCCGATATGTCTGAGCAACAGTAACCTTAGAGCCGTTAACAACAGTAAACAGTACTCGCTTGTTATTCCGATAGAAACAGCCCTTGTCGGCAAGCTTCTTAGTAGATAGAAGGTTAGCTGCTAGACCTAGAACATATAGTGTATTAGACAGCTTTATGCTACTTACACTACGCTTATTAACAACCTCAGTCTAAGCTATACCAACTATCGTAGCGTGCTTCGTGTTGCTACTAAACCGGACAGGAATGTAACAGCCTTCATATTTAATAAGCAATAAAGGGTCGTTAACTATATATATGCTAGTACCTAAGTCGACAACCTAATTAGTAGTACGAGTGCTAGTAGTAAGAGCCGTAGAAACCTAGTCGCTAACAGTAACTATAGTGTTTATAGTAAAGGCGTAATTGTAGCTTAGGTCTAATAACACCCCCGGGGTAGCATTAGCCGTATACAGGCCCTAGGCACCATTCTAACTAGATGGCGGCTATTGTTGCTACGCAGTTAGTCTACGCTGCTACTGTTGCTGCTTCTTAGCCTTCTACTTCTCGCGACGAAGACGGTCTTCCTCCTTTAGGTAAGGGTACTTAGTATAGTAGCGGTTAGAAGGGTGTAATCCCTAACAATAGGCGTACTTCTTACGGTTAGACTAATAACCATTCTAGTTGCTTCTACCGCGGCTACGACTATTGTTGCTATTTCCGCGGCTACTACGACCGCTACGGTTCGAGTTACCTCGACCGCTATTATTGTTGCTATTACTACCTTGCTATTGTAGTTGGCGCTAAAGACTAAAGAAGCTATTGTATTAGGCCTAGTTCAATTGAGCTACATTCTTATCAAGCAACGCGCTAATAATATTGTTAAGTATGTTATCGTTAATAGTGTATTCGGAGGCGCGCATCTGCTCTCGGCGCATCTATACGAAGGCCTCGTAGAATAGAGAGATCTATATAATAAATATATAGACAGCCTAGTATTAGCTAATAGCTAATTTAGTATCCTTTAAGGCACTAAGCTTCTTCTTGTACTTATTATAGAACTTCTTAATGTCCTTGCTATTATACCGAAGGGTGATATATTCCTAGTAGAGCATGAATTTAGTAGACCTACCTTTACTAGTGTATTTCTTATATAGGTAAGTCTACACTTCCTGCGATATAGCGAGACTAAGCAACGACTGCTAAACCTCGGCGATACAGTTAGCAAAGATCTACGTACGCGCTAATTAATCTTTTGCTTTCTATTTATCTTGTCGGTCTTCAAACTCTAACTAAGTTTTAGAAGACAACTTAATATTAGGCTTTAGGCGGGTCCCCTAGATATAGCGCTATACCTATATACCTTTAAGGGCACCCTTAGCGGTATAAGACTATAATGGATAATTCTCCTTATTCTTTAGCTTAGGGATGTTGCTTATGTAAGCGCTAGCAGAAGTTGTAGGGGGAGCTATTACGGACAGCGACGGCGATAATATAGAAAGAGACTTTAGACTTATCTTAAGGGGCGGCCGATAGGCGCGCCTGTATTCTAGTATAGCGGACAGCTAACACTATTGTTAGGAACCGGTGTAGCGGATAGCCAACACTAATAGTAACCGACTCGAGTCTAGCACCTGCTAGAATACTCGAGGGCGGCGGCGGCGACGGTATTAGTGTCGGCGCAATTTTTAGTAACGAGCGCTAGCTACGCAGCTATCGGAGTAACTATTAGAATACGTAGTAAACGTATTGTATGCGTTAGAAACGCAGGGGGCTTATAACCACTTAATGTAACTAATAATTAGAAGAAGGACTAATCTATATAGAAGTCCGAAGATAGAGTGCAGCAGTTGCAGCCTTAGGCATTAGGCACGTAATGGACCCTAACACCTAGGCATACACTCTAAGTATAAGGACTATCTAGCTACTGCCCTTAAAGGGTAGATCGAATACTATATAAGAAGGGTTATGTTAGCAGGTAGATAGGGTAGTAGTGAATTAGTTTAGTATTCGATAAGGATCTAGGAGGAGAGGGAGGAAGGTAGGAGAGTTAGCCTAACGCTAAGCGCTAAGCCCTACCTAAGGCATCGAGACCCTAGCTTTACTCGGCCTAGTTATATGCCAATTACGTATAGCCTCTTTAGCCCTAACAATCTACGGCTTCTTCTTCTTTAGCCTCTTAATAGCTCGTAGTATTATCGCTCTCGGTCTCTTACGCTTGCTATTACTACTATATTTATTAGAAGTCTGCCTCTTACCTACTACCTCTCGTAGAGCGTTATTATTATCTAACTAAGGAAAGTCTTCTACTACTTCTAGGTCTTCTTTTAATAGTAAAGCCGCTCTTGCTAGCGAAGTAAGGTCTATAACCTCGGCTATCTCTTCGATAGTATCTAAGTTAAATAGCTAAGCTAACTACGCCTATAATAGCGACTCGCGGAGCAGCGCCTTCTTACGAGGTAAGGGTCTAAAGGGTAGCGGACTCGACGTAAGAAGGTCGATTACCTATAACGGTCGTATTAGTAATAAGAGCGTCTTATTAAGTAGTAGAAGATTGAAGACTCGAGGTCTATATTTAGTCGCTAGCGGCGGTAGTAGTAGTAACGGAAGGGTCGGATACCGTAGCAATTAGTAACGAGTTAGAGTAATAGGTTTAGATAGAAGTTGTGTCTACTATCGCTATCGGTTACTAGTTAATTGAACCTTAGGCGCGCCTTCTCGAAGGAAGTCGTCTAGCGAGAAGTTAGCTAACTAAGTAAGCGTATCCTTTACCTTACGTAAGAAGCCTCTTATAAACTTGTTCTTTAGCGTACTATCGTAGATTGTCTTATCGTTACGGACCGTATAGAAGTGCTATAAGAGGCCTTCTATACCTTCGTTAAAGTAAGCGCGAAGGTCTCGAAGATAGGGGTCGCTAGCGGTATAGTTTTAAGTGTCCTTAAAGCCCTCGAGAAATAAGGTAGTACTATCTCGTTACCGCTAGTATTAACTGATTTCTATACTATTAAAGCTATAGTAGAAACTAATATAGATCTATTATTGTTATAGAGTAAGCGGTATTACAAATAGGTTGTTAGAGGCTATACGTAATTAGCATATAACTAGCTCGAGTAAAGCTAGGGTCTTAGTGCCTTAGGTAGGGCTTAGCGCTTAGCGTTAGGCTAACTAGCCTACCTTCCTCCTTCTCCTCCTAGTTCTCTATCGAATACTACCTATACCTACTACTACCCTATCTACCTGCTAATATACCCTTCTTATATAGTATTCGATCTACCCTTTAAGGGTAGCAGCTAGATAGTCCTTATTTTAAGCTTTTAGCGATATAGCTACGAATAAGACTAATCTAACTATATTACGTCCGAAGAACGGGACCTATACGTACTATTCTATCGAAGCAACCGTACTAATTATTAAGCAAGGCCTTCTATACGGCCTATTATACTAAGTTAATCGTACTAGACTAATATCTACTAATTCCGCTACATCCGCATCTTAGGGGCTAATAATACATTATTAGTGTTACCCCCTATTATAATAGCCGGCTTATTAAGAAGCAACAACAACCGTGCTGCCGCTAGCAGCGCTAGCAATAACAACGCTAGTAGCATAGTGCCTACTAAAGTGCCTACTAAAGCACCTGCTAAAGTGCTACCTACTAAAGAACCTGCTACTAGGCCTACCGAAGAACCTATAGTTCCGGATAACGACCTAGAGTTGCCTATTAACGATATACTTAACAACATTGTTAATCGACGATATAGCTAGCTAGCCTTTAGCCCCTAGCTAGTAGCGAGACTTTAAGAAGCCACTTAAAACAGGCTTACTGCCCTACGTTAAGAACAATAGCTAAAGGATAATCTCCTCGAGATTCGCCGCCTATAGGAAGCCCTAACAACTAACACTAAGCCGACAATAGGGCCTTCCTTACTATTAGTCCCAATTTAAAAGAAGGATGCTAAGCTTAAGGACTATACCGTATTTGATAGCTCTAGCCGAAAGCAGTATAACGACTACATTCGTAACTGTAAGCTTAACTAGCGTAACGCACTAAGAGCGCTACTAGACGACTATTCCTTAGTCGTATACGCTATATAGTATATTAATAGCGACCTAAAGCATATATAGGATAACTATTTTGACTCCCTCTACGACTAGACCGCTGTTTAATAGTAAGACTATAAGACCGTTATACTAAACACCCTTAGAAACCCTATACTAAGGCAACAATATACTTAGGACTAGTACCTTCGAGCTAAATAGAAGACTAATTAATCGGCTCGCTTATTTAAAGCCTATTTAAAGACCCTCGAAGATAACCTTCCGGCTAAAACCGACTCTATATAAATCTCCGAAATACGCCCTAAACTAAGGTAGGAGCTTGTCCTTGAATTAGACCGCCGCCGTGTATTCGAATAGGCTAATCTTATATACATTCAATTTATAATTAAAGTAGAGACTACAGAGCGTATAGTATAGCTATAGCAACGGTTAGAATCTAAGATACGACTATCTACTAACCGTAGCCGCGGTAGAAACTAAGGAGGTACTCCCTAAACTAATACTGCTAATAATAGAAACAGTAACGACTAACGTAGAAGAGGCAGGGGCCGATACCGCGGTAGAAACCCCTAGCGAGGAAGAGGGCAAGGAAGGGGCTTATTTCTATATACCCCTAATCGTTCCTCTAATTCTAGCGCTAATCCGAAAAGATATAGCAACCTCCTAACCGGATTGAAGTGCTTTAACTGCGATAGCACTAGCCACCTATTAGGCTAATACGACAAACCTAAGGATTAGGCCCGAATCGACCGTGCTACCGCCGAGCACCGTAAGCACCTTTTAGCCGCTAATGCTACCCCTATCGGTCCTTCGAAAAAAGAATAAGCGCCGTACTAACTGTTAGCCTTGTGCGGCGTAAGACTATCGACATTGTGCTAGCTATTATACGTACCTGTCTCGTATCGGACACGTATAGGACTAACTATAAGACTAAGGTTATACTAGATCTAAGAAATTCAGTTAGTGCCCTTATTAGCTATCGCCTAGCTAAGCAATTAGACCTTCGACAACTGCCTAGGACTAACCTACTAACCCTTGCTTAGTTTAATAACGCTCGGCACTTAACCTACGGAGCCTACTATGTCTATATAGCTCTAAGAGACGACCTCGGCAATAAGCGCCTACTAAACTTTACTGCATACGTAGTAGATATAGACAGCCTCCTATCTAATATTGTTATTAGCAACCCTATTCTTAAGTACTATGCTATAGTTATAGACTTAGGTAGTTAATAATAGCGATTTAGAATCGCTAGGAAAGAGGATATTAAATATATTAATATTAGCGAGTGCCCTAATAATATTAGGGTCCTATTTATTAGCAACCTAACTCTAGCTAATCCGACTACCGATCTACTCGGTAGTAATAACGATAAACCTGTGCCCCCTAATAATCCTAATTAGCTCGCTCGCATACTAGAGCCTATCGGAGAGACCTATATTAATATGTTTAAATACTACCTAGTATCGACATTGCCTATATTTAAAGAGACGGATTATAAGATTAATATTATAGAGGGCAAAGAGGTTCCTTTTAGACCACTCTACAACCTTAGTAAGCGCGAGCTTGCTATATTGCGTAAGTACCTAGAGGAAAACCTAGCTAATAGTCGTATTCGGTATAGTAACAGCCCTACTAGCGCCCCTATCCTATTCGTACTAAAGAAGGATAGTAGCCTACGCCTATATATTAATTACCGTAGACTTAATGCTGTTACTATTAAAGACCGCTGTCTGCTTCCGCTTATTAATAAGACTCTCGATCGCCTTTCTAGTACCTACTACTATACTATATTAGACATTAAGGACGCCTATTACCGCATCTGTATTCGTAAGGGCGATAAATAGAAGACAGCCTTTCGCACTCGTTATAGCTATTTTAAGTACTTAGTTATGCTATTTAGGCTAGCTAATGCCCCTACTATATTCTAGTCCTATATCAATCGGGCCCTACTAGGCCTATTAGATTACCTCTGTATAGTTTACCTAGATAATATCCTAGTTTATATATACTTACCTAACATTGCGGAGTACTAGGCTACAGTCCGTAAGGTGCTCGATCGTCTAAGAACCTATAGCTTATATTACAAGCCTTCTAAATACACCTTTGCTACTAAAGAGGTATTATTCCTCGGCTTCCTTATATTAACTAAGGGTGTTAAGGCTGATCCTAATCGGATTAAAACCATTACTAAATAGCCTGTCCCTACGTTAATTAAGGAGCTATAGTCGTTCCTCGGCTTCGCTAATTTCTATCGTCGGTTTATTAAGAGCTATTCGAGGCATATAATACTACTAACTGAGCTTACTAAAACTAAAGCCAACCTAACTAGAGAGTTTAAATAGACTAATAGAGCACAAGCCGCTTTTAACGGTTTAAAGCAGCGCTTTACTAAAGTCCCCTTATTATACTACTTCGTACTAAGCAAACTAATCCGCATTAAGACTAACGCTTTACAGTTCGCTGTATTAGCTATAATGTCTTAGCAGTTAGATAGTAACTACTACTAGCACCTAATTGCCTTCTTTTTACAGAAGATAATCGATATAGAACGTCGGTACGAGACCTACGAGCAAGAGCTCCTAGCTATTGTCGAGGCCTTCAAGCATTAGAGGCACTATCTCGATAGTGTATAGCACACTATTTAGGTCTATATAGACTATAACAACCTCCGTAGCATTACTAAGGTTACTAGGGTTATAGGTCGATAGGCTAGATAGGCCGTCTACCTCGCTAGGTTCGATTTTAATATATTATATCGGCTAGGCGTAAGTAACCCTACTAATAGCCTATCGAGGCGACCTAATTATAATAGCGAGACTTAGCAATCTATTAATTCTTTGTTTCCAACCCTATAGCATAAGATTGCTATAGCCCGCGTTGTTAATAAGTACGCGTAGGATAAGCGGCTTACCGGACTCCGCGACGGCTTAAAGTATATTAATGCTCTTGCTATATTAATAGTACGTATTAAGGCAAGGGCTAAGGATACAGACAGGAGAAGTTATAATAACTCCCTAGTCGATATCGCTATATATAGTAACAGCGATTAAAGCACTAATACAGTTAATCCGGCTACTAGTGCTGTTAGATGTATATAATGCGTACCTCGTTTAATAGCGAGGGTGCTATTAAATAACCTTGCAAATAGGGATAGTTAATCGTTTATAGACGAGCTATTACGTACTTAGTAGAGGGACGCCTTTGCTACTAAACATATCGATAGGCTTACAAGCAGGCGAAAGACTCGATCTAGTAAGAGTAACAATTAGTCGATCGATAACAAAGGTTATTTAAAGTTCAAGGGCAGATACTATGTCCCCGCTAAACATTCGATCCGATAAGAACTTCTTAAGCGACACTATAATAGTAAGCTTGCCGGTTACTATAGTATAGAGAGGTCGCACGAGCTACTATCGCGTATATACTACTAGCTAAATAGTAAGCGGGATATAAAGGACTACGTAGATACGTATGCCGTATACTAACGAGTTAAAGCACCGAAGCCCTTGCTATTCGGCGAGTTGTCTTTACTCCCTGTTCTAAAGAAGCTATTTATAGAGCTTATAATAGACTTTATTATAGGACTTCCGCCTACTAAGCGTAGGGGTAGTAAGGACGTATATAATGCTATCCTTATTATAGTAGACCGATTTACTAAAGGCGCTCGATACATCCCGGCGCGCAAGGATTAGACTGCTATTAATATAGTAGAGGCGCTATAGACTAATATCTTCTGTACCTATTAGGGAACCTCTAAGGGGATAGTCTCCGATAGGGGCTCGACATTTATATCGCACTATTAGAGCGAAATATGCCTATAGCTAAGACTAAAGCATCGGCTATTAACAGCCTTCTATTTATAGACTAACGGTCAAATAGAGAGACAGAATACTACCCTATAGTAGTACCTACGCAGTTATATTAACGAGAATCCTAAGGATTGGGTCAATCTCCTATAGCCTATAGAATTCGTATACAATAATAGTATACACTTATTAACTAAGGTTTTACTATATATAGCTATAATAGGTTAAAACGCCGCGTTGCTATAAGATCTATTTACCTCGCTCGAGGCCGAGCGTAAGAAAAGGGAAGCGCGTTAAGTACTAGAGACACTAGCGGCAATAGAACGTGTCTAGAAGATACGAGAAATCTATACTAAGATAGCTAAGAAGTTAATAAAGGCTTAAGAATACTAAAAGGCCTACTACGATAAGCGTTATATACTAATAACCTTTAAACAAGGCGATATAGTTATACTTAGTACTAAGAACCTCCGCATCCGCAAACACCTATCGCCTAATAGTAAAACAAGGCCTAAGCTCGCACTAAGATACATTAGCCTATTTCGTATCCGAGAACCGAAGGGCAATAGCTAGGCCTACTAGTTATAGCTTCTACCCTATTATACTATCTATAACACCTTCTATATCTCCCTCCTTAAACTATACTACTAGCGCGAAAGCGATAAAGCGCCTGCTAAGTTAGAAGAAGTCTTAGCTAATAGTAAAGAGCTGTAGTCTGTAGAACGTATCCTAAAGCATCGGACTAGGTAGGGCAAGAAGGAGTACCTATTAAGATAGCAAGGCTATCTACCTAAATAGGACTTATAGGAAGCTAAAGCCTCTTTTAAAGAAATAACTAAGTTGTTAGATAAGTATTAGACTAGCGTAAAGAACAAGAAGAAGGCTAAAAGCTCGTAATGTTACTAAGGCCTAGAACTAATACTACCCCCGGGGTACTATTAGCTAACTAATTAGAGGCCAGCAAACTAGGACAATAAGACTATACTACTATAGTAAACGCGTACCGAGTATCAACAAACGCGCTATAATGCGTTAACTAATCGCCTGCTCTTTTAAGGACTCTACCTCTTTACTAACGCCCCCTATAGGTCCCCCTCTTATTCCTTTATTCTATCGAGGCCTCGAGGCCTAGGCAATCGGCGAGAGCGGCGCGGCCGGCGCGGCTATATTAGTAACGGTATTGCGGAGTATATTATTAGTTAAAGAAGAAGATTAGAAGCGAGGTAAAGTTAGCGCTAAGACGACTAGCGCCGCTATTATTAATATTACTTGCTATTGTCGCTATACTTGCGAAGACAACCTTACCTATACTACGGCCTAAGGCCGGAAACGCGCTATACTAATTAAGTTAAAAGAATAGCTATATTAAAGGTTTAATTAAAACTTTAAGGCTAAGTTAAAACTTTAAGCCGCTTAAAAGATTAAGCGACTAATAGACTAACTAAGGGCAAAAACTATAGAGCTAAGCTAGCCGGGGTCGATCTTGCGGATAATAGGTTACTCCTCGATCTATCTAACCCTTTAAGCGAGGCGAACCTCTACTACTACACTTACAATAGCCTTTACCTATAGAAACTAGACGAGCTATGTTTTTTAAAAGATAAGATAAGATTAGCAATTAAAGGCTACTAAACCTAACTAATTAGGGCTAGCGAAACTACGAACAATAATAGCCCTCGTAATAACAAGAATAAACCCTCGGAAGCGGACAACCCTCGGAAGCGGATATAGCTAGGTCTTTTAAGAGTAGACGTAAAGAACTCGGTACGACATTCCTTAGAGCGGAGGCAGTACTGCAATACCCCGTATACCTACCTATTATAGTAGGGAAGGTACGCTCGTATTGTAATTAGTCGATAGTCCTTAATTCTTATCCGAGCGAAGCGATGTAAACAGGCATAAGCCGGAGCATTCGAGGAGCTTACGACGAGGATACGGAGGTGTTGTCTAGTTACGAGCTAAGCGGAATAATAGTTAGAAGTTAGTAGAATTACGTGCGAGGTGTTCGCCGGGGGTTTAATTTAAAGATGCGCTTATACAAATCTAGCTAGGCCTCTAATTGGAAGAAATTAAAAGGAAGTATTGGCCTAATAAATCTGTTAAGTGCCTAACAGCAGCCGGGGGCCGGTATAGAGGGTAGGAAGGTAGGAGGTAGGCAGGAAGGCAGGAGGCAGGCAGGAGGGCAGGAGGCAGGCAGGCACGCAAGAGGCAAACTAGCAGGCACTCCCAACTTCAGGACTGTTATTCCGCTTAGCTATCGCTTCGCTCGGCCACCTTAGGCAGTACCTGCCTATACGGTACTTTATAGCCTTATACCCCTTCACTTTATTATATATAAGGATAGCGTAGTTAGAGTTAGACATTGTATTATATTAGAGGTAAGGTTTAATATAGTTACATAATTAGGTAGTTAAGTATTTAATTTAGTGCGGGCTAAGTAGCTTATTAGACTTGCTAAGTTAGCGGCAATAGAGGTCGTAGAATATAGATAGGCTACGAGGGCGCGGCCTTTAGAAGGGAAGCGTATATTAGAGGCTATACGTAATTAGTATATAACTAGCTCGAGTGAAGCTAGGGTCTTAGTGCCTTAGGCAGGGCTTAGCGCTTAGCGTTAGGCTAACTAGCCTGCCTTCCTCCTTCTCCTCCTAGTTCTCTATCGAATACTACCTATACCTACTACTACCCTATCTACCTACTAATATACCCTTCTTACATAGGTAGTGTCTTAGAATATAGTAGCAAGGTAGGTACTGCTAAAACTATAGTAGGCAATTATAGTAAGAAGGTTGTTATCCGTCGCGATATAGTACAAGGCCTTTATATAGCGGCAATGCCTTAGCCTCGTATTCTTCCGCAATAGCGAGTTGTTTCCTAACGAAGTCCTACGCTACTAGAGGGCTCAATTGCTTAAAATATAGCATCTCTTTAACCTTCTAGTATTGTATGCGTTTACTAAGTCTATAGCTTTATAGGTCCGCCTTATATAGTTATCGAGCGTCGATTGTTAGCAATTTAGTTATAGTACTATACATCGATAGCTAGGCGAGGTCCTTCTTCCGGTCGTATTTAATAGCATTATAGTATCCTTCTAGCGGCGAAGTAGTACGTATTTGTATAAGAACTAGGTTACGAAGACGTACCTAGGTTGCCTATTTCTATAACTTCTCTAATCCCTAGTTCTTCCGTAAATACTAAGCCTCTTCTGCTAGTCTATTTAGAAGCCTTAATTCTGCTTCTATTGTAGTAACAACCTCTTTAACCTCTGCCTTACTCCGAGCCTAGTAAATAGCTCTTTTAAATAGTCTCTAGACTATAGGGTACTTAAATTTAGGAAAGTAGCGAAGGAAGGTCTCTTTAGCGTATCGTTAGTAGAGATATAGTCGTATTTCCTCGCTTTAGAAGGATAGTCGAATAGCGGACTGCCCCTAAGCCGAGTCGTTAGTTATAGCTAATTTAGGCTCCTAACTCGGATACTACTTCTTTAGGACCTAAAAAGCAGCTTGCTAAAGCCTCGCTCTCTATAACTATAGCAATATATATACTACTAGTATCTAACTTTCGAAGCTATTACGGATATGCACTATAAAGAGATGCTAGCCTGTATTAGTAGTCTTATACGTTGCGTCGTATAGAAATAACTGATGCTAAATTAGTCGTTGCTTGCTAAAGCCTAGCTTTAGCTAAAGCCTATAGGGGTAGTTACGTAAGCGACTTATATCTCTAGTAAGACTACTACCTAACAACTCTCGCTATTAATCCGCTTGCTATACAATGCCCTTGTAAAGGCGTCCTTTAATCGTTACTAACACAGCTTTATACTATAACTAAGCGCCGTTTACTAGATTAGTTAATAGCGATAGCTCGTTATATAGGTTCTCGAGTTAGAGGGAGATATTGCCCTTCTTAGCAAAAGTCACCTTCTTCTTATCCTTCTTCTTCGACTATTTTATTATACCCTCCTTTATACGATAGCCTCTAATAACGGCAAAGCAGTTAGTATTACGACCTTCCTTTATTATATAGAATATACGAGCTGTATTATAGTCGTATTAGTCTATTAAGTGCTCGAGAACGATCTTTAAGCTATTACTAGTACCTCGTACGTCCTGCTAACTATTAGCTTCTATAGCTCGAATAGGCCTCCGCTATCGACTCGAGAGGCAACCCTACTAAACTTACTATATAATCTATCGAATAGTAATATAGCGAGCCTGCCTCGGTAGAAGGGTCGGGCGACGACGAAGCGACCTTATATATATACGGCTCTCTATAGTTCTTCGAGCGATATATAGCAATTACTACGTACGTCGTATTATATCCTTCCTTATAATACTCTACCTTCCGAATACTATCTAGCACCTCGCGTAGCCGATTAGCATCCTACCGATAACAATAATAGCATATTATCCGCTATATTAAGCTATCCTTATGCCTCTCCTATAGCTTCTAGTACTAGAAGTTGCTAGTAAATAGCTATACCTTATTATATTTATTAGCGTCTAAGAATAGGCTATTTAAGGGTAGATTAAAGAGCTAAGAACGCAGTAATATATCGAGATAAGAGGGGATTAGATAGGCTATTATAATAGTTAGAAAGAGCGTAGAAATTAGCCTACCTATATGCCTATAATAACACCTTATATATAGCTATATAGCTAATTTTTCGTCGATATAACGACTTCCTACTACGATATAAAGTCGGCGACTAATGGATCCTCGGCATGCCTGATTTGGCTAGCAAAAATGGCTATATCTCGATTCATTAATCGACTCTACCACTACCGAGTATATCCGTAAATGTAAGCAATCCACTACAACCCTTGCACGCTAAAAGTCTGCTACATCCAACACTATCTCACTACAGCCAATGTGACTGAGTCACGTCACATCACACGTACACACACACACAATAGTACTGTAGTGTAGTGTAGTGTAGTGTAGCATCCAGTCAATCAATCTTCCCTCTCGCCTATAACCGAATTTGGGCTGCAGAGATTGATTGGACTACATAGCAAGATCACCAAGCGACAGAAGTCCCAAATTATTGACACGCAAGAAATCCTGCAGCAGCAGCACTGGGTACAGTATTGCCATTGCCATTCGTTGCAATCTACTGTGTATACAGCATGTACAATAATTCCGTCCTCTCATGGCACCTGCACTGCACTGCCCAACGACGAAGATCAAAAAAGACCAAAAAAAAAAAAAAACTGAGATCTTCCTTCCTTTCTTGCCGTGAGGCAGTCCCCTAAAAACAAAATCTTTGCCGATGACGAGTGCCTGTCCCTGTCCTAGAACAAAAAAAAAAAGAAGAAGAAACCGAAATAACATCGAGAAGACGCTCGCTAATGATGATGATGATGATGATGATGATGTACAGTGAGTGTATCCACTCCATGAATCAAGACAAAAGATATATGCATATGCTGAAAAAAAAGGAGAAAAGAAGTACGCACACGCACACGCATGCGCCATCGCTCGCTCGCTCGCTCGCTCGCAATGCCAAAAAGATACAGAAAAAAAAAGAACATTTCGCTAATTACAAACAAATCTCACCAAAAAAAAAATTGGATGCCTGATTTAAAAAAAATGCTGTAGATTGTTGATTGTTGGTAATGCTGATTTGATCTTGATATCCAGAAAGGCAAGAATCGTAGTCGTTAGATACCTGATCTTTCGAGATGTTTGGTTTGTGTTTCATCCATCCTCATTCATGAGCCATGCATTCATATTCCATCAAGGCATAGATAGAATAATGCATTCAGTAAGAATGAGTTTTCATGTTGTTTCGAACCGATCCGAGAGTTTTCCAGTCATCACAAGAATCCTCCATCTCGTGGATTGACTCCATGCTGGATTTGGTTTGGGGGCATATTCGCTCTGATCTCTTTGGGGTTCCTGTACCCACTGACGCTCCCACTCCTGCTGCCAGGTAGGCTACTTGGCGGGACTGCAGTCTCGTTGATTCTTTCGGTAGAAGGACTCACAGCTTGACCTGCCATTGCCTGTTCGTAGGGACTTTGAGCACGGTGAGTGACGTTCAAGCTTCCGGCCCGTTTGTGACCGTGAGAAGAAGGTGGGCCAGGAATGGACTCATAAGGCGCTGGACCGCCCGGCTGTGCGGACTTGGGATGGTAGTCGTACCCAGTCTTCACGCTTTCGTAAGGGGCTGGACGCCATGAGGTATCAAGTGGTGGAGACTTGGTACGGTTCTTGGAGGAGCTGCGCATCCGCTCGCCAAAATTACGCATCCGGGAGCTGAAGCCGTCACCAGAAGGTGCGTTGCGGCGGTGGGATGTGGGACTGGCGGTTACTGATCGTGGTTGGTCTCGTGCCATTGGTGCAGGCAGTGTTGGTCCAGAAGACTCCATGGCACTGCTTGGGGCGTTCTCGTCGATGGCGATATTGATCATGCCGGAAGAGTTGTTTGCTTGATGACCTGGGAAGACTGGAGGAGGTGGAGGTGGAGGTGGAATGTTCAAGTGCTGCAGCTCGGGGAGCATCGGAGGTGCGAGTTCGGGCATTTCTGGGATGATGATGACATTCGAAGTATCACTGCCTCCAATCAAGGCAGCGTCGATGCTACTCATGGATTCGCCTCCTTCCGAGGAGTTGAGGCCATCAGGTGGCGAGATCTTGCGAACATTCGATAGACGTCTGGTAGAAGGTATGCCAGCCCGATAGAGAGGGTGAGCTGCCTGTTGCTGCTCAGGTGGTGCGGTTGCAGCTCGTGTTAGGGGTCCTTTCTGGCCATAGACGGACGATGGCAGGAGAGGCCCGATGGAGTCGCTGCTTTCAGACACAAACGACCTTGATTCGCCAGAGGAAAATATCTTCTGTTGATCGGAAGAGGTCATGACCGAAGACGCTTGACTAAGCTCTGAGTTTGTGACCTGGCTCAAGCTGCTTCCTGACAGCGAGCCTAGATCAGAAAACTTGTCTGGGATGAACGGCACAGGAGGAGCTGCATCACGTTCATTGGGATCAGTGCTCATATAACGCGGGTGGCGCATAGCCCTTGGAGTAGCAGGAAGGCCAATAGGAGCTGAGGGTGTCGAAGTGCCCGTGATCTTGCTCTGTTGATTGTATTTGAGCATCGCATCAGGATCCACCGTGTGACTCCTCGACATAGGTGGCATGTACGACGTCGGGCTGTCACCAAGCTCAGTGTGTGATCGCGGAAGTCCTGGTCGATTGTTGATTGAAGTGAGATGCTCGGGCAGAGGAATGGCTGGCGCTGATGGTCGTCTGGCAAGCGAGCGGCGGCGATCCTCGAGCTCTTTGGCTGCCAGCTCCTTCCTGCTCAAAGTTCTCGGTCTCGAATTCCCAACAGAGGAGTCGGTGTTCTGAGATGTCCGGGAAGCCTGCTCTTCTGGTACAATGTCGGTGACTTCGGACTCGGCAATCGTCGGAATTTCTGGCTTCGGCCTGCGACTGGACGATCTGGCACGACTGGCTTGTCGACGGCTTTGTAAGTCAATCTGAGCCTGTCGGCTTGCACTCTGAGATCGCATGCGAAAGCGTTGTTGGCCATCGCTTTGCGTCTCCTCCTTGTCGCCTCCATAAGCTTTCGCCGAAAGCACGGGAAGAGGCGACGATGGAGATCGCGTGGATGAACCTGCGACTCGGTTTGCACTGCGGCCTCGGCCACGTTCTTCGGTCTCCTCCTCCTCCGTTCGCGGTGGGCTGTGCGGCCGGGTGGATGCTCTGCCAGAAGAGCGCAGAGGCGGAGGTACCGCATCTGCGACGTTGCCGAGAGAGTCATGTCGAGTGGAGTCTCGTCCGCTTCTGTGGGATCCGGTGGGCGATAGTGCGGCTTTGTAAAAGTTCTCGTCGTCAGTGGTGGCTGGCTCGATCTCCTTGGCCTTGTTCGTAGCCTGTGCAATCTCCTCGGGAGACATTGGCACAGGCGAAGAAGGCGAGCGTTTTGCAGGCGGGATGTAGCGAGGCACACCTCGTCCCCGGTTCTCAGAAGCATCCCGCATACGGCTGGAGGTGCGTCCGGAACGGCTTTCCGCACGTCGCTTGCTCTCGCCACGCCTTCGACTGTCTGCCCGTTCATTGCGACGCGCGATTCTCGCTTCTTCGACACTGTTGATCTTGTCGTCAGTCGATCGACCTTTGGTGCTTGCTTTCGAGCTTCCGCCGGTCAGAGGCGGACTGAGAGTCCCGGCTTGTAAAGCTCCGCCAGGCGAAATGACAGCATCCGCAGTCATAGGCGAACGTGTCTCAGCATACACAGTATCCATGACTTGTACGGCAAGATAGTCTGGCTTTCTTTCGCGAGAGGAGTTTCGCTGTCGAGACTCCTCGCGCAGTCTTGTAAAGACACCTTTGGCCGGAGAGGGTAAGTGCTCAGCAGCGTCGCCAAAAGCTCGCGGAGTAAGTTTCTCTGCGTCGTAGACAGCGGGCCGTAGAGCAGTCGTGGGATCCGGCAGGCTAGCGCTGCTTACAGAGGATGTCCGTCTGCTGCTTGTCCTACTTTGTGTCGTTTGGGTGGCAAAGTCGCGAGCTGCTGTTAGAGGCGTTGCCATTTCAGCAGCTTCTTGCTTCGCTCTCTCAATGTCAGTCCGAGACGGTAAACGCTTCCTCCGCATGCCTCCAGGTGTAGCTGTCCGGGCAGACGTGGCATCTCGAGTCATGCGACCGTCACGCCGTCGCCACGGATCCAGGCCTCCAGGAGACATTGGGTAAGCAGAGTGTTGGATTGGAGTGACGCCTGCGGTTACAGTTCCTGGGTCGACGACCGTGAGTGGATCTCCTCCAGCACCAGTCTGGAGTGGCACGCCTTTGTCTCCGAAGGTGGTGATCAATTTGAGGGAAGCATTTTTGGTGGTCAACCGGGCAGAGCCAGAGCCAGAGCGCGAGGGAATCGACACAGGGCTGGAAAGATCCACAGCGCTCTGAGGCTCTCGTGCCTGTTGCGCCGCGAACACCTCATGTTGCGCTCGTGGAGAAGTCCACGGCTCTGAAGTCTGAATGCTCGTGCATGAGAAACAGCGTACGGCAAGTTCGGCCTCTCCATTCATCACTGCGTTCTCGCCCCACTTCCTGAGCAAGTGCGATATCCGGCCCCAGTCGTTCGGACATGCCAGGCAGGTCAGGAGGACAGCCTCCATGAAGTAAGCTTGGGACACATACACCTCGATTGCGTCGTTGTATTCGCCGAGTCCGAGAAGGATTGCCACCGCGGGATGAATATCGCCCTTCTCCAGCAAGCGTTGTACGAACGCCTCGCCGACTTTCCTTTTGGAGTCCGATCCAATGGAGCTTAACGCAAGCAGCATCCAGTCCGAGGAGGTCATTGATTCCGAGCCGACAAGAGAAGCCATCTCGTCGGCACCAATGTCACCCAGCCATTTCGATAGCAGCACAGCACTGGCTGAGCCAGGCCGCTGCCTCGCCAATTCTTCGTGAATCAGGCTGCGAGCGTCATCATTCCAGCCGAATACAACACTCAACATTTCTCGCTGCAAAAGGTCTGGAGTGCGAGCAACTTCTCCGTAATGAGGAGTTCTGAACGCCACTTCTCGAAGCCGGGCTTTCGTGAATGGGAAGAGCTCCATCAGCTGTGTCTCCTCCGTTTCCTCCGGACTCCGCAGTACTTCTCTGCGCAAATTAGACGACCGACGGCCATGATGTGTCCCTGATGTGTAGGATGCGCTAGATCTTATTGACATGCTCTCGCGGCCCAGCTGAGATGGTCCTCCAAAAGAGAACTCCGTGCCTTCGTGGCCAGAATTGGTCGATGCGCGAGAAGAGTCTGGCTTGTCATACAAATATTTCCGTTGCCTGCGCGAAGGCTTCCCGGAACTTCGTGAGCTGACAGATCCGCCGTGACTTGATGGGCTGAGCGGCATGACCTTGTCGCGAATCTCAGATTCCATGGCATCGAGCGAGTCCATCTCCAGCGCGATCCTTTGCAAAGGTGACATGGTTGCTCCCTCGTCGGCACTGCTTTCGCCATCGGTAAACACCACAGGTAGACTGATTTGACCTTCTGTAATTGCATTCTTCGTCCTCTCATTCAAAAGGTCCGTCGGAGGCGTAGGAGGAGTATTGGCGGGCGCATGCTGCGCTGTTGCTACTTGCAGCGGGCTTGTGTTCGGGTTGATGTCGTATTGTTGAACCGTGTGATTTCGCCCCAAGGTGAACAAAGTTGCTGTTGGTCCATAGTTGGCCATTCCCACAACGCCCTGAATCGTTGGAATGATATCGTAAGTGACCTTTTTGGTACGAACGTCCCACGCTCTGGTTTCCCTGCCCCGTAAATTTTAGCACTGATCTCAATCGGTCATGGGCTTGATTGTCTGTACGAAGCAGAGCACTCACCCATCCGCAAGTTGTATTAAGCGTCCGTTCTTCGACCAAGCAAACCAACAAGGACCTGCCAACTGCGATTCCGGCCTCTGCAGCACGCGAATGATGGTCGGTGCAGCTCCATGATCTCCTTTCGGAACACTCCACACTCGCAAATCCCCATCTTGGGCTTGAGTCGCAAGCATATCAGTCTGCTGCTTTGACGAAGATCCATGCCATGCAAGACCACTGATCTTTGACGGTGCTCTAGTGGTGTTCAGGGTGTGTAGAATGGTGAAGGAAGGTTGGAGGGTTGCAATCAGGATCGATCCATTGAAATAACCCATCGCGAAAGTCCTGCAGTCGGCAGAGGGAGCTATTGCGGTAATGGGGTCGAAAATTGTTCTCGCAGAAATGTGTTCCGATGTGGATGGTTCGAAGAGGATCACGTTTCCCTGGTCATTTCCTAGAGACAGTCAGCATGTTTGCTTGCAGATTCCGGGCATGTTCCTACCAAATGCGATATTGCCGTTGCGCATGAAAGACGCAACTCTCATGTGCTCGTATGCGGAAAAGCGCGCGACCTCGACGCCGGTGAGGATATCCCAAACGATCGCCGTCTTCCCTGCATCAAAGCTCACAGCCAATCTTCCGGAACCTCGTTCGCTGACATTGTCCACTGCTATCCACAGCACATCTTCCCGGTGCAAATCGAATCGTCGTTCGATGGACAGAGTGTCGTGATGAAGCACGAGGATGACATTTCGCTGTGCGTAGAGTAGGAATGAGGCAGTTGCGGCGCATGGTTCAAGGTCACTGCCTTGGCCTTCGGGGGTCAATGTTGCCGGAGGAGGAGTCTGGCTTGGTTGTGTTTGTCGATACGAGGCCGGATTCGACGCCGACGAAGACCTTCCAGACTTTGATCTTGTGTCTGAAGCTCTTCGGGATGACATGTTCGATTGCTGTAGCGGGTGGGTTAGTGTGGGTTCGAGGTGTAATGGTGGCCATGAGGGCAGCCAGATGGTGTCCAGGGCGGTCTGTTCGCCAACCCAGCCGTGACCGGACGTGAAACACTTGTATCTTCGGGAAGAGTAGAAGCAACCTACCCGGACATGCGCGCTCAATCAACGAAGTCACACCTTGTGTATCGCCCGAAGCGCGGAGAGGCCAGAGTCTTCCCAGCGGGGGTGTGTGCGTGCAGGTGCAGTACAGAATGCATGCAGCCGCGCTGGTCGTCGGGTCTGGAAGGGGTACAGAGTGAGTGGCAGAAGTGCAGCTGAGTGCAGAAGCAAGCAGAAGGGAGGGGAGAACAGGTCTCGACACAACGGGCAATCAGATGGCAGCGAAGAAGCGGTTAGACGAGCAGTGAAGAGCAGAAAGAGACGCGATGCCCTACCATTCGTCCAGCGATAATGTTAGAATACAGCACCATTGGACGCGCCTCGACAGCACGCTGCACGTCTGCTGCTGAACGCTGTCTGTCGTATGGAGGTCACTGCATGTGCGGGCGGCGCCGGGGTCCATACCGTGCTCGGCCGCGCTGATTGGCTGCACGCTGCAACGCTGGCGCGCCACATTCACACCTAAACCCGCCATCCAGCGGCTACATCGATATGCCGACGTCGACGGCGACAAGGCGATTGTTGTCTGGTATAGGAGCGGAGATGCACACGCCCGGCCAGCGACGCCAGCGACGCCATCGTGCTCGTGCCGCACTCCATTCACCACACTCCGCCCGCAACTCCCACACCACCCTCCCACGTGCAGTGCGTTTGCGACGACCGTACTTCCATCCCGAGGCGGTCAGCTCGCTCGGACCTGCTTGGTGCAACTTCACTGATTGCCATACCCATACCGAGCACTCGGTAGTCGATAGTCCTTGCATCGCGCTGCCAGGCCCACTGCACGCTGCGCTTCATCACCAGTCGCACGCGAGGCGGTCGGCATGCCCAGTCACACCATGCTATGGTCACGCTCTGCACCATCCGGCCTCGTGCTGCCGATACTTCCTGACAGCGTTGCAGCAGTTCATGCCGTGCAACGCCAACCAGAGAATGCTTACCGTCGTCCCAGGCCGGGATTTGGTATTCGTCCATTGCCTATATTATATTCGTCCATTGCTATAGATCATACTTCCGGTTTCGATTAGCAGTACGCACTGACCTCTCGCTATATAAAACGCTATACAAAAGCGGCCTCCGCTGCTTGGTATAGAACCTAACGTATATAGTAATAATTATAGTTAGGTAGGAGGGTATTCTCGAGCCCGCTAGTTACGTAGATATTAATATAGACTCGTAGACTTCAATTAAACTGTATTCTAGTACTAATTGCCTTAACCTGTATAGTAATACTGTCGTAGATATAACCGTAGCTCTTACTACGGTATAAACTAACTTCTATACTGCTATTACTATTGCTACTATTACTATTACTAAGTAAATACCTATTAATTAGATAGTAGTAGAGCGCCTCTAAATACAGTCGGTTAAGTCGCTACTAGCGGACCTGCTAGTGCTAGTCTTAGCAGTAGTTGTTAAGTACTATAGAACTAGACAAATTAGTAGTATTACTTAGCCGGCTATGTTATAGCCGGTGCGTATAAGGCCCTTCTAAGTGCTATAGCGGCTCGTTGAATACTAGCTAGATTGTTACTAATAAACTAGTGTCGCTTAGTAGGTATATAGACTCGAGGTTGTTGCGTAGAGGCTCTCGCTCTACTACGGCTACGGCTACGGCTACGGCTACGAGTAGATTGAGAAGCCGCGTTATTTAGGTCGTTATATTCGAAGCTAGAAGGGTCTCGTATATTTATACGCCTAGCACGGCCGCTATTGCTACGGCCGCTATTGCTACTACGAGCTCTGCGATTATTAGGTATTATAGTGAAGTCTCGAGTCTATATAACTTCTATAATACGAGCTAGTAGTGCTATAGACTTATCGATATACTAGTGCCTATCGAAGTCCGAAGGGGTCTAGTAGAAGAAGCCTATTTCTATTATCTTATCCCTTACAGTATATTTGCAGGTAATCCCCTAAGCGTACTTATAACGGCCTGTATACCGAGACCGTAGCTTATTAGGCTCCTTAGTAAGCTCTTTAATCTTATCGAGTGTATACTATTGTTACTTGCCGGCCTTAATAATAGCCTAGCGATAGATCGTGCCGTTATACTAAGCAAACTCTAGTTTCTTATAGGATATTAGAATTTGAAGCCGGTCCTTGCTAATACGGTCCTTAATCTAAGAGGCTTTAATCTTGAACTACGGCTCCTATTAAATTGTTAGCAAAGCGGTATCTAAGTAAAGCTAGGTAGACGTCTACGTACGAGTTTAAGGAACAGGGTAAGCACGTTATACCGCCTACCTGCTAGCTATTTCTTTATTGTCGAATGAGCCCCTTCTACCCTCGAAGTAACGCGTTGTCTATAGAATAGAAAGACGTGCTGCTAAAAGCAGTAGGCAATCTTCTTCTTATAAGACTAGTATTTACGCTTAATATAGGTCTATAGGCTACGGAAGTGAGGGTTCTTATAGTTAGATAAGAAGGTGTTCTTCTTATCAAATTCAGCTACTATCTCGGCTTTAATACAGGTACGGAAAGCGGCTATAAACGACTCGCAATCGGCTTGATCTTCGTAGCGTAGAAAGGCACTAGTTTCGTCGTCGTAGATAGCTTATTGCGGTATTAATTTGCGGGCCTATAACTATACATTCTTGAATATATGCTAGGCGCAGATAAGTGCAGGTATTAATAAGTATACCTTGTCTAATGCGTTTATACAACTACGGTCTCGATTAGTAACCTATAGGCCTAGATCTAGTAGGTTATTAACGCGGCAGAGCTTCTTAAAGGCCTCAAACACCTATATAAAGCCGGCTTCGTCTTCTTTGCCTATAATCGCGTATCCTAATAGAATTGTAGTGCCGCCGCTGGTACCGCCGGAGATATTAAAAAGAGGTCGGTTATAGTAGTTAGTCTTATATATATTATCGCAGATAAGGTACTCCGGATATAGGGCGTAGAACCGTGCTATAAGTAGGTAGATTATAAGCAATTTGTCGATTTTGCCCTCGTTCCCCGGCGTTATATCTAGGTCCTAATCGTAGTAGTATCTACCTCTTTCTAGGAGCCGTAAAAGTGCATCTAAGGCCGATATATTACCCTACTAAACCCTCCGCGCTATCTTTCGAATGTTATAAATGTCCTATATCGTTTGTATGCCTATATATTATATGCTGTTAGAGTAAGAGTATAGAAGGAAGGGAAGAATGTAATAGTATACAGGTCGGCCGAGTCTCGGCCGGTAAGAATTTCTAATACTAGATAGACTTACAATCTTCCTTCTTCTATAGCCGCGCTAACGTCGATATAGCACTCGTATTCGCGCTTAAATCCTCTTCTATTATCTTTATTATCTTGTCCTTTATCGACTTACGCTAGCAGCGGCGATATATCGCGAAATCGGCGCTATTAAAGTCCTTGTAGCCTCCTTTATAGGTATACTAGTAGTGCGACTTATCGACCCTCTAACGGCTAAATAGGTTACAATAGTCGACCGCTTGTAACGATAGTAACTATAGATAGGCCTCCTTCTAACTAACAGTAGTAGGCCGCTTACTACTATTCTTAGAGCGATCCTTCTACCTTCCTTTACTAGCGCTATAGATACAGTATCTACTAATATAGATATTCGCTTCTCGAAACTCCGGCCTCTTCGAGTAGTTACCGCCTCGTAGAACGATAGTATAACTATAGGTCCGAGCCTACTTATTCGCTTTATTAAAAGCGACTTCTATCGACCTATAGGTCTCCTTCGGTAGATCGGATATCTAGTCGCTAGCATCGTTATTAATAGGCTCTTTAGTAGGCTCTTCGTCTACCTCTCTACCGACCGTTTCGTCTACCTTATTTTTACCGACTAGCTTAAAGAAGCTACTATTCTCGAAGGCCTTATATACCTCCGCGGCTATTTACGAGAACGATCTTTCCGCTAATTTAGCATTATTTACTGCCTCCTTATCGAGCTTAATCTTAGCTAGTTTCTCGGCATTTAAACTATCGAGATCTTATTCCTTAAAACCGCTATCTCTAGGTATATCGATATTTTTATTACCTTTATTACTATTCTCGAGATCTTAGAAGAAATCCGCGCTTTCTAGGTTACCTTATTCGTTTCTATAGTGCTGCCCTTCCGATAGTATTTATGCCTCGTATTCGGATTAAGAGGGGTCTATAATAATACCTTGTTTTAGTCTATATAGCTGTTTCTACGGCTTTATAAAGAGATATAGTATACTATAGAGATTCTACTAAATTACCGATGTAGGAGTGGGTCCCGGCAAGAGCCGCCAAATACACTGCTAAATGCGCTATTCCGGGGACAGCAACCCCCTTCGGTAGCAGCGAAGAATATAATATAGGCAATGGACGAATACCAAATCCCTCCCAGGCCCTGCGGCTCTGCCCAAAGCCTGCCGAGGCGACATCACGTGCGCCGTATTTCTCTCACCGCCGCCGCCGCCGCTGCTCGAAGGACGATGACCAATAGGATGGGAATAATATGTCACAGTGATGATGAGTATTCGATCATTCCATTGTTCGTTATCGCTAAAATCTCAATTCCCCATCGCGAGTCATCAAGAGCTTCACCTCTCACAGCATGCCTCTAAGCGCCGTGCTGGCAGAGCCGCTTCGGCTGATCTGCAGGCAGGCAGGCATGGCGCATGGGGCATGCAAACTTTCTGCATCCTGTCCTGCTCCTTATGGCATCACTTTTTGCACAACCCATCCAAATTCAGATGTCGATCATGGTATAAGCTGTGCGTCTCGCTTGTTGGATACATAGATCAACCACCAATCTCAGCACCGCGCTTACAGCCTCACCGACTTGGACCTCTCAAAAAGACTTCTCGACCGCTTGGCCATACTGTACCACCGCTGCTGAATCTTCTGCGCGAGAGCAGCGACGTGATGTGCATGCGGTTCGCAGATGTCATGCGCGGCTGGCTGTGACGGTGGCGTTCGTGTTTCTCGCTTCCAGGTGATGAGGCTGCCCTCTGCCGCCACAGCCAAATTCTAGAAGTTCTGCTTCGAGCCTGCATCACAAGTGCTACATTGCTGTGAGCACCAGATGCCATTTCATGTGCGCTGGCCATGCATTCCAGACCCTGTGTCCACCGACTGGATTCGTCTCTCTCTGTTCGTTCGAGTTTCTGGTTCTGGCTCCCTCGGTTAAATGAGTGTCGTCTGCACATTCCTCTCGACCATCAGGTACTTGTCGCTGCCAAAATGGTCCGTGCCGTTTTCCGGACCCAGCATGACACCACCGAACCCTGGTGTGTCTGGGCCAATGTATACTGCTGGTAGATGCCCAGTACAAGTCTTGTCCCATGTGTTGAAAAGGTAAATCGGTATCGATGCTAACGCTCGATATTGGGTATAATGTGGGGACAACAGGCCTCGCTGAAAAGCCAAAAAGGTCATTGGTGAAGTCAGTTCCGTCGGTATGTCTGACAACCATGCTCCAGGACTCTCGCTCACACTTGGTGCTTGATGCTGGCCGAAGAAGGGCCTCGCTTCTTTCTCGGCTCAGTGATGCACTTGCGTGGTTTGATTGGATTGACCGGAGGTAGCAGAGGACGTGCCATCCAAACTTCAGCCGACCGTGGTGGTGGCGGTGGTTCGCTGAGGTAGGCTTCATCGCTGTCACCAAAGAGATCCTCGTCGCTCACGTATGCGCTCGGCCTGGAGGGCTTCTTCAGATCTGATCCCGCTGGCCAGCTTGCGTACGCGCAAGAGGAGTATGGGTTGGAGAATGTCGAAGATGCCGTCGAGCTAAAACTGTCGCGGTGTGCAGACCCGTTTGACGATGATAGACTAGTGATTGTTCGACACGGAGATGTGGAAGGCGTCGAGCCTCGGCTCGATGCTGATGAGCACGACATTATTGGTTGTCGATGGTGTTGAGTTGTTGTTTGACGCGTTCACTTTCTGTAGAGTGGCGGTAGGCAGCAGGTATGGTAAGTGTTATGACTGCGCGTGCATACTAAAAATGGCAGGTCGCGTTGGCAGATAGGGCGGTATATGTAGTCGTATCGCGGTGTAGCAAGGGCGGTCAGGTCCGAAGAACAGCGAGGAATGACAAAGCCTTGTGATGTGTCAAGATGCATAGCACAGGTCGCACGCTCTGGAACAGGAGCCTATCTGATATATCAACATGACCGCCTTTTCTCTCAGCCGAGCGTACACACGCCGGATCAAGCTCGCGTCACCACGAACCGCGGAATCTTAGGTTGCTGAAGCGAAGCTTTGCGGACGTTCCCCGGGCAAAGGCAAAAAACGATGGAGCGAGCAGGGCCAAGCGTATGGTTCGGCGGCGGTGTCTAATAATGAAAGAAAGGATTACTGCTGCATGTCAGGAAATTTAGTGAGTTTTAGCTGAACCTAGAGCGGATTTAGCGACATAGTGTTTCACTAGTAACTACTAGGCAACAAGCTACTTACAATCCTCTAATTTAGTAGCGTTTAGAACTACCTAGTATTATAACGATTTAGGCTAGGAAGGGCGCCTCTTTCGAGCCTATTAGCTATTAGAAGTAGCTATTTTAACTATTATAGAAGCGGCTATTTTGCAGTAGAAGAGACTATTATAGAAGCGGCTATTTTATAGTAGAAGAGACTATTATATAGACTAAGATTAAATATACTATTATTATTATAGAATTGCTATTAAATTACTTTCTTCTATAACTATAGGTAAAGGCTTACCTTTACTAGTTACTATCTCTTTAGCCTCGTTATTATTATTATATATAACGTAGTCTCGTACGAGTTACTATTGCCTTACTAGTAGCTAGCTAGTAGTTACTATATATCCTTATACTTTTTATTTCTCGTCTAACTCGCCTATTACTAAGTAAGTTATTAGTACTAGCGTCGTCGTCCGAGTCGTCTACTATCTAGCTAGCTAATTACCTAGCGGCTCGCTCGCTAATATCGTCTTTTTCTATATAGTCTACTATTATCCTAATAAGGTCGTTATCTATATAATAGAAGATATAAAGCTTAAAGAAGGAAGAGAGGCCTTTATTAGCGAAGTAATAGTCGTCTATAGCGTAGCTATTAACCTCTTAAATACTATATATATAGACTTGTAATAGCTTACCCTAGTACTAGTAGTTAGCTACTAGTAAATAGCGAAGCCCTAGCGGCGTAGGTAGACTTTATACTATTATATCTCCTATTAGATCTACTTCTTTAACGTCGTCTATATCGAGCGATTATAAAGATATTAGGGCTAAAGAGGCTATACGTAATTAGTATATAACTAGACCGAGTAAAAATAGGGTCTTAGTACCTTAGGTAGGGCTTAGCGCTTAGCGTTAGGCTAACTAGCCTACCTTCCTCCTTCTCCTCCTAGATCCTTATCGAATACTACCTATACCTACTACTACCCTATCTACCTACTAATATAACCCTTCTTATATAGTATTCGATCTACCCTTTAAGGATAGTAGCTAGATAGTCCTTATTTTAAGCTTTTAGCGGTATAGCTACGAAAACTATCGATTTAACTATATTGCGCCTAAAGAACGGGACCTATACGTACTATTCTACTAAAACAACTGTACTAATTATTAAGCAAGGCCTTCTATACGGGCTATTATACTAAGTTAATTATATTAGGCCGATACCTACTAATTCCGCTATATCCGTACTATAAGGGGCTATAATATATTATTAGTATTACCCCTTATTATAATAGCCGGCTTATTACGAAGCAATAACAACCGCGGCGCCGCTAGTAGCGCTAGCAACGACAACGCTAGTAGTATAGTGCCTACTAAAGTGCCTACTAAAGCGCCTACTAGAGGCCCTACTAGAGAGCCTACTAAAGAACCTATAATCGAAGGGGATAACCTATCGTTGCCTGTTAACGATATTCTTAGCAATATTGTTAACCGCCGATATAGCTAGCTAGCCTTTAGGCCCTAGCTAATAGCGAGACTTTAAGAAGCTACCTAGAACAGGCTTACTACCTTACGCTAAGAATAATAGCTAAAGGATAACCTCCTCGAAATTTACCGCCTATAGGAAGCCCTAATAACTAGTACTAAGCCGATAGTAGGGCCTTCCTCGCTATCCGTCCTAATTTAGAAGAAGGATACTAAGCTTAAGGACTATACTATGTTTAATAGCTCTAGTCGAAAGCAATATAACGATTATATTCGTAACTATAAGCTTAACTAGCGCAATGTACTAAGGGCCCTTCTAGATAATTACTTATTAGTCGTTTACGCTATATAATACATTAATAGCGACCTAAAACGCACCTAGGACGACTATTTCGATTCCCTTACTAATTAGGCCGCTATTTAGTAGCAAACCTACAAAACTATTATACTAGACACCCTTAGAAACCCTATACTAAGGCAACAACACGCTTAGGACTAGTACCTTCGAGCTAAGCAAAAGACTAATTAATTAGCTCGCTTATTTAAGGCCTATTTAAAGACTCTCGAGGACGACCTTCTAGCTAAGACTAATTCTATATAGATCTTAGAGATACGCCCGAAACTTAGGTAGGAGCTTATCCTCGAATTAGACCGCCGCCGTATATTCGAATAGACTAATCTAACGCGCATTTAATTTATAGTCGAAGTAGAAACAGCCGAACGAGCTATTTAGCTCTAGTAACGGCTAGAATCGAGGATCCGACTAGCTAGTACTAACCGTAGCAACCGTAGCCGTAGAGGAAACTAAGGTTCCTACTAAAACAATAGTGCTAATAATAGGAATAGTAACAATAACCGTAGAAGAGGCCGTAGCTAGCGACTATATAAAGGAGGCCGCGATAGAGGCCGTAGAAGGGGCTCGTATCCCTATAATACTAATCGCTTAACTAATAATAGTAGTAATAGCGGCTATAGCAATCCCCTAACCGGATTGAAATGCTTTAACTATAATAGCACTAGCTATCTACTAGGCTAATACGACAAACCTAAGGATTAGGCCCGAATCGACCGTACTACCGCTAAGCACCGAAAGCACCTCTTAGTAGCTAACGCTACCCCTATAGGCTAACCTTCGAAAAAAGAATAAGCGCCGTACCGACTATTAGCCTAGTATAGCGTAAGACTATCGACATTGTACTAGCTATTATACGCACCTGCCTTATATAAGACACCTAGGGCACTAATTATAAAACTAAGGTTACGCTAGATCTAGGAAATTTAGTTAGTGCCCTTATTAGCTATCGCCTAGCTAAGCAACTAGACCTCCGATAATTAAATAGGGCTAACCTACTAACCCTTGCTTAGTTTAATAACGCTCGGCACTTAACCTATAGGGCCTACTATATTCCTATAGTTCTAAAAGACGACCTCGGCAATAAGCGTTTGTTAGACTTTACTGCCTATATAGTAGATATAGATAGCCTTCTATCCGATATTGTTATTAGTAACCCTATTCTTAAGCACTACGCCGTAGCTATAGACCTAGGTAGCTAATAGTAGCGATTTCGAATCGCTAGGAAAGAGGACATTAAACACATTAATACTAGCAAGTGCTCTAACGATATTAGGGTCCTATTTATTAGCAACCTAATACCTGCCTTAGCTAATCCGATAGCTAACCTTCTCGGTAGAGATAACGATAAACCTGTGCCCCCTAATAGTATAGACCCTAATTAGCTCGCTCGTATACTATAGCCTATTAGAGAGACCTGTATTAATATATTTAAACACTACCTAGTATCGACATTGCCTATATTTAAAGAGACGGACTATAAGATTAATATTATATAGGGCAAAGAGGTCCCCTTTAGGCCCCTCTATAACCTTAGTAAACGCGAGCTTGCTATACTACGTAAGTACCTAGATAAGAACCTAGCTAATAGTCGAATTTAGTATAGCAACAGCCCTGCTAGTATACTAATCCTATTTGTTCCTAAGAAGGATTAGACCCCGCAGTAGTTCGGGTTGGTTTGGTTTGGTTTGCTAAGCCGAAACTCTAGTTTAGTTTAGGTTGGTTTACTAAGCACCTATATAAGTAGCTAGTTCGAACTATATAATTTATCGGTTTTTAAGAAGTATACGAATATGTACGTAGCTTCAAGCAAGCCCTTTATAAGACTTAGTAGTATAGCCGGCAGCGTAGCCGGCATTTTTAGTCCTTAGTACTTATAGAATTTTCGAATCCTACTTAGGCTACGTAGTTGTATAAAGGTACTTATATAACCTTAAATCTATAGACAATCAGCTAAGGGCACTAACTAATCAAAAGCATATACACATATATATAAGGCATTATAGTTTAGTTCGGAAACTGCACTTCTTAGGTATGAATTTCATCCTTTCGTTTACAGTTCAATTCCCTAACTGCTTAGTAGAATATCTTTATCTAGATCTAGGTAGAACTTATCGATTTCCGTCGAAGCTCTCCGTAAGAAGTTTATACACTTTCCTACTAAACTATACTCTAATATTAAGTACTAGGATAGCTCCTCCCTCGATATCGGCACTATATACGAAACAGCTATAAAGCAGCTCTATAGGGCGTTCTACTAGTTACTCGCTATACTACGGCCGAATGCTAGTTCGTTCCTTAGAACTCTAGATTATTTAGCAGATATTAAGGATAGGGTAGGTAGTAACTTCGTATTATATAAGGAAGTAGAGGCTGCTATAGAGGAGTCCTTTAACCTATAGAAGATAGTAAAAGATATAGAGGCAGCTATAGGTCTAGGTACCTAGTTGAATTTCTAGTAGGTAGAGTATAAGGATATTTAGCAGGAGTATTAGGTAGAGTTGCGAAAGCAGGTATATAATATAGTCTAGAGAACAGGGATAATGCCTATAACTATAAGCATTAGGTTCTTCAATCTGCTTCCTTTTTTCCTTGTTTTCTTTTTCTAAAAATCCAAACTAATACAAATTAACTAGAATGTCTATCTTCTTTTAGTTCTTTATAAGACCTAGTAGCGTAGCCGGCAGCGTAGCCGGCAGCGTAGCCGGCCTTTTAACTCCTTAGTACTAACGGGATTTTCGAAGACTTCTATTCCGTACGGCTAATAAAGTACACTATACTATATATACATGCTTAGAGAGTATTTAGAGCGCGGTATATAGCGCCGTATAATAGCGGCTTATTTCGTATATAGAAAAGCTTGTAGATAATACTACGAATATCCTTCCTACTAGAATATCTATCCTACCTAGTACCGTCTCGAATATAGACATTCTAGCCTTTCAGAATCTGATCGAGTGCTTTAAAATCCTTGTCTATAATCGTTATACGCTTCGCGTAGATAGCTATAAGGTTAACCGCTAAAATAGTATTAGTATAGTCCGAAAAGAGGTAGAAGAGAAACATATATTCGAAGATACGAACTAGGTAGGCTTCTATAGCCTCTTAAAGGGCGCCTATCGCGGAGGCTTAGAAGCGAAGGTCCGTTCTATAATCCTAGGCAATTTCGCGAATAAGTCGTTAGAAAGGAGCTTTACGGATTAGGAGCTTAGAACTCTTCTAATACTACCGAATCTAACGGAGGGCTACGGCTAAAGAAGGATTAGTAAAAAGATAGTAAGAATGCCGGCTACGCTACCGGCTACGCTACCGGCTACGCTACCGGCTATAAATAGGACTTACTTCCTAGGCGCTATCGACGCTTCGTACGATTACTACTAATAGTAGAAGCGCTAGTTGTCGTCTTGCGTAGAGCCTTATCCGCCGTTGTCTTACGCGGAGCCTTACTCGCGACGCCCTTTCTAGTACCGGAGCTAGCGGTAGTAGTAGTAGCCCTCTTACGTTAATATACTATACTCGTTCTACTATTTCCGGTTTTATTGCGACCCGTAGAAGTACTAGGTCCCTTCTTGCGAGGCGTCGTAACTTAGTTAAGTAGACTCGCTATTATAAAAGTCGTCGAATTAAGGAAAAAAGTGCGTTACGAAGATATATAAAGGCGCGCGCGGAGCGAGGGTATTATAGAGGTAGTTAATATAGAGCGTAGAGGTATAGGTATCGATACGAAGGTTAAATATAGCGGTAGTGTCGCGGTATCGCTAGGCAATAGAGTAAGCTTCGCGCAAGCCTATATTATAGTAACGTTAGAGCAAGGAAAGAAGGCAGGTACGGCTAAAAAAGGCAGGTACGGCTAAAAAAGGCAGGTACGGCAGACTTTGAAATATAGCCGGCATATATAGCCGGCATAGTAATAGGCGAAAGCCTCCTTTTAATAAATAGCCGGCGTAATAATAGTATCCTACTATAGTATAGATATTCTTTAGTAATGCCTTTACTAGCTATAGTAATCTTATAAGTAACCTAGGCCTATTGCTAGCAAATATAAGAAATATTAGGTAGGCTATACTAAACAAGCTAGTTATTTAGTAGGAAAAGGCCTACTACCGTCTCTATATGCCGGCTACGAGTGCCGGCTATCGCTCTAAATTTAACTCCGCCCTATCTTAGAGGCTAAGGTACCGAGCGGAAACCCTATAGCTTATATTTACTCGGTTATCGCGGAGCGCTTATAGGTAAGGTATTAGAAAAGAGTATAAAAAGTACGAGAAGAGTATCCTAGGATATAGGTCGTAAGTAAATAAGAGTAGTACGCCTAGTTATTTATATAGTACGTTACTCTATACGACTAAGAGCCTATATTATCTTATGCTTCGCTTATAAGACCTCGACTCTACTAGTATACTATCGATCTCCTCCTCGGTCGCTAATACGCTGTCTTAATTCTTCTTCGAGTTGCCGGACTTAGTGCGCATCTGTAGCTATATAATAGCGCTACGTATTATAGAGAATCAACTCCGCCGTATCTCGAAGGCTAAGGTACCGAGCGGAAATCCTATAGCTTATATTTACTCGGTTATCGCGGAGCGATTATAGGTAAGGTATTAGAAAAGAGTATAAAAAGTACGAGAAGAGTATCCTAGGATATAGGTCGTAAGTAAATAAGAGTAGTACGCCTAGTTATTTATATAGTACGTTACTCTATACGACTAAGAGCCTATATTATCTTATGCTTCGCTTATAAGACCTCGACTCTACTAGTATACTATCGATCTCTTCCTCGGTCGCTAATACGCTATCTTAATTCTTCTTCGAGTTGCCGGACTTAGTACGCATCTATAGCTATGTAATAGCGCTACGTATTATAGAGAATTTCTCGTTAAAGTTTCTCTCTCGTAGGCTTGCTATCTACCTTATAGTATAGAGGATTAAAGTGCTAATACTAAAGAATCTCTTTATAGTTAGGATGCTAGGGCTCCTTAGGACCTTTGTATTTTAGGTCTAAATAGAGACGTATTATAAACGTTCTATCGCCCTTTCGCTTACTACCCGCTAGGTCGCGATATGCGAAGAAACTAATCTAAATATAGCTCGTCTCTATAATAGCCGGGTAAATATAGAGCGCTAGGTTTCTACTTCGTACCTTAGATTTAGGGACGGCGCGGAGATAAAATCAGAAATATAGCCGGTACCTATAGCCGGTAAAAGGATGCGAAAATGGGCCTCCTCCTAGGTTAATCTAACGACTAAATACAATTTCTAACTAATCCGCTATAAACCGACGCCGAATTTTAGCTAGAAGCTATATATCCCTATTTTAAAGAGTAACCCGCTTCGTATAGATAGTAAGGAGGTTTAAAAGCTTAAGCTCGGTTACGAGAAATGCCTTAGTAGCTTCCTAAAGAGTACTAATCGCCTTAGCCGTAAATCGTATACTAGACCGAAAATCTAATATAATTTCTCGGACGAGTCGCTAGAAGGGAGTCTTAGGGATTAAAAGCTCGGTCCCTCTTCTGTTTTAGAAAAGCCGGATCTAGCGAAGGGTAATAGTACCTAGTTTAAAGCGCCGCTTCTTTATCGTCGAGTCCTACCTTATTCCCTTTCTTTTAATAGAAAGATAACTTTTCTTCGCGATAGTCTTCGTCCGCCTACTCTTTTTAGCCTTCTCCTATCTATCTATAGCCTTCTTATTTTTCGGTACTATTTTCCGAGGAACCCCCTTCCTTTATATATACTACGGAGAGCCTTACTCTTCCGATATCTCGTTCTCGCTACGGTCTCCCTATACTTAGCTTGCTTTACCCTTACCCTTTAGCCTCTAAAGATATTTATCTACGCGTTTAGGCGACGAGGGTATATCGGTAGGACCTAGAAAATTAATAAGTATATAATCGTAAGAAGACATTAATGCTTCTTACCTTCTAGAATAAATAGTCTTCTATTAAACCGCCTTAGTAGGTTATCGTTAGATTCGAATAAAGGATAGTAGCTTAAGGAAGGGGAGGTAGCCGGCTTAGGAAGGCCCGAAGAGCCGAATCCTTAAGGTATATTTATCTTTAAGAATATAGGGAAAGGGAAGAAGGAGAGGAAGAGCGAATAGAGAATTAGAAATAGTCCGTAGATAAGCGGGGTCGGTTACTATAGCAACTAGTCTGTTTAGGTCCTAGGAATTCGAAACACATTTCGGATATATACCGGCTATATACGCCGGCTATATTACCTTATACGTAAACGCTTCGTCTCCTTAAAGCTACTCTAAGCCTATATACGTTTCCGCTTCTCGACCTAGTATCGCCTTCTACCTCCGCCCTCCTCCTCTTCGTTATTACTAATTAGGGTTTCGCTTAGACTAAATTTCGTATTCTCTTCGCGCTCCTAGGTTTCTTCGATCTTAAGGTTTTCTAATTCCTCGATTAACTCCTTTAGTATAATCTTTAGTAACCTACCTTAGCGATTCTAGTAGAGGAGATAGTATCGGAATACTATAATAGATTCGAAGGTAGTAGGCGAGTATATTCGATTAAAGCGGCCCTAGTAACGAGCGATACTAAAAGACCTCTTATAGCCTATACCTACGCTCGGGATAGCGAGGACGTCCCGAGCGACCGACGCTATTATTAGAAACTTAGGCTCTAACCGCTACTATATAGCGAGAATATCGTCTCCGAATTCGTCTAGAAAACCGGTAAGATCTAGAGATTATTAGCCCTTTTTCTAAGCCTACGGGTTTATACTTACTTACGCGCCGATAGAGATCGAACTCTTCTTTATTTACTTTAGTAGTTGCTTCCTCTTCTGCCTCTACTTCCTACCTATAAAATAGGTATAATATCGGAGCCTTCTAAACCTTCTTTTTCTTTATAGGAGCTATATTTAGACTAGTTTCTTTCCGACGCTTATAGAACATCTTTTCTAGAATAGTCTAGTAATGCTTCGGCTATACCTCGTCCGCCTTCTATTCTAGCCTCTACTAGTATATATCCTTTTCTACCGGGTTAAGTAAGTACGTAACGCTATAGATATCCCTAAACGAGTTAAAGGTAGTACTATAATATTTATACAACTTAGTATAGGAGGTATCTATAGCTTTCGTTATAGCTACTTTCTAGGGAACGCTCTTCTTAGCTAGCTTAGCTACGGTTTCCTCGAGCTCGTTAAAGAGCTAGTTATAGTACGTAAAGATAAGGTAGATCGTCGGTCCTCGGGTTCTTCTAATCGTAGTAGTAACCTTCGCGTAATACTTACTAATATCGACGAGATACTCTACTTAGCGCTATTCGGCGGCGGTAAGGCCGAGCTACTTAATACCCTCGGAACTCTAATAGATCTCGAGAGCGGTACGTAAAGTATATCCCCTCGTAACTATATAGAAAGTCGAATCGAACTAGGTCTTAACGTCTTAGGTAAAACGGAGTAGGCGCTAAGGAGGCCGCTTTTGCTATCCCTTATTCTATACGATATTCTAGGTATCGGTTTTAGGGCGCTTAATTAGGTTCTTTTAAATAGCCTTGAATCGGTTATATCTCTATAAGCTCGAGTTCGTATATATTGCTAGACGACGAAGCTAGAGAAAAAGAGTTAGAACTATACTAGGTTGCCGGCTATAGATACCGGCTACGGATAAAAGTTATACCTTATATAAAACGAGAGCGAGGCTCTCTACCTTATCCCGTCTTATTACTATAATAAGTTTCTCGACTTTCGACTTTGCTTTATCCTTATCTAGGATCTTCTATTAGTCGTCGTTTAATAGTGCAATTTTAAGCGTCTTAAAGAGGGCTCGGATCGCGATTTGAACTATATAAGCGAGGTAGGGAAACTTCTATAGGGATGCAACTAGTAACGACGTCGGCTCCGATTTAATAGGGCTAGGGCTATTAATAGGCTCCTCTTTATCGTTATTATCGTACGTATTGTCGTACGTATCCGGAATCGTAGCGAGCTTAATATTCGGAAGATTAAGCTAGATTGTAGACCTTGTAATCTCCTCTACGTACTCGACCCTATCGATATAATTAGTAATTTCAAAGATATATGCGAGTGAATTATATATACAACGCCTTATATAATGTTCGATTATTACTAGCGTTATCCGTAGTAATCGAGATCAGTTTCGTTATTACGCTAACCCTATCTATTGCCGTATAGACAAGCTTCGCTATATCCTTACTAGTATAGGAACCTAGAATTTTAGGGAATCCGATTATAAGTTCCTAGAGTTTCTAATCCGAATTAATAAAGTATAGTATAATCGAGAGGAAGGAGGCTCTTATAGTCCGGCTTAACTAGCTATCGATAGTAATAGCTACTCGGCGAGTATTACGGAGGATCTCCCGAATATCGTCTAACGTAGCCTCTTTGTTCTTTTCGAATATAATACGCTAGGTTGTCGCGCCGAGAAATAGGGGAGGGTAGTTTGTAAGATATAGATATATCTTCTATATAGACTCCCTTTCGTAGAAGTCTTCCGGAAGACCGTTTATAGCTAGTATTTCGTTTGCTAGTTACTTGAAGTCTTCGGGGGAGAAATCGGTAGCCTTTAATCCTAGAGCTTCCTTAAGCGTAGCCTATAATAATTAGCTAGACCTCTACGGTTAATTTAGGTAGCCGGAATCTGTAGCCGGAATCTATAGCCGGTAGCTATAGCCGGTAGCTATAGCCGGCAGCTATAGCCGGCATTTTAGAAGACGTACCTCTTTCTAGAACGCTATATCTATATTAACTCTCCTCTCTCCTTAAGATTCCCGACACCGTTTAGAATAGAGATAGTTCGTAGGCGATAAGTTCCTATCCCCTAGTTTCGGGTGTTTTAAGATTAAACCGTAGAAGTTATAGACAATTACTAGTTAACCTTTAAGTCGAGAAGTCGTATAATAGTATAATGCCCCCTCTATAAAGAACTTCTAGAATGTGTCCGTTCGCTCCTTACTCCCCTATTGTATCGAGTACTTCCGGAGTTTATACTCCTTTAAACGTAAGTATAAAGGGAACTATATCTTATAGACCTATTAATTGAACTGCTCTATATACTCGGGTTTCTAAAGATACGCCTAGCTAGCCTTTTCGAAGATTTCCGGGTTAATACTCGATGTTCTTATATCTCCGAATAACCTTCTACTTAGACTCCGTAAAGATAAGGACTAGGTAGTAGTACCCTATAATAAATTCCTACTACTAGGATTCGGAGAGGATAAATCTAGCCCTAATCGTCGTCTAGGACTCGATAGGCTCGAAGGTAAGTATACGACCTCCTCTCGACGTTGTCGCAATCTCGCTCGTATACTAGACTATTTCGACTATCGTCTCGTTATTACCCTTCCTAGTATAGCGCCTAGTATATATATAATGTCGGTCGGCATGTTTTAAGGTTTCGTACGGTAAGGTAAGGACTTAGGAGTAGTAGATATATACTAGTAGCTATAGGGAAACACCCTTTCTTTTATAGTATCGTATCGTTAGGAACAGCTAGGTAGTAAATAGCTAGCTACCTTTTTTTTGTTTCCTAGCTACCTAACTACTAGATTTTTTTTTTCCTAGCTACCCTAGCTAGCCTAACTACTAGAATTTCTTTCCTAGCTACCCTAACTACCTAAATTTTGCCTTCTATACGGCGGCTCTCTCCTACTAACGGAACCGAGCTACTATACCTAACGAATCTAAGCTCGTTTTTAGTCTTAATCTATCCTCTTTCGGTATAAGATACTCGATAAGCAAATGCTTAGGCCGAGTCTAACTACGAAACCTAAGACTAACTAATAGCTCTATTAACTAATCCTAATCCTCGAACTCCTTCCGCTTCTTAGTAAAGACCTTAAAGAGCGCTCGAGCTTCTTCGGGTACCTACGGAGTAGTCGAGATAAAGCCGTATCGCTGAAATAGGTAATCCTTCGGAGGCTTATATAGAGATTTAGAGAATTCTAACGCTAACCTATCCTACTAGTAGCTTAGATTCCGGATATAAGCCCTCTCTACCTTAGTAAAGATTTTATATAGTAGTAGCACTCTGCCTTCGAGAAACGCTTTCTATTTAACTATTAGTATCTGCCGGCTACGAATGCCGGCTATATATGCCGAGTATAGAATAATTACCTATACCCCTTCCTCCTATAGTAATACTTCTGCCGTCCCTAGATACCTAGCCCCGATCGTATTAATCGCAAGCTACTTTGCCTTTATAAACGTAAAGGCTTCGCTCTAATACTAATAAAGAAACTTCTACTCTATATCGAGGATATAAAGACGACTAGTCTCGATTCTAATCCTTACTAGCTTTTCGTAGTAGCTTTAACTATAATTTTCTAGATTAATAGGACTTATACCTTAGCCCTTTACTAGTATCTCGTCTCTTTAACTATACTCGATCTACTCCTAGCGCTTATCGTCTATAGCGTTAGGCCCTAAGACTATACCTATTACTAGATCGACGTATAGTATCTCCTCGCTTTTTTTAGTTCCTTTATTCGTAGTATTAAGCTCTATCGCGGTATCCTAAACTCTAGTATTGTTGTTCTCGGCTATCTAAATATCTCCGTTACTATCGGTCGTATCGATAGAGGTAGCGGCTATAGGTCTAAATGCTATTAGTTAACGTATTAAAGAAAAATATACCGGCTATAGCTGCCGGCTATAGCTACTAGCTATAGCTGCTAGCTACGGCCGCTAGCTAGATTAACTTACGCTACTAGAACTTTACGCTCGAAAACTAGCCGTAATTCTTTCCTCCTCTTAACCTTCTCTTAGGTTATCTTCTTATTCTAACCTTCACTTTTTTCTATAGGCGCTAGCTATCGATAGAATACCTTATTCCGCGCCTTTCTTCTTTTATCTTTAGCTCTTTTATCCTTATCTATCTTGTCCTTTCTCTCGCGGTCTCGTACGGAATTCTTCTTCGTAGAGTACTCCTCTTTAGTCTTACGCTTTTTAGTTAGACGCTTAGGTAAAACAAACTCGCGGTCTTTAGTTCTATCTTCTATTTAGCGCGCGGCGCGCTTCTCTCTTGCTATTATAAAGGAAAGGGGCGGGGGCGTAGCGTATAGTAGTTATTATCGGTATAGGTATAGAGGAAGAAGTTGAAAGTATAAGAATATCGCGAAGCCCTAATTATTGCCGCCTACGTAACGTTATATAGGTAAGCTTTCGCAACTATAGCAACTACGCCCCGGCAATAGTAACTACGCCCTAGCAATAGCAACTACGCCCTAGTAACGGCAACTACGCCCTAGCAACGGTAATAAAGCGTAGTAAATACAACCTAGTAACTATTATAGCCGGCAATCGTAGCCGGTAGTCGAATAAGAGTGTCCTTATAGCAAAACCACGCCCTAGTAACGGCAACTACGCCCTAGCAACGATAACTACGCCCTAGCAACGGCAAAAGAGCGTAGTAAATGTAATAGAGTTATTATTATAGCCGGCAATCGTAGCCGGCAGTCGAATAAGAGTGTCCTTATAGTAAAACTAATACAGTCTCTAGTTCAAACTAGGAATCTATATAGTTCGAAAAAACCAAACCGGAACTAGGGAGCTAGTTCGCCGCTAAGAAACCAAACTATATACGTTTAGTAGTTCGGAAACCGAACTACTACGGGGTCTAAGAAGGATAGTAGCCTACGTTTATACGTTAATTACTATAGACTTAATGCTATTACTATTAAAGACCGCTATCTACTTCCGCTTATTAATAAGACCCTCGATCGCCTTTCTAGGGCCTACTTCTATACTATATTAGACATTAAGGACGCCTATTACCGCATTTGTATTCGCAAGGGCGATAAATAGAAGACGGCCTTCTATACTCGTTATAGCTATTTTAAGTATTTAGTTATACTATTCGGCCTAGCTAATGCCCCTACTATATTCTAGTCCTATATTAATCGGGCCCTATTAGGCCTATTAGACTACCTCTATATAGTTTACCTAGATAACATCCTAGTTTATATATACTTACCTAATATTACGGAACACTAGGCTATAGTCTAGTATTAGAGGCACTACCTCGATAGGGCTTAATATACAATCTAGGTCTATATAGACTATAACAACCTCCGTAGTATTACTAAGGTTACTAGAGTCGTAGGTCGATAGGCTAGATAGGCTATCTACCTCGCTAGGTTCGATTTTAATATATTATATCGGCTAGGCGTAAGTAACCCTACTAATAGCCTATCGAGGCGACCTAATTACGATAGCGAGATCTAATATATTAATTCTTTGTTTCTAACCCTATAGTATAAGATTGCTATAGCCCGTATTATTAATAAGTAAGCGTAGGATAAGCGGCTTACCGGACTCCGCGACGGCTTAAAGCATATTAATACTCTTACTATATTAATAGTACGTATTAAGGCAAGGGCTAATAGTACTAATAGGAAGAGCTATAATAACTCCCTAGTCGATATCGCTATATATAGTAATAGCGATTAGAGCACTAATACAGTTAATCCGGCTACTAGTACTATTAGATATATATAATACGTACCTCGTTCGATAGCGAGGGTACTATTAAATAACCTTGCAAATAGGGATAATTAATCGTTTATAGATAAGCTATTACGTACTTAGTAGAGGGACGCCTTTGCTACTAAACGTATCGATAAGCTTATAAGTAGGCGAAAGACTCGATCTAGTAAGAGTAATAATTAGTCGATCGACGATAAGGGTTACTTAAAGTTTAAGGGCAGATACTATATCCCCGCTAAACAATCGATTAAATAAGAGCTTCTAAAGAGATACTATAATAGTAAGCTCGCTAGTTACTATAGTATAGAGAGGTTATACGAGCTACTATCGCGTATATACTACTAGCTAAATAGTAAGCGGTATATAAAGGAACATATATAGACCTGTATAGTATACTAGCGAGTTAAAGCACCTAAGCACTTACTATTCGGCGAGTTGTCTTTACTTCCTGTTCTAAAGAAACCATTTATAGAGCTTATAATAGACTTTATTATAGGCCTTCTAAGTTCCTCCTGCTAAGCGTAGGGGCAGTAAGGACGTATACGATACTATCCTTGTTATAGTAGATCGGTTTACTAAAGGCGCTCGTTATATCCCTACTCGGAAGAATTAGACTACTATTAATATAGCTAAAGCCCTATAGAACAATATCTTCTATAGCTATTAGGGAACCCCTAAGGGGATAGTCTCTAACCGGGGCTCGATATTTATATCTTACTATTAGAGTAAGATATGCCTATAGCTAAGACTTAAGCATCGGCTATCTATAGCCTTCTATCTATAGATAGATAGCTAAACCGAGAGACAGAATGCTACTTTATAGCAGTACCTGCGTAGCTATATTAATAAGAACCCTAATAATTAGGTTAACCTCCTATAACCTACTAAATTCGTATATAATAACAGTGTCTACTTATTAACTAAGGTCTTACTATATATAGCTATAATAGGCTAGAACGCTGCTATACTATAAGACCCCCTATCGAGGCCGAGCGTAAGGAAAGGGAAGCGCGTTAAGCCCCTAAAACACTAGCGGCTATCGAGAGGGTTTAAAAGATACGAGAAATCTATACTAAGATAGCTAAGAAGCTAACAAAGGCTTAAGAGTACTAAAAGACCTACTACGATAAGCGTTATACACCGATAACCTTTAAGCAAGGCGATATAGTTATACTTAGTATAAAGAACCTCCGTATCCGCAAATACCTATTACCTAATAGCAAAATACGCCCTAAACTAGCACTACGGTTTATTAGCCTATTCCGTATCCGAGAACCGAAGGGTAATAGCTAGGCCTACTAGTTATAGCTTCTGCCTTATTATACTATCTATAACACCTTCTATATCTCCCTCCTTAAACTATATTACTAGCGCGAAGGCGATAAAGCGCCTACTAAGTTAGAAGAAGTCTTAGCCGATAGCGAAGAACTATAGTCTATAGAACGCATCCTAAAGTACCGGACTAGGTAAGGCAAGAAGGAGTACCTACTAAGATAGTAAGGCTATTTACCTAAATAGGACTCGTAGGAAGATAAAGGCTCTTTTAAGGATATAACTAAGTTGTTAGAAGAGTATTAGACTAGTATAAAGAACAAGAAGAAGGCTAAGGGCCTATAGTGTCGCTAGAACCGCTAGAGAGATCTAGGGCTAATACTACCCCTAGGGTACTATTAGCTAACTAATTAGAGGCAAGCAATTGTTAGTAACAAAGGACAATAAGACTATACTACTATAGTAAACGCGCACCGAGTATTAATAAGCGCGCTATAACGCGTTAACTATTCGCTACTCTTTTAGGAATCTATCTCTTCGCTAGCGCACCCTACGAGGCTAGACCCCGCAGTAGTTCGGTTTCCGAACTACTAAACGTATATAGTTTGGTTTCTTAGCGGCGAACTAGCTCCCTAGTTCCGGTTTAGTTTTTTCGAACTATATAGATTCCTAGTTTAAACTAGAGACTGTATTGGTTTTACTATAAGGATACTCTTATTCGACTGCCGGCTACGATTGCCGGCTATACATAGTAACTCTGTTACATTTACTACGCTCTTTTGCCGTTGCTAGGGCGCCCCATCTCCTCGGGCATGAGCGTGGTTTTGCTATAAGGACACTCTTATTCGACTGCCGGCTACGATTGCCGGCTATAATAGTTACTAGGTTGTATTTACTACGCTTTATTACCGTTGCTAGGGCGTAGTTGCCGTTGCTAGGGCGTAGTTGCCGTTGCTAGGGCGTAGTTGCTATTGCCGGGGCGTAGTTACCGTAGTTGCGAAAGCTTACCTATATAACGTTACGTAGGCGGCAACAATTAGGGCTTCGCGATATTCTTATACTTTCAACTTCTTCCTCTATACCTATACCGATAACAACTACTATACGCTACGCCCCCGCCTCTTTCCCTTATAATAGCAAGAGAGAAGCGCGCCGCGCGCTAAATAGAAGATAGAACTAAAGACCGCGAGTTTATTTTGCCTAAGCGTCTAACTAAAAAGCGTAAGACTAAAGAGGAGTACTCTACGAAGAAGAATTCCGTACGAGACCGCGAGAGAAAGGACAAGATAGATAAGGATAAAAGAGCTAAGGATAAAAGAAGAAAGGCGCGGAATAAGGCATTCTATCGATAGCTAGCGCCTATAGAAAAAAGTAAAGGTTAAAATAAGAAGATAACCTAAGAGAAGGCTAAGAGGAGGAAAGAATTGCGGCTAGTTTTCGAGCGTAAAGTTCTAGTAGCGTAAGTTAATCTAGCTAGCGGCCGTAGCTAGCAGCTATAGCCGGCAGCCGTAGCCGATAGCTATAGCCGGCATATTTTTCTTTAATACGTTAACTAATAGTATTTAGACCTATAGTCGCTACCTCTATCGATACGACCGATAGTAACGGAGATATTTAGATAGCCGAGAATAATAATACTAGAGTTTAGGATGCCGCGATAGAGCTTAATGCTACGAATAAAGGAACTGAAAAAAGCGAGGAGATACTATACGTCGATCTAGTAATAGGTATAGTCTTAGGGCCTAACGCTATAGACGATAAGCGCTAGGAGTAGATCGAGTATAGTTAAAGAGACGAGATACTAGTAAAGGGCTAAGGTATAAGTCCTATTAATCTAGAAAATTATAGTTAAAGCTACTACGAAAAGCTAGTAAGGATTGGAATCGAGACTAGTCGTCTTTATATCCTCGATATAGAGTAGAAGTTTCTTTATTAGTATTAGAGCGAAGCCTTTACGTCTATAAAGGCAAAGTAGCTTACGATTAATGCGATCGGGGCTAAGTATCTAGGGACGGCAGAAGTG
>NW_006921540.1:1715516-1896783 GCF_000340215.1 Pseudocercospora fijiensis CIRAD86 | reverse complement strand
TAAATAGAAAGCGTTTCTCGAAGGTAGAGTGCTACTACTATATAAAATCTTTACTAAGGTAGAGAGGGCTTATATCCGGAATCTAAGCTACTAGTAGGATAGGTTAGCGTTAGAATTCTCTAAATCTCTATATAAGCCTCTAAAGGATTACCTATTTTAGCGATACGGCTTTATCTCGACTACTCCGCAGGCACCTAAAGAAGCTTAAGCGCTCTTTAAGGTCTTTACTAAGAAGCGGAAGGAGTTCGAGGATTAGGATTGGTTAATAGAGCTATTAGTTAGTCTTAGGTTTCGTAGTTAGACTCGGCCTAAGCATTTGCTTGTCGAGTGTCTTATACCGAAAGAGGATAGATTAAGACTAAAAACGAGCTTAGATTCGTTAGGTATAGTAGCTCGGTTCCGTTAGTAGGAGAGAGCCGCCGTATAGAAGGCAAAATTTAGGTAGTTAGGGTAGCTAGGAAAGAAATTCTAGTAGTTGGGCTAGCTAGGGTAGCTAGGAAAAAAAATCTAGTAGTTAGGTAGCTAGGAAACAAAAAAAAAGGTAGCTAGCTATTTATTACCTAGCTATTCCTAACGATACGATGCTATAAAAGAAAGGGTGTTTCTCTATAGCTACTAGTATATATCTACTACTCCTAAGTCCTTACCTTACCGTACGAAACCTTAAAACATACCGACCGACATTGTATATATACTAGGCGCTATACTAGGAAGGGTAATAACGAGACGATAGTCGAAATAGTCTAGTATACGAGCGAGATTGCGACAACGTCGAGAGGAGGTCGTATACTTACCTTCGAGCCTATCGAGTCCTAGACGACGATTAGGGCTAGATTTATCCTCTCCGAATCCTAGTAGTAGGAATTCATTATAGGGTACTACTACCTAGTCCTTACCTTTACGGAGTCTAAGTAGAAGGTTATTCGGAGATATAAGAACATCGAGTATTAACCCGGAAATCTTCGAAAAGGCTAGCTAGGCGTATCTTTAGAAACCCGAGTATATAGAGCAGTTCAATTAATAGGTCTATAAGATATAGTTCCCTTTATACTTACGTTCGAAGGAGTATAAACTCCGGAAGTACTCGATGCGATAGGGGAGTAAGGAGCGAACGGATATATTCTAGAAGTTCTTTATAGAGGGGGCATTGCACCGTTATACGACTTCTCGACTTAAAGGTTAACTAGTAATTATCTGCAACTTCTACGGTTCAATCTTGAAATACCCGAAACTAGGGGATAGGAACTTATCGCCTACGAACTATCTCTATTCTAAACGGTGTCGGGAATCTTAAGGAGAGAGGAGAGTTAATGTAGATATAGCGTTCTAGAAAGAGGTATATCTTCTAAAATGCCGGCTATAGCTACTGGCTATAGCTGCCGGCTACAGATTCCGGCTACCTAAATTAACCGTAGAGATCTAGCTAATTATTATAGGCTACGCTTAAGGAAGCTCTAGGATTGAAGGCTACCGATTTCTCCCCCGAAGACTTTAAGTAACTAGTAAACGAAATGCTAGCTACAAACGGTCTTCCGGAAGACTTCTACGAAAGGGAGTCTATATAGAAGATATACCTATATCTTATAAACTACCCTCCCCTATTTCTCGGCGCGACAACCTAGCGTATTATATTCGAAAAGAATAAAGAGGCTGCGTTAGACGATATTCGGGAGATCCTCCGTAATACTCGCCGAGTAGCTATTGCTATCGATAGCTAGTTAAGCCGGACTATAAGAGCCTCCTTCCTCTCGATTATACTATACTTTATTAATTCGGATTAGAAACTCTAGGAACTTATAATCGGATTCCCTAAAATTCTAGGTTCCTATACTAGTAAGGATATAGCGAAGCTTATCTATACGGCAATAGATAGGGTTAGCGTAATAACGAAACTAATCTCGATTACTACGGATAACGCTAGTAATAATCGAATATTATATAAGGCGTTATATATACAATTTACTCGTATATGTCTTTGAAATTACTAATTGTATCGATAGGGTCGAGTGCGTAGAGGAGATTATAAGGTCTATAATCTAGCTTAATCTTCCGAATATTAAGCTCGCTACGATTCCGGATACGCACGACAATACGCACGATAATAACGATAAAGAGGAGCCTATTAATAGCCCTAGCCCTATTAAATCGGAGCCGACGTCGTTGCTAGTTGTATCTCTATAGAAGTTTCCCTACCTCGCTTATATAGTTCAAATCGCGATCCGAGCCCTCTTTAAGACGCTTAAAATTGCACTATTAAACGACGACTAATAGAAGATCCTAGATAAGGATAAAGCAAAGTCGAAAGTCGAGAAACTTATTATAGTAATAAGACGGGATAAGGTAGAGAGCCTCGCTCTCGTTTTATATAAGGTATAACTTTTATCCGTAGCCGGTACCTATAGCCGGCAACCTAGTATAGTTCTAACTCTTTTTCTCTAGCTTCGTCGTCTAGCAATATATACGAACTCGAGCTTATAGAGATATAACCAATTCGAGGCTATTTAAAAGAACCTAATCGAGCGCCCTAAAACCGATGCCTAGAATATCGTATAGAATAAGCGATAGCAAAAGCGGCCTCCTTAGCGCCTACTCCGTTTTACCTAAGACGTTAAAACCCGGTTCGATTCGACTTTCTATATAGTTACGAAGGGATATACTTTACGTACCGCTCTCGAGATCTATTAGAGTTCCGAGAGTATTAAGTAGCTCGGCCTTACCGCCGCCGAATAGCGCTAAGCAGAGTATCTCGTCGATATTAGTAAGCATTACGCGAAGGTTACTACTACGATTAGAAGAACCTAAGGACCGACGATCTACCTTATCTTTACGTACTATAACTAGCTCTTTAACGAGCTCGAGGAAACCGTAGCTAAGCTAGCTAAGAAGAGCGTTCCCTAGAAAGTAGCTATAACGAAAGCTATAGACACCTCCTATACTAAGTTGCATAAATATTATAGTACTACCTTTAACTCGTTCGGGGATATCTATAGCGTTACGTGCTTACTTAACCCGGTAGAAAAGGATATATACTAGTAGAGGCCGGAATAGAAGGCGGACGAGGTATAGCCGAAGCATTACTAGACTATTCTAGAAAAGATATTCTACGAGCGTCGGAAAGAAACTAGTCTAAATACAGCTCCTATAAAGAAAAAGAAGGTTTAGAAGGCTCCGATATTATACCTATTTCGTAGGTAGGAAGTAGAGGCAGAAGAGGAAGCAACTACTAAAGTAAATAAGGAAGAGTTCGATCTCTATCGGCGCGCGAGTAAGTACAAACCTATAGGCTCGGAAAGAGGGCTAATAATCTCTAGATCTTACCGGTCTTCTAGACGAATTCGGAGACGATATTCTCGCTATATAGTAGCGGTTAGAGCCTAAGTTTCTAACGATAGCGTCGGTCGCTCGGGACGTCCTCGCTATCCCGAGCGTAGGTATAGGCTATAAGAGGTCTTTTAGTATCGCTCGTTACTAGGGCCGCTTTAATCGAATATACTCGCCTATTACCTTCAAATCTATTATAGTATTCCGATACTATCTCTTCTACTAGAATCGCTAAGGTAGGTTACTAAAGATTATACTAAAGGAGTTAATCGAGGAATTAGAAAACCTTAAGATCGAAGAAACCTAGGAGCGCGAAGAGAATGCGAAATTTAGTCTAAGCGAAACCCTAATTAGCGATAACGAAGAGGAGGAGAGCGGAGGTAGAAGGCGATACCGGGTTAAGAAGCGGAAACGTATATAGGCTTAGAGTAGCTTTAAGGAGACGAAGCGTTTACGTATAAGGTAATATAGCCGGCGTATATAGCCGGTATATATCCGAAATGTGTTTCGAATTCCTAGGACCTAAATAGACTAGTTGCTATAGCAACCGACCCCGCTTACCTACGGACTATTTCTAATTCTCTATTCGCTCTTCCTCTCCTTCTTCCCTTTCCCTATATTCTTAAAGATAAATATACCTTAAGGATTCGGCTCTTCGGGCCTTCCTAAGCCGGCTACCTCCCCTTCCTTAAGCTACTATCCTTTATTCGAATCTAACGATAACCTAATAAGGCGGTTTAATAGAAGACTATTTGTTCTAAAAGGTAAGAAGCATTAATATCTCCCTACGATTATATACTTATTAATTTTCTAGGTCCTACCGATATACCCTCGTCGCTTAAACGCGCAGATAAATATCTTTAGAGGCTAAAGGGCAAAGGTAAAGTAAGCTAAGTATAGGGAGACCGTAGCGAGAACGAGATATCGGAAGAGTAAGGCTCTCCGTAGTATATACGAAGGAAGGGGGTTCCTCGGAAAATAGTACCGAAAAATAAGAAGGCTATAGGTAGATAGGAGAAGGCTAAAAAGAGTAGGCGGACGAAGACTATCGCAAAGAAAAGTTATCTTTCTATTAAAAGAAAGGGAACAAGGCAGGACTCGACGATAAAGAAGCGGCGCTTTAAACTAGGTACTATTACCCTTCGCTAGATCCGGCTTTTCTAAAACAAAAGAGGGACCGAGCTTTTAATCCCTAAGACTCCCTTCTAGCGACTCGTCCGAGAAATTATATTAGATTTTCGGTCTAGTATACGATTTACGGCTAAGGCGATTAGTACTCTTTAGGAAGCTACGGAGGCATTTCTCGTAACCGAGCTTAAGCTTTTAAACCTCCTTACTATCTATACGAAGCGGGTTACTCTTTAAAATAAAGATATATAGCTTTTAGCTAAAATTCGGCGTCGGTTTATAGCGGATTAGTTAGAAATTGTATTTAGTCGTTAGATTAACCTAGGAGGAGGCCTATTTTCGCATCCTTTTGCCGGCTATAGGTACCGGCTATATTTCTGATTTTATCTCCGCGCCGTCCCTAAATCTAAGGTACGAAGTAGAAACCTAGCGCTCTATATTTACCCGGCTCTTATAGAGACGAGCTATATTTAGATTAGTTTCTTCGTATATCGCGACCTAGCGGGTAGTAAGCGAAAGGGCGATAGAACGTTTATAATACGTCTCTATTTAGACCTAAAATACAAAGGTCCTAAGGAGCCCTAGCATCCTAACTATAAGGAGATTCTTTAGTATTAGTACTTTGATCCTCTATACTACGAGGCAGATAGCAAGCCTACGAGAGAGAAACTTTAACGAGAAATTCTCTATAATGCGTAGCGCTATTGTATAGCTATAGATACGTACTAAGTCCGGCAACTCGAAGAAGAATTAAGATAGCGTATTAGCGACCGAGGAGGAGATCGATAGTATACTAGTAGAGTCGAGGTCTTATAAGCGAAGTATAAGATAATATAGGCTCTTAGTCGTATAGAGTAACGTACTATATAAATAACTAGGCGTGCTACTCTTATTCACTTACGACCTATATCCTAGGATGCTCTTATCGTACTTTTTATACTCTTTTCTAATACCTTACCTATAATCGCTCTACGACAACCGAGTAAATATAAGCTATAGGATTTCCGCTCGGTACCTTAGCCTTCGAGATACGGCGGAGTTGATTCTCTATAGTACGTAGCGCTATTGTATAGCTATAGATGCGTACTAAGTCCGGCAACTCGAAGAAGATTTGAGACAGCGACCGAGTAGGAGAATAATAGTATATTAGTAGAGTCGAGGTCTTATAAGCGAAGCACGAGATAATATAGGCTCTTAGTCGTATAGAGTAACGTACTATATAAATAACTAGGCGTGCTACTCTTATTTACTTACGACCTATATCCTAGGATACTCTTCTCGTACTTTTTATACTCTTTTCTAATACCTCACCTATAAGCGCTCCGCGATAACCGAGTAAATATAAGCTATAGGGTTTCCGCTCGGTACCTTAGCCTCCGAGATAGGGCGGAGTTGAATTTAGAGCGATAGCCGGCACTCGTAGCCGGCTATCGTAGCCGGTATATAGAGACGGTAGTAGGCCTTTTCCTGCTAAATAACTAGCTTGTTTAGTATAGCCTACCTGATATTTCTTATATTTACTAGCAATAGGCCTAGGTTACTTATAAGATTACTATAGCTAGTAAAGGCATTACTAAAGAATATCTATACTATAGTAGGATACTATTATTACGCCGGCTATTTATTAAAAGGAGGCTTTCGCCTATTACTATACCGGCTATATATGCCGGCTATATTTCAAAGTCTGCCGTACCTGCCTTTTTTAGCCGTGCCTGCCTTTTTTAGCCGTACCTGCCTTCTTTCCTTGCTCTAACGTTACTATAATATAGGCTTGCGCGAAGCTTACTCTATTGCCTAGCGATACCGCGACACTACCGCTATATTCAACCTTCGTATCGATACCTATACCTCTACGCTCTATATCTACTACCTCCGTAATACCCTCGCTCCGCGCGCGCCTTCGTATACCTTCGTAACGCACTTTTTTCCTTAATTCGACGACTTTTATAATAGCGAGTCTACTTAACTAAGTTACGATGCCTCGCAAAAAGGGACCTACTGCTTCTACGGGTCGTAACAAGATCGGAAATAGTAGAACGAGTATAGTATATTAACGTAAGATAGCTACTACTGCTGCCGCTAGCTCCGGTGCTAGAAAGGGCGTCGCGAGTAAGGCTCCGCGTAAGACAACGGCGGGCAAGGCTCCGCGTAAGACAACGGCGGGTAAGGCTCTACGCAAAACGACAACTAGCGCTTCTACTACTAGTAGCAATCGTGCGAAGCGTCGATAGCGCCTAGGAAGTAAGTCCTATTTATAGCCGGCAGCGTAGCCGGCAGCGTAGCCGGCAGCGTAGCCGGTATTCTTACTGTCTTTTTACTAATCCTTCTTTAGCCGTAGCCCTCCGTAAGATTCGGCAGTATTAGAAGAGTTCTTAGCTCCTAATCCGCAAAACTCCTTTCTAACGACTTGTTCGCGAAATTGCCTAGGATTATAGAACGGACCTTCGCTTCTAAGCCTCCGCGATAGGCGCCCTTTAAGAGGCTATAGAAGCCTACCTAGTTCGTATCTTCGAATGTATATTTCTCTTCTACCTCTTTTCGGACTATACTAATACTATTTTAGCGGTTAACCTTATAGCTATCTACGCGAAGCGTATAACGATTATAGACAAGGATTTTAAAGCACTCGATCAGATTCTAAAAGGCTAGAATATCTATATTCGAGACGGTGCTAGATAGGATAGATATTCTAGTAGAAAGGATGTTCGTAGTGTTATCTATAAGCTTTTCTATATGCGAAATAAGCCGCTATTATACGGCGCTATATACTGCGCTCTAAATACTCTCTAAGCATATGTATATAGTATAGTATACTTTATTAGCCGTACGGAATAGAAGTCTCCTAAAATCCCGTTAGTACTAAGGAGTAAAAAGGCCGGCTACGCTACCGGCTACGCTGCCGGCCACGCTACTAGCTACGCTGCTAGGTTTTTTAAAGAACTAAAAGAAGATAGACATTCCGGTTGATTTGTATTAGTTTAGATTTTTATAAAAAGAAAATAGGAAAAAATAAGGAAGGTTGAAGAGCCTAATAGTTATAGTTATAGGCACTATCCCTGTTTTCTAGAGCATATTATACACCTACCTTCGCAACTCTACCTAATACTCCCTCTAAATATCCTTATACTCTACCTACTAAAAATTCAACTAGGTACCTAGACCTATAGCTGCCTCTATATCTTTCACTATCTTCTATAGGTTGAAGGCCTCTTCTATAGCAGCCTCTACCTCCTTATACAATACGAAGTCACTACCTGCCCTACCCTTTATATCTCCTAAATAACTAAGAGTTCTAAGGAACGAACTAGTATTCGGCCTTAGTATAGCGAGTAACTAGTGGAACGTTCTATAGAGCTACCTTATAGCTCTTTTATATACTATGCCGATACCGAGGGAGGAGCTATCCTAGTACTTGATATTATCGAATAGTTCGGTAGGAAAGTGCATAAACTTCTTAAGGAGGAGGACTTCTAGGGAAATCGATAAGTTCTACCTAGATCTAGATAAAGACATTCTACTAAGCAGTTAGGGAATTGAACCGTAAACGAAAGGATGAAATTTATACCTAAGGAGTATAGTTTCCGAACTAAACTATAATACCTTATATATATATATATATATGCTTTTGATTGGTTAGTGCCCTTAGCTAATTGTCTATAGATTTGAGGTCATATAAGTACCTTTATACAACTACGTAGCCTAAGTAGGATTCGAAAATTCTATAAGTACTAAGGACTAAAAATGCCGGCTACGCTACCGGCTACACTGCTAAGTCTTACAAAGGGCTTGCTTAAAGCTACGTATACATTCGTACACTTCTTAAAAACCGATAAATTATATGGTTCGAACTAGCTACTTATATAGTTGCTTAGCAAACCAACCTAAACCAAACTAGAGTTTCGGCTTAGCAAACCAAACCAAACCAACCCGAACCACTACGGGGTCTATACGAGGCCCTTCTTTTAATATCTAAATCGAGGCTATATAGTCGACAAGGGCGCGCGTAGCGAATAGCGCTAGTAATAGTAATAATAGCGTCGCAGTACAAGCTAGCAATAGTTAGAAGACGGCGTACGGCTATATTAGTAACAGTATTATAGAGTGTGTTGCTAGTTAAAGCGTTATTAGTTAAAGAAGGAAATTAGGAGTAAGGTAAAGTTAGCGCTAAAACGACTAGCGCTACTATTATTAATATTACCTACTTGCTACTATTACTAACCTTACTTATTATCGTCGCTATATCTATAAAAACAACCTTACCTACGCTATAGTCTAAGGCTAGAACGTACTACGCTAACTAAGTTAAAAGATTAAGCGACTAATAGACTAACTAAGAGCAAAAATATAGAGCTAAGCTAGCCGGAGTCGATCTTGCGGATAATAGGTTACTTCTCGATCTTTCTAACCCTTTAAGCGAGGCGAACCTTAACTATTATACTTATAATAGCCTTTACCTATAGAAACTAGACGAACTGCGTTTTTAAAAAGATAAGATTAATTAACAATTAAAGGCTGCTAAACCTAACTAATTAGGGCTAGTAAAACTACGATAGTAAATAATAGTCCTCGTAATAATAAGAATAATCCCTCGGAAGCGGACAAACTCTCGGAAGCGGACATTTCTAAGTCTTTTAAGAGTAGACGTAAAGAACTCGGTACGATATTACTTAGAACGGAGGCAGTGCTATAATACCTCGTACGCCTACCTATTATAGTAGGGAAGACGCGCTTATATTATAATTAGTCGATAGTCCTTAATTCTCGTAGATATATATTACTTTATTATATATAAGAATAGCGCAGTTAGAGTTAGACATTATGTTAGAAGGTAAAGTTTGATATAGTTATATAATTAGGTAGTTAAGTGTTTAATTTAGCGCGGCTAAGCAGCTTATTAGACTTGCTAAGTTAGCGGCAATAGAGGTCGAGGTTAGAATATAGACAAGCTACGAGGGCGCGGCCTTTAGAAGGGAAGCGTATATTAGGGCTAAAGAGGCTATACGTAATTAGTATGTAACTAGACCGAGTAAAGCTAGGGTCTTAGTACCTTAGGCAGGGCTTAGCGCTTAGCGTTAGGCTAACTAGCCTGCCTTCCTCCTTCTCCTCCTAGATCCTTATCGAATACTACCTATACCTACTACTACCCTATCTACCTACTAATATAACCCTTCTTATAAAAGACTATATTTCTAATATTATCTTATAGCGCGGCGTAAGCGGTAGAAGGCGTAGAAATAGCCTTAGAGTAAGGTTGCCTAGTAGAGGTAATAAGAATAAAAGTTATCGAATAGATAATAGCTAAATACGCTATTTTAAAGATAGTAGTCGGAGAGTTATATTAGCGTAGGCGTAATAGTTTTCTAGTACTACTAGTAGTAGTCGAGGGCGAGTTAGTATCGCTAGTTTAGAAGGTAGCTAATTTGTCTACTATCGCTCGGTCTTATCTATAGAGTCAACCTCTTATAGAATAGCGATAAACTAGTTAGTATTTAGTATATAGATAGATAGATATTTTATTTGCCTGTTGTAGTGCCTTTCGGCCTATGCAGGTCTGTTTCTATGTATTGTTTTGGGTAGGAAACCAACTTAGTTAGTAAAAACCTCCCTCCTGTCCTATTTATAAGTGTTGCTCTTCCTCGTTTCCCTGTTTTCCTTCCTCTAGGGTATACTAGTGTTATAGTTGTTACCCTCTAACTACCTTGCCTGCTGCCCTGCCCTTCTTTCCCCCTCTTCTTCCCTCCTTCTTATCTACTCCTTAGTTTCCCTTGCTAGTGCGAATTGTTGTATAAATCCCTGTTTAATAATCTACTTTACTATCCTCTTTAGGTCTTCTTTGCTCTAGATTAGCTTGTCGTATTCCCTTTCTATTGCTTTTAGTCTCTAATTACTTCTGCCTTCTAACTATTAAGGGTAGACTAGTAGTATATACTTAGGGTTCTGAGATTAGTAGCTATATTAGCAAGCTCTGCTTTCAATTCCTAGGACGTTTCTTCTAAATAGGTAAGATCTGAGTCTAATGTGTTTAGATCTGATTTGGATAGCTAGGCTTGCCTCGGCCCTATTTAGGTCCTTATAGAACTAGTAGTTGTATTAACCAAATTTGATTAGTGCCTTTAGGGTTCCTAGTCTGACTTGTGTTTTGTTCTATTCCTGCTCCTATAGGTATCTAGCAATTGATTCTACTAGGCTTTGTTTCTCTCCCTTTGGTTTGTCTTCCTTTAGCCTTATATTTAGTCCCTAAAGCTCTTTCTCTAGCATTTCTCTTATTAAGACTCTATATTACTCTAGGTCTTTAGCTTTCTAGGGAGTTATTTGTAGTCTGTCTCGCCTCCTAGTCCTAATACATTAGGCTTTTATCTTATCTAGTGCCTTTTAAATAGTCTATTAGGCTAGGTATTCTATTGTCTTTACTATATATTAGTGTCTTAGTCCCTTAAAGTATTGTTTGACTAGTAGGATCCCTGATTCTATTTCCACTACCCTTGTTAGTATAGTTTTGTATACTCCTAGGATTTTCTTTAGGCTTTAGGTTTGGGACCTATTAACTAGTTACTTAATCCTCTTTAGTGTTTTCTCCTAGGCTGTCTATATCTATGCTCTATATAGCATTGCTAGCTTAACAATTGCTTTGTATATAACTTTAGCTTTCTCGAATATAGCCCCCTATATAGAGGCTGTAAGCCTATTAATGGATTGTATGTTAGTATCTGCCCTCTACTTTGCCTTCTTTACTTGTAGTCCCTAATTCAGTTTTGGATCTAGCTAGATCCCTAGTACCCTAAGCTCTGCTAATAGTTGGGTTTCAAAGCCTTAGATAGTGATTGATTGCTTTATATTATAGGTTAATTTAGCCTTACTAAAGTGGATGAGCTAGTACTTTTTTAGGGCGAATTTTGCTCTATACCTCCTTACCTATTTTTTACACTCTTAGTGCTTCTCTTCTAGGATCTTGCAGTTAGTTTCTATTATCTTAGACTAGGCAAGGATGTTTGTGTCGTCTATAAACCCTAATGCTAATGTATTGTTTAATTCTAGGAGTGGGAGTAGGTCTGCTATAAAGATAAGGAAGAGGATTAGGGAGAGTATTAATCCTTAGGGGATTCCCTTTTTAGTTAGTATTGGGTCTGATTTGAATTTGCCTAGAATAAGCTATATTAATCTTTCCTATAGGAAGGACTAGATAAATTAGACTATCCAGTTTGGTATAGCTTTCTATTTAAGTATATATAGGAGCCTTTTATAGGAGACATTGTTAAAGGCTCCTAAGATATTAAGGGAGAGGAGGGTTGCTACCTAGTTTTAACTATAGTACTAGATATAATTGATCTGTTCTATAATTAGTTCTATAGCTGTTAGTATTAACCTCTTCTTTCTTCCTCCTATCTAGCCTTTAGGAAGGATGTTCCTTTCCTCGGCAAAGATTGTTAGCCTTTTAGCGACAATTTTTTCTAGTACCTTGCCTATTATATTAAGTAGGGCTATTAGTCTATAGGCCTTAAGCTGTATATAGTCTTCCTTCTAGGGCTTCCTTAGCACTACTGTTAGGGACTTCCTAAATAGTCTTAGGTAGTGTCCTAGTACTAGGCTTTATAAAAAGATATTAGCTAGTACTAGGGCTAGCCCCTTCCTATATACTTTTAGGAGTTTGTTATAGATCTTGTCTTCTCCTAGTGCCTTATTGCCTAGAATTTTCTTTAGGATCCTTTCAATAGTTTCGGGTTTGACCTAGGTGTCTCTTAGTATGCCTAGTAGTAGAGTCTCTTGTTCTTTCTCCTTTATGTCTAATAGGTCTGCTTGTACTTCTCTATAGAAGAAGTAGTAGCCTAGGGCTCTTGCTTTCCCTTCTATTATAGTCTGTATTTGTCCTTATTAGTCTATTATGTCCGGGAATTGTAGTAGTATATCCTTGTCCTGTTTAGGTCTCCTTACCTATTTAGCTATCCTCTATATCTCCTCTAGTTTCTTTGTAATTATTCCTATTATAGATCTCTATTCTTGTATCTTATCTTTCTTAATCTAGATCTTCTTTTCCTAGTAGGCTTTGTTATAGTTGTCCTATACTTCCTAGGTATAGGTTTGTATCTACTATCTCCTAGCCTTCTTTGCTACTTTAACCTTCCTTGTATACTTACTAGTTTAGTATAGTTGCTAGTATAGTGAATGTTTCTTTGCTAGGGTATGCTTTCTAGCTACCTATTTTAGGATTCCTATTAGTTCTTCTACTACCTTGTTAATATCCTCTAGCTTTAGTAGGTACTTTATTAAGAGTTCCTCTAGTTTTAGGTCCCTTTCTAGTTCCTCCTTAATCCTGCCCTATTAGGCACCTTTCTAGTTAAGCTTCTCCTCTAGTTCCCTTTCCTAATTAGCTTAGACATTTAGCTCAATCTGTACCGGGAAGTGGTCTAATAATTCTTCTAGTTCCTAGTTAACCCTGTATCTTATAATCCTGTTTCTAATCTAATATAATACAAAGTATAGGTCTAGTATACTGCTACTTCCTCTTGCCTCCTAAGTAATTAGTCCCTTTAGGGTAACAATTTCTATTCCTTCCCTCTCTAATATATCGATCAGTCTTCCTACTAGGAAGTAGTAAGCTAGGGTAAAGTCTAAGCCCTAGAGGGGGTAGTAGAGGTTGAAATCCCTAAGTAGGATTTGGTAGGTGTTCCCCTAGATAACTCTAAGTAGTCTTTCTAGGGTTTTTAGTTAGGTACTGCTTCTTAAGTCTAGTAGTGGGTTATATATATAGTAGACTCGGAGTGTACCTTAGGATGTCTCTACTTAAACTAATGTTAGGTCCCTATCCTCCTATAGTATAGCCTGCTAGGTTTCTATATCTATCTCCTTGCTAATATAGATGTATATCCTTAGGGCTCCCTAGTTATAGATAATTAGGTAGTATCTTAGGTCTTTGACTATTGCTAGTCTCTTTGTGTATAGGTTAAGCTAGGGCTCTTAGATTGCAATAATGTAATGTTCTTTTAGGTTTAGTGCTTAAAGGAAGCTCCTCTATACCTTATCTTTGCTCTTGTTGATATTGTACTATATAATATTTAGTAATGTTGCAATGTTTATTAGGTTTTATCTATATTATTTCCCTATAAGTTTTTCTTTAGTCTTCCCTTACTTTAGACTAACATTTAACTAAGCTTTGTCTACCCTACTTCCTTTCCTATAATATTAAGGTATCTTAGTCTCCCTAGTTGCTAGTAGCTCTCTTATGCTAGTAAGGCCCTGAATATGAACCTATTATCTTGCCTAGACCTCTTTTGTAGCACTTAGCTAGGTTGCTTCTATACCTAGCTGCCCTAGCTTGTTGTATATCTTTTTAGTATATTGATTCTAGCTTCCTTCGCTTTCCTAGCTGCCTATATTCTTACTAGGCATTCCTTCGCCTAAGAGGGGTGTCTTTTAGTGTAGTATATATATCTTGCTTCTCCCTTATATGCTTTGCATTCTTTAACCTAGTACTCCCCTATATAATAGGAGTAGGTATTAGTTATCTTTATGTATTTAGCTACTAAGTATCTATAGTGTTGACATTTGAAGTACTATATTATCCTATAGTTGCTTCTATGTATCTCTGTTTCTAATCTTTTAAAGTCCTAGAACAACCCCTAGTCTAGTACTATATTAGCCTACTCTATACTCCCTACCTAGATAATTAGGGAAGACTGCTTCTTAGTCTCTTCGATTTTCCTTTTAATCTATGCTACTTTTGTAATCTTTAGGCCTAGGTATATAGCTTGGTTTTGTCTCTATAGGCTCTTAATATCCTGTTCTTCTTTAAAGCTTCTTATTATACTATAGGCTATAATTATGAATTGCTATTAGGAGACCTTTGCTGTTTTCCCTATCTTGGTTGTCTATTCTTTTTGTGTTTCTAGCTTCTTTTTGTCTTGCTCTTATACTATAAATAGCTTGATTACCCCTTTACCTTCGTTCCTAGCCCTAATTACCTCTTTAACTGCAATTCTTTCTATAATCTCTTTCCCTATAAGTCCTTAGATTTCCTTTTGCTCTTGTAGGTCCGTAATATAGACTCGAACTACTGTCTTCGGGGGTTTTAGCGCCTCCTAACTAGCTACTACTACCTAGGTGCGGTAGTTTAGGCTTGTCTCCTATTGTTTCTTCGTAATCTTTGCTACGAGCCTACGACTATATTAGCTACCTTTGTAATTACGTAGCTTACCTAGTTATAGATTGCTTTTAGTCCTCTAAGGAGTTCTAAAATTATTATCCTATATGCCCTCTTAGGGGTTCTTCTATCTTCTACCTTTAGCACCTCCTCTGCCCTAGTATATAGTGCTTTCTATTCGTCCTCCCTTCCTTCTTAACTGTCTTCCCTTCGTCTCTAATTGTTCGCTACTATCTCTTTTTCCCGCGACGTTAGGTTATCTATATAGTTAAAGGCTAGTATTTAGTATATAGTAACTATCCGAGAAGTCCTTTACCTTCCGTATATAGAAGGCATAGAATAAGTCCTTAATTGCGAGCGAAGCTCGCACTACTATAGCAGGTCCTAAATAGTGGCTCAATTTCCTATTTGATTAGCACGTAATTCCCCGGATTCTAAAAGCTAAAGCTCTGATTAGCTGAATTCTATAAGAACTGCTAGGACGGCACGGCAGAACTAAGCCTCCGGAAAATCACGTGCCTAATGCTAACTATAACAAAACCTGCAACGACTACGACTAGCGACCTGTAACGACTACGACTAGCGACCTGCAACGACTAGCGACCTATAACGACTAGCGACCTGCAACGACTACGACTAGCGACCTGCAACGACTACGACTAGCGACCTATAACGACTAGCGACCTATAACGACTAGCGACCTGCAACGACTAGCGACCTATAACGACTAGCGACCTGCAACGACTAGCGACTAGCGACCTGCAACGACTACGACTAGCGACCTGCAACGACTACGACTAGCGACCTACAACGACTACGACTAGCGACCTACAACGACTAGCGACCTACAACGACAAGCGACCTATAACGACTAGCGACCTGCGACCTGCAACGACTACGACTAGCGACCTGCAACGACTAGCGACCTATAACGACTAGCGACCTACAACGACTAGCGACCTGTAAGGGTATATAAGGCGGAAGCTTCGCTCGCACTTTGTAGGCACGCGGAGCCGCCTACAAGCATATATTAGAAGGGTTAATAGAAGGGTCGTCCTTTATCCGCTTATACTTTAAATTTAGCGATTCTAATACCTCCTTAGAGTAGCCTTAAAAGTCTCCTAATTAAGGTATTTATACTAAGAAAATAGCGTGTTTTTCGTAACCTTCGATTACGAGTTATTAAGTATCGAGAACGCGCTAGTACTCGTATATAAATATAACGTTAAGACCTAGAAATAGCTTACTATATCGTCGCTATTATAACTTACTAACTTCTAGTCTATTAAACAAATAGTCTCGTAGAATATAATAGTAAGGTAGGCGGGCTTAAAACTATACGAGGTAGTTATAGCAAGCCGGAGTTATATAGTTATAACTACTTAGTATACCCTTATATATAGGCGCTATCTTAGCTTCTAGTTTAGTAGTAATAACTATAATATCTACCTATTCTTAAAGGCGATCTTAAGCGGCCCGTAGTTATAGAGACTCGAAGCTTATAAGGCCCTTTTAGTACTAATATTATATACCTTTGCTAACCCTATAGCTAGCTAGTTATACCTTATAAGCTCGCCTACTATCTACCTTAAGAACCTTAAGAATTATGCTATATAGGATAGAATACGAGATTTCGCTTATTATAGTTATACTTAATAGAATAATAATAACCCTAGAGAGGTAAAGTTATCCTTATTTATAGTAATAATAGACTATAGAGCTATACCTAGGTAGCCTATTCCCGTAACGTCTTACTACTCTACCTATAGCGTATATATTAGACCTTGTTCTACTAGTCTATAGGCTTCTTCTCTTCTAACTACTCCTATATCTAATTTATCTCGATAGTAACCTAAGTAAATAGCTATTCTCGAATATCGATAATACTATATAGTATATAATTAGGCCTAAACGGCGGCTCTAGTTTAGATAAGATAGGCGGTATAGTAATAATAATAACAAGTAGAAGGTGCTATTTAAACTATTATAGAAAGAGCTAGATCTATATATAATAAAGAGATATAGAGATAAGATTAGAACTAAAAGAATAACTAAGAAGGTTAATATAGTACTAGAGTAGGAAAAGCACCGTCGATTACTAGGCAAATGATACTAACTTAGTAGATAACGGCCTCCGGAAGTAAACCACTGTTACAAACAGTAGTACGCTAAATTTCCTCACATACAAGAATACCTGAAAGATACGTAGAAGCGAGGTACCTCGCAGAAAAAGGCCTGTCGCGGGCAGATTTGCAGCATCAACAAGACTCATGCAACTCCCGCTTTCCGAAGCTCTGCCATGTCACTTGCGTATTTCTCGGGGTCGGTGAGACACCGCCTCGCTCCACGACTCTGCAAATCACTCAGACAAGGCACTGTCACCCACAGCCAGCGCACTGCTCACCCACGCCTCGATACAATCCTGTTGTCGCTGATGCCACACCTGGACAGCTGACATGCCACGTCGCTATGTATAGGCGTGGTCAGCAAATGGGTTTGCTATTTGCCATACCGATCCCACCGAGCCTGCCGCATCGGCGAGTTCAGGAAAGTGTATTGGTGAGGCGTTGCGTGGAAGTTGGATTCGCCTGCTTATTCATGACCACTGCCGAGGACGCAATAGGCTTCTCGCTGTAAACGCCTCCGCGCCTTCCCAATGGTCTCGGATAAGGGCATCGGTATCGGGCGCTCCTTCTCCACGCTGAGAATCAGTTGTACAAAGGCTGATGATGAGCAGTCAACCGCTCTCTCCGCCGCACCCCTTTCCCTGCCTGCCTGCTTCACAATTACTTTCTTGGGCAACGCGGATGGCCGTGGGACTGCGGATGACTACACGGCCGTAATATTGATAGATCGGGATGACAGCGCGAGCTTCTGCGCCGCGCCCAGGCGATGACTTCATGCGAGCGAGGATTCCAACAAGTCAGAAGCCGAAACAAGTCGTGTCTTTCCCGAAACAACCGCTTTCGTGGCTTGCATGCTCGGAGTTGGTACCGTGCTGAATTCCCGCATCGCTGATGCAGAGACATCGCAAACAACGGGCCTGTTTCTCCGTCTACCATTCCTCCGGACGACGGTGTTAAAAAGTGGTGTGTCGGCAACTGAGCAACAGCACCACGAATCCTTTCTGCAACCCTAGCTGAATGAATGAATGAATCGCCTGCTCTGCAGTAACGCGGTGCACGGTACACGCGGGGGCGGGGCGGGGCTTGGAGCCGATCATCTCAAGGGCCCCCTTGTTCCACAAACCAGATTCGTTCATCCGCACATGACGTCTTCCACGTGAACTGGGCGGGCATCGAGATCACGGTGTAGCCTCGTGAAGCAATATCAACGCCAGATGCGCTTCAGATTCCAGGTGACGAGGGACCGGCCTCGAAACGTCCACAACGTTGCCGGCAAATCTGCGTATCTGGTCGAGACCTCGCGATTAGACTTGCCTCCATCGTCAATTCAACCGAAGGAGATGATGACGCGTATCACAAAAAGATTCTGTCGATCTACAACATGTGGATGTATTCTTCTAGCACCGGCATACAGATCGAAATCAATTTCTGACGTAGACTTACACCTACCCGCTGTGTCGAGTGACGCGAAATCTGCTCGTCGATTTCTGGATGGCACGACTTGCAGTAGACTGTCACCCTCTGCGTAGTCCTCGGTTGACCTCCCCTTCGCATGGCTTGAATTTCGGACAATATGTCGAATGCCAAGTGCAGTCGGGCGGGCGCTGGACGGCCACCCTGCTTTGCTTCTTCAAACTGCTGGTCCGAGCAAAAGGAGCCTACAGCAGTAGCGATTCTAGCGTAGCGGTATGACTACGGAACATTCACTACTGGCCAACACGCTTGCACTGCCCAACCTGGAAATGCCGGTGGCCTCAGAGAGTGAACCAAAAATTTATTCATGCGGCATCGTGTGAGGGAGGCTTTGACATGCGCTCGACTCGCTCCTTTGAGACTCTTCCTTGCCAGAGCAAGGAGGTACCACTCACAGAATATTTCGGTTAGTACCTCGCCTGATCTCCTTCCGAGCGAAATTGGCAATCACGGCAAATCTCAGTCGCAACAAGACTCGTACCTCCTCTTTCTAAATACGCGAAAACATATCGGAACCAGATTTTTGGTGTACAGTATGCTCGAGGCGAGGACGAGCATGGGGCCTCGGACGATCGGTGGTATCTCGAGAATGTTGTTGTCAACCATGGCTTTCCTAAAGAGACAGTGCCGACTTGTCCCATGCAAGAGATAGTAACCTGGTCGATATGACGTCTCAATGGCTAGGATCAGTCTCAAGTCTCAACCCATCGACCACGAGATTTGCAAAAACGTCAGAACACATCCGATGTCTCGGTTTAAGCTCACCGAATCTACATAGCTGGGTATGAACACCGGTCGCGATGTAATAACACACCGACCGACGAAATAGGGCCGCCGCCGCCGCCAGACGACAATGAGATCATGCCATTGTATGAATGAACATGGATCTCTAATTCCAGAACACACGAAGAATGCTTCTCGAAAGATGACGCCGAAAACAAAACTAGCCAACACATTCAACATGTGACATGTCTGGCCGATGGCGCTCAAGACAAGCATGGTGACGTCAGTAGTCTCGTTCCATTGCTTAATCTTCGAGACTCACATCAAGACTCGCACGTATTCAACAGTCGGACAGCGAAATCCATCTCCAACTCGTCAGGCACCAGGAACCTGTCACCCGAAACGATTTCGAGATCAGGCGGGCGTGGCCGCGTGGTTGTTTTTGGTGGGTCTGGCATATGCTGGCGTGAGATTTTGGGAAAGACCCGACCCGCTTGTTTGGAAGGGAAGGGAAGGGCCGAAAATGGTCCTGGAGAATGGGGTTCGGGGATTCCTCTACGGTGTAGCATGTGAAGGTGGACTTTTTACTTTTTTTTTTCATGTGCTTCGTGCTCCACTTCCCGGTGCTTTGTCGATGTCAGGACTCAGTGATGATTGAGGTAGTTGAATGATCTGGTCAAGAGTCGGTAGAAATTTTTCCACATGCTTTTTGGCAAGACTCACTAATAATGATGACCGAATTGCATGCTGTTTCCACTGTTGCATTGGATTACGCAAAGTCCAGCAGGTCCTTGAGTGATTTTTCTTTCCTGGCTGGTCGTTGTTCCTTCCGCGGCCTCCTACAAGCTGTGAAGAATCTTGGCAAAAGATACAGTACGTACGAGTCAAAACTTTTCTAGATCACAAACCAAAATTCGAACTCGCAACCATCACATCATGTCACCAAAGATACATCAGCTATCCATGCATCCCTCCCAAAAAGAACCAACAGAACCACAAAACAGCAAAAAGTCGTCACACACCCCATATCCCACACTCACACCCGCCAACAATCGGCTATCCTGGTACTGCCGCTCCATGAATTGAGGGTGTTTGCGCTGTTTCCAGCCTGAACAGTTCCTCAAACTTAGGGTCCTCTCAGCATCAAGGATTACTCGCTTGAGTGAAGAACCATCACAGAACTCAAACCAGAGCCACATCGCTGGATGGAAAGGGTGTTGATGCAGACGAAGTGATTTCGACTAGGCCATTACAGCTGAGATCACGTGAGATTTGGGATGAATATATAGACTAGACACAGGCTGGGCTTGGCACGGGAATAAGAAAATGGTGCGTCGATGAAAGTGCGTGTCCGTCACTTCGCAAGAGTTGGTTCATTCGGCTGTACTTGCTACTACCTGGCACTGCTATTGCTACCTCTAAGGCTCTCGTAAGGCCTATTGCTCCCCATGCACCACAAACGCCATCGCTTCCAACCAGAATGCGTATGTACAAAAAAGAGGTCATAAATCTCCGCACCTCGGTCATATTCCAAAGACGACCTTCATGCGCTCGTAAACGTAGAAACTTGTCGCGGCCATCGGGATGACCTTGACGTATCCAATGCTGAGTCCGACAAAGAAACCTCGGAAGCCTCTCTCTTTCGCAATGTCCCGTGCGACTTCCGACATGCGTAAGCGATGTCCATCACCAACCACACCTCCCACCTGCATTCTTCGTCGGATGACTTCGAGTGGGTAGCTGACTGTTTGACTGACGAAGCCTGCTATGGCTCCCGTCGTAAGCTCGGCCCATGCTCGCAGCGGTGCTGGCTTGCCGGGTGCGAGCTGTTTTTGTGATCGTTCTGACATTGGTAAGACAGTATATGGTGCCAATTCGGGCTGTCGCATAAAGTCACCTGCTGCGTCGTGGGTCAAGAATGAGGCTCCTGCATATGGAATCATGCCCCATAGTGTGGGTGTAAAGCCGCGGTAGAAGTTTGCCAATCCTGTTGAAGGTGTGAGCTGCTTTACTGCAGCTTGCGTGGCTTCGATTGGCGCTGCAAAAGTCTTTGGCATTACCGCTGCCGCGCCTCCTCCATTCGAGCCGTTCGCGGGCTCAGGTGGTAGCTCTCTGTATATCTTGCGGCAGATGTCGCGTACTGTAACCCGCTTACTAGACTTCGTTTCCCACGCCAACCGCACGCGTATCACTTCCAGAGGATACGTACAAAACACGGATGCTATGCCTGCCAAACTTCCTGTAGCGAATCTCCTCGCATGTGTTTCCGACTGCTTGTCGGGTATGACTACTGCTCTTATTTGCTCGTACGCCAGAAACTTGATGCCTCCATACGGAAAGATTCGCAACAAAGTCGCACTATGGCCGCGGAATAGCCCTGGCACTCCATTGGCTCCGTAGATGTCTCTGATTGCTCGCAAAGCTCCCGTCCATGATCCAGTGTACTTCTGGAACCGTGGGTTGTTCGCCTGAAACAATATCTTGACCCGGTCGAGGGGAGCGACTACGGTCTTCGCAGCACATGCTGCTAATCCGCCTGCAACGCCACTACGTACAGCATACTCCATGCTCTGCTGTGGGATCCTCGGCCGCTTCTGATCGGGCTGCGGATGTATGTAGCCATGATCGGTCGGACATATTGCCGGCTGATTGCCAGCGCTGGCGGAGCGTGAGTCGGGCGTCATCTCATGTGGTTCGTGGGTCGAAGGGCTGTCGGTCGTGACATGGCTGCCATGCCCAGAGGCAAAGCTGCTCATGGATTGTGTGTGGTCGCGTGCGTGCGCCTTCTGCTCTCGCTCCTAATGGCTGATATGCGACATCGGGAGAGAACTGGCTATTCCCGGCTTGTGATTGTAGATGTTCGGGTCGTGTCGACCGTCGGATGCAGAGTGTGGAGAGCGAGAAGCGTCGGACAGATCGTTTGCCAGTATACGGTGAATGCAACTCAAAGTGTGCACTGAAGAGTGTGTTTTGGTACAGCAGAGACAAAGAAGAGTTTCTTGGTTGTCGGCAATAATGTTGGACGCAGGATGATGCGCAGCCGAGGGCCAACGGCCAGCATCGGGACCAAAGGATTTTCCAAAATATTGGCCACTCCCCACAAGGCACGAGGCATAACTAGTCACAGTCACGACCATACTCTTCTCTAGATCACAAAGACGACTGGAGCCTCACAATGGATCGCGAACCATGGGCTCTGTGTCTGTGTCTGCCTCTGCCTCCGCCTCCGCCATCATCTGGCAGAACAATGAGCAGGACGTGACGGTTTTGGACCTCCCACGCTCAATCTCCGCCGCTCAGGGAGATTCTGCATACCCCTTCACACGCATCCTACGCTCATCTCAGCCGCCGGAGACGCCATTCGGGACGCATGAGCCAGGCTCGGAGAAAGCGAGGGCGAAGCTGTGTGGTAACACTGTTGATGAGACCCTGCATGCAGAGTACCAACACCTTCTCCATCACGCGTTAATGCAAGTTCGTGAGCACCACAAGCACGCCTGGTGCCATCCAAGGCCCTTTGTACACGATAACGACCATTCTAGACCTACGAAGAAGCGCAAACTCAGCAGCGGAGTTGGTGATTCTGTTGTCTCCAATAATGCAGTCCTTGCCAATTCCGCGAATGCCCATCTGCTTCCTGCTTTCCTGGCAAGCATCACGAATCTGAAAGCTGGCAATTTTGCTTCTCGTGTGTGCGCTGAGTCTGGACTTTGCACGCAGGTAGTCAGTCACCGCCATGGGGAGCGTGCATTTTGCTGGACTTCTCCTTCGCCAGCTGAACTGGAGATTACCTTGGACGACGACACGCGCAATTTTCGGATCCCCCCAGGCTCGACAGCGTTCCTGGGAGACTGCTCGGAAGCCAGACTCTTTCACAATGAGCTCCGAAATCAAGCCCATGAGAATGATACTCGAAGGCATTTCGACTTCATCTTGCTCGATCCACCCTGGCCCAATCGGTCTGTCAAGCGTTCCCGAAAGACTCCTGGCACTACTTACCGCACCTGTTCAACTCTCGATGAGGTATGTAATCTACTAGCGAGCATGGACCTCGATATGCTGATGGCGGATGACTGCCTGGTGGGCATATGGATCACGAACAAGGCCTCCATTCGTGATCTGGTCCTCAATGAAGAGTATGGCCTATTTGCGACCTGGGGTATCAAACTTGAAGAGGAGTGGCTCTGGCTAAAGACGTCCATTTCTGGCGAACCCATTACACCGCTGGAGTCGGTTTGGCGCAAACCATACGAGGTCCTGCTCCTCGGACGAAAGCAGCGGCGTGGCATGGTAGACCATGCGACAGTGACCCTTTCTAACCAGCTATGCGAACGAAGAGTCCTTATCAGCGTGCCAGACTTGCATTCGCGGAAGCCATGTCTAAAGCAGCTGATAGAGCCATTCATGACCGATCTCGAGAACTATAGAGCGTTAGAAGTCTTCGCACGGCATCTGGTCGCTGGCTGGTGGAGTTGGGGCAGTGAGTGCCTGAGATTCAATTGGGACGGGTGCTGGTGCAAGCATGACTTCGGCGCATAGTGGTTGCCAATGACTGAGCTGTCGCATCATGTTGAGCGCTACTCATGAGTTTTGCTCGTCTTGCAATGCCTACCTGTGCATAATAGTCATCACTGCCGCCCGATTCTCCAGGTTCACTTCACTGCGTGGGGCAGTCTAAGCGCGGCGCAGCACCCTAACGCATGATTTGATTGCAGGTCTGCTTTTAAGCATACTTCACTTGATTCTTCTATCGCCCAAAAAAGCCCTGTTCGAGCACATGGGCGCTGAAAGTGCCAGAATTGCGCATGGAGACTCCTGGGCGCCTCGCCTTGGCCTGCCGCTCGACGCCAGCAGCCTGGAAACCCTCAGGAACAACTCCTGCGTCGACAAGACGATGTGCCTTGTCCGAATGTTGCACATTGGCAGAATCAACCAACAAGATTCATATACGCGCCGCGAAGCATGTGATGTGACCGTCGCTCCGTTCGGGCGCCTGTCAACCAGTAAAGCGAGATGAAACTTCCGGGCTGGACCTCGCCGTGCCGGCCTCCACGCAGCTCCCTCGTTCCGAAGACAGCTCCTTCAGGCCACCCTCCTCCAGCACCCTGCAAGCACCAGAATCCTGCAAGCACTGCAGTGTCGTCTACTCTGGCGCCCGCCACTCCTTCGATTCTTGAGCTCCTGCGATACATAGTTACAGCCAACAAGCACATGTCACAATTATCACGTTGTTACTTATGCCAAACCTTTGAGCTTTCCAGTAGTCGTTGTAGCGATTAAACTACGATGACCAGCAGAGATCGAGTGCGGCAGCTTTTGTATAGACCGCTGAACCCCGAACGCAAAGAAATCAGGGTCTTGGTGGTTGATGGTGGGCAGCAAGACACACGACCATTATCTCTTGCTGGGCAAACATGCTCGAATGGCCACACTCAAGGTTCGCTCGCGTTCCGACTGGAACACATACGACTGACGGACCACGTCGTGCCTTTCTACGATGCCGTATCCTACAGCTGGGGCGGTGACAAGGAAGATCGCACGCAGGTCGTTCTCGATGGGCTGCCTTTCTGGATTCCAACCAAAGCAGAGCAGGCTCTGCGCGCAGTCTGTTTGGAGCATGGTCATCCCAGGCTCTGGCTTGATGCTGTATGCATCGATCAAGAAGAAGCTCGCGAGAAAAGCCTCCAGGTTGCCATGATGGGAGAAATCTATTCTAAAGCACGACGTGTTTTGATCTGGCTCGGAGAGGATCGTGGCGATACCGATCCTGCAATACGATCGATACGCAAGCTGCTTGAGGGTATCGAGCAGAAGTTACCTGCACAGTATCAGACTCCGGACTCTGGTTCTGCGAAGGACCTAGTAATGAATCCAAACGCCCAACGCTTCGCTTCAAAGCAAATCAGCTGGAACTCTATCTACTCCTTATTTTCGAGAAAGTGGTTCACGCGGGCTTGGATCATCCAGGAAGTTGCGCTAGCCAAGCAGCCGGTTGTTTACATTGGCAGGCATGCCTTGGACTGGACCGAGCTATCTAGTGTCGCTGTTTGGCTGTATGAGCGACGGCAAAGACTACCACGAATCCCGAGCAAAGGCTGCATCACTGGGCTGGAGAATGTAGCATTGATTGGTATGTTCAAGCTTCGCAAGTCTCAAAAGCTCGGCACGCTTCTTCGTCTTGTATACAGCTTTGAGACCCACGATCCCCGCGATATGGTTTATGCTGTGCTTGGATTGAGGAGCAGGACTGCACAGAAGCCGGGCTCTACTTCACGAATCGTCCCAATATACGAGGAACCTGTCGTTGAGACCTACGCCAAAGCTACGAAAGCTGCTATCATTGAACTGGAAAGTTTGGGTTTACTCAAGCATGCCCACAGTCTGCGACCTGTGCCTCAATCAAAAGCTGAGAATGGCGAGTTTCCCTCCTGGGCGCTTCGCATGGACCTTCGTGGTGGCTACCACATTAATCCCATATCATACCGCAACTTTCGATTCAATGCGCACGATGATATGCCTCTCAAGATCTGGCCCAATGATTCCAGCCGTGTCCTCAAAGTCGAAGGGATCTTGATCGACCGAATCACCGACATCTCACCCGTCATGTCGTGGAAACTGTATGGAGAACGCTTCTCAGACACGATCACTGCTGCAGCAGTCTTGTACAGCACATACTCCTGGACTTGCAATCAACTCCCAGCCTGGCCGACCAATGTCTTGTCTCGCAAATTCGCAATCACAGTTGCAGCCGGCCAAGATTCTACTGGTCGCAATCTGCTCGAGAGCACAGAGCATGCGCAACGCCTTCATGAAGGATTCCTCCATACCGCCACGGCACCAGATCCTGATCCAGCTGCAGACGTCAGCGATACAGAGTCCCTCAGATCCTCGAAATCCACCACTTCAATCTCCTCTCGTTCCACCACTCACTCTCTGCACAGTATGCGCTCACTAGGCTCTTCCGAAAATCTATTATTAGAGACCGAGAATCCTGATGCAACGTATGCTATGGACGCCATGATGAAAGGTGGTCATCATCGTACGATCTGCATCACCGAAAGAGGGTACGTTTGTCTGTGCACGGACAATGTGAAGGAAGGAGATGCGCTTGTCGTGCTCTTTGGAGGCAGTGTGCCTTTTGTGCTCAGGCCTAACAATCATTTTTATTATTTCGTGGGCGATGCTTTCGTTGAGGACCTTATGGATGGTTACCATGTTCGGACGCTGAGAAGTCAAGGAAGACTCAACAGTCAGACGGTATGGTTCAAAATCAGATGAAAAGGAGGATGGCATGGGACGGCAAGGGCAGGGCATGTGATATGACTAATGTGTTTCATTTTTCACTTCGATTCTCTTTGCATTATTCTGCAGCGAGCGTTCAGCGCGCATTTTGTTGGCGCGATTTCGCTTCTCAGAGGGAGCAGGTGTTGCTGCGATATACCACTTGCATAGCGAATCGGCTATTTATTTGCTAACGACGTTGATAGCGTATTCCAATACTACTGCATGTCTGTGAAGACACGGACTGTTTTTCCTCGAATATTTATCTGAGAGCTCGAAATACTTCACTTCGAAGCCGACTTCAAGCACGGACCAACAAAACTCCATATCGCTTCAACACAAAAGCGTAGCACCACAATTTCAAGTCATGCGGCCGATGAGATTCTACACAATGGACCAACTGGACATCCAGCTGCTGCAAGAGGATCAAGACGCCATCAACAAGAGCTTGAGCGTGGCGATGCGGCACATTGATACTAGGCCCTTAACCGTCAGCACGCTGGAACACCGTCAAATCCCTTGTTCATCATCGACTGCTTCTCGATAGGTATCTGCCCACGCCTCAAAAGCCGAGAGTTATGGCAGTTCAGCGACACGTTGCTTGGCTCAGTTAGGTTGAAGCGATTGCTAGGACTTATTCCGTGCGAGAAGGGCAATACATGTAAGTCCTACTATTCGGCATTCTTGGAACGGTTCCAGCCGTCAACGGGAGATGACGATGGATTTGAGGGCTGGGGATTTTCTGACGATCTCAATGGGACGAGTAAGAAGGGCATTATTACAGTAAGCTCAAAATCGAACACTGGGACCGTGGAGCAACGAAATTTGGGTCACGGGTTCAGGCGATGTTGGTCGTTAGCAGCTTATTAGGTTTGACGTTGAGATGGTTTGTGAGGTTCCGTGGTGTTGTGTTACCTACCGTGGACGAAGGCGAGGAGGATGGTATAGACAATAAGGTAAGCTGGGTCCTCTCTCGTCTGTTTCGCCTCTTGGCTTCACGTTTGGGGAAGTTTCGGAAAAGCTGGACGAATTGAAGAAGCGGCTACGAAGGAAATTTATGTCTGATGCAGGTCTTTCTTAGGACAAGTTGCAGTCTCGACGATTCTTCTTCGATCTTGTTAGGGAATGGAACCTAGGCTGAGGATAGAACTATGCGAGCTGTGTGAATGCTCATCGAGGTGAGTGAGGGATTAGAGTACGGGTAGAATGTCGTTTGCGAGGACATTAACTACTGCGTTTTCGTAAAGCTCTCGCTATTTAGAGCCCTCGACTTCGGATTGCTAGGCGTAATAATCAGCCTTGAGACGGAATACTAGCTGTAATACCCTTCTGTATCTCTCGAGAAGTCCTTGCTATCGTTCTGAAAGATAGATGTCTGTCTAATGGCGTACGAGAGTTCGGTGATCGCAGTTCGCACCCATCATAATGATAATGAGAACAACATTGAATTCAGCCATCAAGGGCAATACCTACCTCACGTCCACGAATGCGACAAGCTTCGCCTAAATGCAATCCTTCTCCATCTTTCGTTCATCTTCATCGATATTGCCTGTCTGATAAATGACCTTGCTCACAAGAACTACAACCAAGCTCCCAACTTCGCACCCATAGAAGTGAACCAAGCGAAGAGACCACCAGCGGGAACAAAACCCCCATAAACTAATCCTTGGAACCAAGCTGCCCAACCGCCTATCTTCATGTTTAATCACGTCTTGACTTGGATTGAAATATGGGATTGCTTGCTTACCTGCTTGAAGTCCTCCGAGAAAGCCTGCCCAGGACAAGAATGGAGCAAGGATGAATGCGGTGATCATGATGCCTGGGATCGGATTGACTGGGGCTGGTGCTTGTGTTGAGATGTGAATTATGTGATTGGTTTGATGCCCTTGATTTGCTGGTTGTTGTTGTTGGTATTGGTATTGTTGTTGGAATTGAACGAGATTGGAAAGAATGGGCTTCTCTTGAGTCGCTGAGTGTTTGCTATAAGCTACCGTTTGATGCATGAAGCTAAGACATGCTGCCGTCGTTTCCTGCAAGCTTCCTACTCGAGACCTACCATCCCTTGGTGTTCTAGAAGTGAGACATGACGAAGGACATGAGACAGGATTTTCCCGAGATTGGGGTCGAACTCGCTTTCTTCTGGTGCCCAGACTGTGGTATTGAGTTCTGCATTGTCGGTTGCTAGGTGTGCGAGGCCTGCCACCGGGTTCATTCTTGAAGAAGGCTGTCGGGTTCAGCTCTGGGCTCGGTGAGTATAAGCACTTCTGGTTTTTGAAATTGTGGCAAAATCGTCGTCGTCTCATCCTTGCAGTCACAACAGATCCCGACGCTCTTAGATTCCGGAGAGGTGCAGTTGCCGCTGGAGCATTGGAGTCCTACTAGTGCCTTCGCGTTGGATATCCCCATGACTGCAGCGGTCGTCATGTTCACGTGGACATAATAATCTGTCAAAAGTCAGTCAGGCGTAGGTTGTTTTCGACGCATTCCATTTCAGCTTGACTGATGCCTTCTGCTTCAATAAGCAGAAGTGATGTTTGGGCCACTTTCCAGTCATTCAGAGCTTTGTGCTGAATGCATGTTAGGATGGCAATGACACCCGCCATGCGTGACATATCGAAAATCGCGCCAAGTAGTTCTGATGCCTACCGCCTTAGCCAAGACGACCTTTGCGGATGTAGGCACAGCTTGTTGGGCCTTGGTATGGCTGAACTGCTGGAAGCTAATCTGTGAGCTGTTATGACGAATACCAAAATTTTCAATTGCACACCGGCTGGCGAAGTTGCCCACCTGCCGAAGGGATTACTTAGGCCTCTCTAGATCCTGGGAGAGTTGGAGTGCTATCAGCGGAAGAGGGCCTGTTTAGTCTTCGCACGGATATTAAAAGCCATTCAGGCGCCCCGCTTTGTCGGCTTGGATGCACCTTCCACCTTCCACCTTCCACCTTCCACCTTCCACCTTCCACCTTTCACCTTCTACCTTCCACCTTCCACCGTCCACCTTCTACCTTCTACCTTCCACCTTCCACCTTCTACCTTCCACCTTCTGCCTCCCACCTTCCACCTTCTACCTTCCACCTTCTGCCTCCCACCTTCTACCTTTGTTCTTGCAACATCTCTCCGCCAAGTACACTAGGATATAGCGGCAAGCTCCGAGACAATGATGGATGTGGAAAGCTGTGCGCTACAGACCCTTCATCACTGAATCATGAGGATTTGCTAAGAACGAGTCGGAAGCAAGCCTTTGCGCGCGTCAGCCTGAAATAGAAGCAGTGGCGACGGGGCGAAGAATGGAAGCCACATGTCGTGATGTTCGGAGGCACACTGCTGCAGCCTTGGGAAATGGAAATAATGGAGAAATGGTGCCTCCCATGAAGCCTGCGCGTGTCGTTCTCGTCGATCCGGAGCAGAATGCTTGATTCCATGCAGAGCAAGTTAGTAACCGTATACAGCTGAAGTCGAGCTGTGGTTGTCGAAGCCACCTGGACAGACAGGCATCTCGTCTCGCCTCAGGCCTGTACCGCGAGGCTCATCGCCACGAGTCCGCTGATTTGCGCAACCCGTCAGGTTCTACCCGTGCCGGCATCACATGGATTGCCTGGCCGGCACGGTAATTGCTATGAACACGATGAAACAGCAAGGAGGGCAGCGACGGCTCCATCTGCTTCCGTATGGCACACGATCTTGTGCGAAGGTGATGTGAAGATCTGCGCTTTCTTCAAACTTGATCTTGCACTATCATCGTCCTTGTCGATCACGCAAGGCTGTCGTCAGACGTGGCGGCTTTTTTTTTCTTGTCACACCCACATCGCAGCGCAGATTGCAAAGGTTTTCGGCCTTTCTGGCCCAATGAGCAGATTGGGTTCAGTGGGCGTGGAGTTACGGCACATGCTTTCGGTGCATGGGAGTTGCGCAGCGAGACCAAGATCCCGGGGCGGAAGCAATCTTGCGTCCGGAGTTGCCACGAGTCATCCTGTTGTACATAGATGAAGTGATGTTCTCTTAAGTTATCTACAGGACCTCATCTGCCGAGCTGGAGAAGAGAGAAAAAAGTGGTGGAAGGAGTAGTTCGCTGAAGGCTGAAGGATGAATGTACATTCCCAATGTGGAAAGGTCATGATCGACGCCGAGGTGATCAAGATGTGCTGTGGAGCTATTCTAGTAGTGGCTGGGGACAGACTTCGCTGAAATCGGAGATGCAGTGAGATGCACCAAGAATACAGCAGGTTGTCCAACCAGAAAGCAGGAAGCGCCTCCGTACCAATAATGTACACTGTAGCAGCGAATCACGATAGTTATGATTCGATTGCGAATTCGACGTCTGCAAAGTTCCAAGAGGGTGTTTGGAATTTTCGTGTCGGGGGGTGTTTCAAGTCGAGGACTGACTTTGCGCTGGGCTGCGGGTAGACGGGCTACTACTCAGTATCGGGCGAGTGAACGATTTCAAGGTTTGCTGGTAGCGAACAAGGGAGCCGAGGACAAGATCGTAGGGACTGCACGGTTTGTGTTTGTGCAGACGGGCTTGAGAAGTTCTCGTCAGCGGTGCTGTACTGGCAGGAATAGCAGTGTTCGGAATCATTGCAGTGGCACATATGTATTGGAAGGAAGCCAGAATAGAAATCAAACAATGCACATGGCAGATGCAGCCCGGCTTTTCGGGCGGCGGCGACGGCGACGGCGACGAACGAACGTTCCCCTGACTCCCTGAGATGCGCAAAGTGAAGTAGTGAGTGATCGATGAAGGTGAGGCTTGCAGCCGTGTGCGTGCGTGCGTGCGTGCGTTTCGTTTGCATCCATATGTGCGATTGACTCTTCTCCGCCTGTGTCCATCGTCGCCGTCTGTCGTCTGTGTGCAACTACACCCTACCCTCCACCGTCCGCCGTCCGCCCTACACTCGTGTCTGGCCGGCCATCGATCGAATATACCAACAGCACTGGGCAGTGCACCCGCAGCTCAGTCCGATAATAGTAGCACTTCGCCTGTCCGACATCGACATTCAGCCAGCGTCAGCCCGCTCGTCAAGCTCGCCGATGGCCATTCTTATGCTGCCATCGAAGCAGTAGCCCGCACTTGCAAATAGCAACAAACGTGCAGCGCAGTGCAGTGGCAGTGCAGTGCAGTGCAGTGCAGTGGTGGTGGTGACCTGGCCGCGACCGTGTCACCGTGACATTGACATCCCCGCCGATTAATCCAGCGGCATACTGGGATCGCGTCGCTGCCGGTCGACAATTCGGCCTGCTACTTGGCTACTTGGCACTACTATCCTGGTCTCGCGTGAGTGAAGCGAGCCCCTGCATAGAATCCAGCAAAGTAATCATGGCCCTGTCCATGTCCGCCGACGCTCCTCACAATGCTGCTGCGGCGACTGCGAGTGCCCTTCCTGGAGCTGCATCGACATCGACCGCGGCGGTGACGACGATTCCCTCCGCCTGGCCCACGCCGCCCACCACTATTCCTACCTCCCCGCTCCATGCGACGAGCAACGGCACTGGCACTGGCACTGGCACTGGCACCCGCACTGGCACTGGCACTGGCAGTCGACCGAGCACCGCCATTATGCGGCCGACGCACAACCGCAGCACCTCGCGCATGACGGAAGCCCATTCCCGAACCAGCGACGACGATGGCGCCCGCACTGCCGTCAAAGTGGGTAAGTAGCCATCAGTATACAAAGAACCAAACATGGCACACGTGCAAATGCTAACGTGCCACGCGCAGCTGTGCGAGTACGACCGCCGCTCCACCCCACTGACCCCGGCTTCGACTTGATCCCCCAGCGCTTTCGCGAGAGCACCTGTGAGGTACCCACGCCGACCTCTCTTTCCGTGCAGTCACCGCAGGGCAAGAAGCTCTTCGTCTTCGACCGCGTCTTTGACGAGCACACCACGCAGGACGGCGTGTGGGAGTACGTGAGCGACAGCGTGACTTCCTTCGTAAAGGGCTACAATGTCTCCATCTTGGCATATGGGCAGTCGGGCGCAGGCAAGTCCTACACCATGGGCACGTCGGGCCCCGAAGACCAGAGCGACGCAGACGTGAGAGGCATCGTGCCGCGAGCTGCTCAGGCCCTGTTTGACAAGCTCAATGGTACCTCCGCCAAACCCAGCGGCCTTCAGACACCCAAACGATATTCCACCCAAGCATTGCCGGCCTACAACGCAATCCAGAAATACGGCGCCACGACGACGACGAAGAACTGGGAGCTCAAGGCCACCTACGTGGAAATCTACAATGAACAGCTCCGCGATCTGCTAATATCCGAAAATGTGCCCCCCGCAGACCGCGCCCAGGTGGCCATTCGTGAAGACACCAAAGGCCGTATTATGCTTACGGGACTGACCCAGGTACCGATCACCTCGGTGGAAGATGTGCTCAATGCCCTCAATTTCGGCTCCGCGATCCGACAAACCGACGCCACTGCCATTAACGCACGTTCATCGCGCTCACACGCAGTGTTCAGTCTGAACCTCGTGCAGAAGAAGACCGACGCGCATGCCACCACCACTGGCAAGGCGGAGAAGCGCATGTCCATGCCAATCGAACATGTGACGGGCGCCGAGAGCGTGATGACGCTCGACAGTAAGCTCCACTTCGTCGATCTGGCTGGTAGCGAACGTTTGAAGAATACCGGAGCCACGGGAGATCGAGCCAAAGAAGGTATTTCGATCAATGCTGGACTTGCCAGCCTTGGCAAGGTCATCTCACAGCTGTCCAAGCACGGGAATGGCCACATTTCCTATCGTGACTCTCGACTTACTCGCCTGCTGCAAGACTCGCTTGGTGGCAATGCCATAACGTTCATGGTAGCATGTGTAACCCCGGCAGTATTTCACCTGAGCGAGACTCTGAACACCGTCACCTACGCACAGCGCGCGCGTGCAATCCAGAGTCGGCCCGAAATACAACAGACCCACGAGGACAGCGACAAGCAAGCCGCGATCGATCGACTACGTGCGGAAGTCAGCTTCCTTCGCGATCAAATCCGCCACACTGATACCGGTGCTGCAAGAGACATGATGGGCAAGGATGCGCGTGACAACAGGGGCCGCGGACGCGAGTATGAGCTCCAGTCCCAACTGATGGACATGCAGGAGAACTATAATGCCCTCAGCCAGCGCCACGCCAAATTGATCGCCGAGATTTCAAAGAGCAGGGACAGCGAAGATGCGGAGACCCCGTTGCTTAACGAGGCAATTGGTGAGAACGCGAGTGATCGGATCAAGCGGTCAAACTCATTCGCAGAAGCTGTGGAACAGGTGGTGTTGGAGTACGAGAAGACGATCCAGACTCTGGAAAGTTCGCTTTCGCAGACAAGATCCTCACTTGCAAGTACAGAAAGCACGCTCATGGAAAAGGAGACGAAAATTGCATACCTGGATACTATTCAGAAGCAACTCCAGGCGCGGATCTCGAAGTACATGGAACGAGAAGCGAATAACGACTCTTATACCCGCGATTTGGAAAGTAAGATGGAAGGCGCCACCACGGAAGAAGAACGTAAAGAGACCATGATTGATGAGCTACGAAGGGAAATTCAACGTGTTCGGGATAGCGAGTCGAATGCTGAGGATTACATTTCGACCTTGGAGGAGCGTTTGGCAGAAGCCGAGCAGGATCAAGAGATCATGCAGCGTGAGATCGAGCGTCTCGAGCACGTTGTGGAGCGGCAGAGAAGCATCGGCAGACTTGATAACCTGCTCGGCGAACTCGATGCGATTCGTGGTGGTGATCAGCACCAGACAAATGGACACTCCGCATCACGAACGCCCTCACCAGCTGCGAAGCCCAATGGCCACGCCGATGACGACCAGTACGATCCATTTCGAGAGTCAACCGCATCCGACGAGGGCTTTGAGAAGGTGGAGCGTGCAGAATCCGCAGAGCCGACAGAGGCAAATGGCACAGGTGTTCAACGCAGTCCCGCCCAGAATGAATTCATGGCCAACAAGCTCGAGAATCTCACGCAGGAGTTCTTCGACCTCCGCTCCGAGCATGAGACTGTGCTCAGCGATTATGACAACCTTCAGCAGAAGTACCAGACTGCTCTGCAGACTTTGGCCAAAATCGAGCAGCGGGAGTTCGAGAAGAGCATGCCAACACCACGCTCTGCAGACACCCCTGTGGCGAGCAGCCGAAGCTCTTTTTTAGTGGAAGCGGGGACGAAAGACGAAGAAGAAAAGGCGGCTACAGACGGACCGCTTTCATCCTCGCGTTCCTCGTTGGCGGAGTTGTCCTCGCTGCAGCAACAGAGTGGTGGCGCCGAAGGAGAGAGCGCACCGATGAGTCCAGCAATTGACGAGATTGCTGCGCGAAACGATGCCAGCGCGGCACACTCACCCATCTCAGCAGCATCGCACGAAGAGGTGCTGCAAGAAATGGAAACCCTGAAGAAGCTTCACGCAGAGAAAGCGGTGTCGGTTACAGAGCTCACCAAGAACTACATGAGTCTCGCGCAACGCCACGAAGCAACCCTAAGTCAGGTCGAAGAGCTCAAACAAGAATTGCAACAGGTGCAACGAGCAGCTTCTCCAGCTTTCCCGTCATCACCAAACCTGCCATCCGGCTTGCCAAAGGGCACTTGGCGACGAAAGTCGGACGAGCTTTTGGGCAGCTCATCGGATCGCTCATCTAGATCCTACATTTCCCTTCGAACCATGGTTCTCAATAACTTTGAGGAGCAGGCTGATGTTCGTCATAACTTTGAGCAGCATCTCAGCACGGTCATGACAGAGCTCAACCTACGCTCCGAAAGAGTGCAAGCTCTCGAGAGCGAGCTCGCGTCACTTAGGAAGGACATGGAGCAGAAGCAGACGATCATTGCAGGACTGACTCGTGAACGATCTAGCATGGCTGCTGCTAGCGCAGGCGGTGTAGACTTCTCCCTTGTCGGACAGATGCGAGATCAGCTCATGGAGAGCGAGAACCAGATTCGTATGCTTCACGAGCAGCATGCCGAGCGCGAGAGGGAGCTTCAGGAGCAGATTGAAAGTCTCAAGGAGGCGCTTGCCGAACATCACAAGGCCTACGGCGCGGACTCGTTGCCGACACCAAGCGACGATCAAGCAACATCGCAAATGCCTGGCGAGTTCCCCGAGACCCCAGCTGTAGTCGAAAAGGCTGAGCAGGAGGCAGCATTGACGGCCCAGCGCTCTGCACACCACGAGGAGGTGAACCGTCTGCAAAAGGAGGTCAGCGCTTGGGAAAACAAGCATCGTGAGGCCATGGATTCCCTGTCAGGATCCCAGCAGAACCTGGTCAACACCATTGCTGAGCTTCAAGCCTCACTGTATCAAGCTCAGACAGGTATGGCTGCCAAAGAACCATCCGCCGATGTCGATCGTGAAGACGACGACCTGCTTGAGATGGAGAGAGCCAAGCACCGAGAGATCATCGAGATCCTCAATGCTCAAGTCCAAGAGCACAAGCATGTTGCAGAGCAACGTATGACGAGGCTTGAGACCCTGCAGCAGCAATATGCGGATGTCCTCCAGCAAGTGGCCGAGGATGAACAGAAACGCGGGAGCACGAAGGAGCTTCATCGCCAGGCACTCGCGAACCTCGAGAATCAGCTTGAGGTGCATCGATCTACAATTCAGCTCCATCAAGAGAGCTTGGAGCAGTTGCAAGCTTCCCACACCAAGGAGATCGAAGAGTACACCACGAGATATACCGAGCTCCAAAAGAAGCACGAGCAGACTGTCGCCGATTACGAGCAACAATTGTCATCTGCCAATGGCGAGATCGCGACCTTGCTCAAGAGCGCTTCTTCTGCGCTTGGATACGAGACCGACAAGGGTAGTCTGCACCACCAGATCTCGGGCTTGGTCGAAGAAGGAAAGGAGCTGCATGGAAGACATCTCAAGACCACGAATGAGCTCAAGGCCGTGCAAGAGGAGCTGCAGAATGCCATCAACCGATCAGTGGAGATGGAGAACGAAATCAACGAGCTCAAGACTCACACCGAGGAGACGGAAGCCAAGCTGGCGCAAATGACAGACAAGTACCAGAAGAGCGCTGCACTTGTCGAACAGCTCGAGGAGCAACTGAGCAACTCTTACGATCAGCAACTAGCGATTAGCATGGAGTCTGAGGCCCCATCTCGTGCTGAACTTGAGAAGGAGCTTGAGGAGGCCAAGGCGCGCAATTCGCAGCTTGAGGTGAGCAGCAACCAGGATTTGACGACGAACCGAGCTAACCATGGGCAGCAACAAATCAATGCTTTCAAGCACTTGTCTCTGAACTCGAACACCTCGTCGCACTACAACCGCGACTCGCTATCGCCAGAAGCCGCGACCACTGCACTTGGCCGAAACTCCTCATCATCTTCAAATGCCCGCAAATCTGGACCGACAGCACTTCCTACACCTCCGCCGTCTATTCCCCTCCCACCACTTCCTGGCTCTCCGGTCACTGGCACGCCGCCTCAGAGTGCTTTGGATCGCACGACATCGCCCACACCGCGTGGAACGTCACCTGTTCCAACAACGTCGCCACCTACCTCGCGCCACGCTTCGCACGAGGTCAGCCCAAGTCCGGCCGTCTCGCAGCTCATTGAAGACCAAGAGGCTCGCATTAGGACCATCGAGAAGCATCTCTTTGCGGAGAAGCAGCTCACAGCCACCCTTGAGGAGGCCCTGGTCGACCTCGAGACCTCCGCCAATCGAACCAAGTCAGAAATGGAGAACTGGCGGAAGAAGTGCCAAAGCCTGGAAGACGAGCTGGTCAGCTTGCGTAAGGAGCGCAGTAACTCTCGAGCCAGTCTGCAGGCTGTCGAAGAAGAACGCGAAATGCGTGTACGCGCCGAACGTGCCCGTCAAGCGCTGGAACAGCGCATGGCCGAACTCAACGCGAACAAGAAAAAGAAGAAGAGCGGGCTCAATTGCTTCTAGGAAAAGCACGTCCGTCATCATCTCCTTCATGTACATCGACACCGACATACGTCACAGCACAACAATCACGACAAACACGGCCTCACGCAGCAATATGCGTTCTTGTATCATTAGTGCCATTCACAAATTGTCCTTATACCGTGCGAGCGAATGGGCGGCGCACAACCGACGGCCGTCTTTGAAGAAGACCACGTCCACTCACGACCATAACACACAATTTTTGTTTTGTTTTCAGGCAATAGCAGGCAGATACGAGTTTCACGTCTATATCAGAGCGAGCGAGCGAGCGAGCGAGCGCATTTTGAGGCGCAAAGAGCAGGAACATGGCATTATCCCATCCGGCCGGCAAAGAAACTCTCTTGCTTCTCCGGAAGATGAAAACATGGGATTTGGGTCGCCAAGTTTTGTTCTTCTCTGTTTGCTTTGGATTTGTATAATACCCCGTTCGAAGCACTGACTGCCGCACAAGCCCTCCCGTTTTCCTGATATTGTGGAGACGAGACTCTCTTGTAAAGTCTTGACACATTCATCAATCAAGTTGAAGCTCGTATAGGAAGGATCAAGGATTTCTTGAATTTCATCCGGTATTCTCGTGAGCTTCTCTTGTGCGGATCACCAACGTTACACGATAGCGATCGAGACTTACGACTTTCATTTCATCGTTCATGATGCGTCATCCATTTCCATCCCTGATCTCAAGGAAACAATGCAATTACGAAGACGACCTTGTCTCCTTCCTCATCAAGGAAAATTTCTGCCTGACAACCCTCCCCAAACGTCCCGTACTAGCACTGGCATGTATCCTCTCCACGGCAATCTTCCCAGCATCATGCCCGACAACAATCGCTCCAAATTTCACTTCCCTACCTCCGATCTTTTTGATCAACTCGTCCATCGGTTTATTCGCTTAGTCATATTCCCTGCAACAGTTCTCCTCGCAAGGATTCGGAGTCTACAATGTCTACTCCCCAATCATGTTACCATCCTCGATGGCGGCATGTCGAGAGAGCTCATTCGTCTCGGTGCACCATTCCATCAACCAGAAAGGTCTGCTCTTGCGCTCATTGACATCTGGAGTTTGCACGCGCTGGCGCCGATGTCATCACCACTAATTCATACGCATTGGTCCCATTCCATCTTGTCGACGAACGCTTCCGCAAGCGTGGCACAGAGCTGGCGGCCTGCCAGCACGCGAAGCAGCAGAGGAGGTTGCCAAAGAATCTGGGCGGGAAATTCGTGTCGCTGGAAATCTGCCGCCCATCTTCGGTTCATACGAACCCGACATGTTCGATGATCGGAGTGTACACGAGTACCTTGACATCCTGGTCCAGGCGCTTTGTCCATACGTGGACATTTGGTTGGGAGAGACGCTTAGTGTGATCAACGAGGCTGAATCTGTGAGATCCGCAATCGCATCTCTCGGCAAGCCTTTGTGGATTTCTTTCTGTCCTGACGACTCCGCATCTGCCCATCTCTCCTCTCCTCGCTTGCTTTACAACTGCTGTAGGCCGGATTTCGCTGCATCTGCATCATTCTTCCAGTACGCTGTCTCTGGGAATCTACGCGAACACTTTCGTCCCGCGCGCCACCGAATCTGCTGCCAACGGGGACATTTCTGCTCTGGATGCTAGCCTTGATGCGGATGCGTATGCGATGGACGCGCAGGCTTGGGTTAAGAATGGTGCCTGTATCATCGGTGGATGTTGTGGTGTCGGTGTAAGCTATGTTGAACGACTTGCTGCTGTGTTCAAGGCCTCGTAACGTGTCGAGGACTTCCAGTGCATGTCCCAGGCGGACTATCCCTCACTACAGCGAACAGTGCAAGGTTCTGTTCTGCAAATCGAGCAATAAAAGAGCCACGTAAACCCAGCAGGAATCATACTTACGAGATTCAAGCGCGCCGTAGACGGTGTCAAAACACATGGCGTGACTTCCTATATCGCCGCATTAGGTTGACTAGGGCGATTCTAGATGCACTAGCATTGAATCCAAACCAGAGATTCTGTTACTGTATTGTGAAGAAGTTTGTACCGCCTCCTACTGTCGGAGTCTGCGTACTATATAGCGGTCCGTGAAAGGAGCGAGGCGTCCAGAAAGCCGAGGTCGTGGTTGCAGAGACGCGTCCTCCTCGTAGTCGTTTTGGCCAACTCGACGATATTCTTCTTGTACGGACCACATGCGGCTGATTTGCGCTCGAGAACTGATGGCGGAGTCGGGAACCAAGCAAAGAGTGTAGAAATAGTCCTCTGGAATCGTATCGCTTAGTCTTTCGCAGAACACTCCACATGCACAACATCCTTCTCCTTCTCTTTCTCTTTCCCTGCCTCAATTCCATGTTCAAGTACGGCAGCCACACCGCTCCGCAACTGCTTCCTCATCTCGTTCGCCTTCTTCACAGGCGAAGTAGATCGGTCCATGAAGCAGAGGTCGATTGACTCCAATGTCAGACCGGCAGTCTCGGGGAGGAAGAAGTACACGAATGGAACAAAGGCAAGATTGAAGCAGGCGAAGATGATGTAGACGCGCCAGCCGATATTTGTGATGGCTGTTGGGACGATTTTGGTCACGACGAATGCGCTTAGCCAGAGAGACTACGATGGAGACATACAATCAGTGCATGGGTCGATACTGTAGAGTCAGGACTTACAGCTGTCGCCAGACCTTCGCCTTTCGCACGATGTGTCAACGGCATGATCTCTGGACCGTAGACCCAGATTCCTGGTAATCATCAGCAATTTCGAGCGAGCTTCCAGAGGAGAGTCGGCCCTACCGCCCATAAAACCCCATGTGTAAAATGCTTGGTAAAGGAAGATCATAGCAGATCCAGCGATTCCAGACTTCTTGGTGTCGATAGCAATCATTGCGGCAAGCACGGCCATACAGCATGTCATTCCAACAGCCGTGACCATAAAGGAGATGCGACGTCCAAGCTTTTCGATGGTATACCAAGTGCCGAAAGAAGCTACCAGAAACCAGACTTGCAGGATACCAGACAATAGAAGTGATGTGTGGTACGACAAGCCGACTGAGTTTTCGAAGATGTAAGTGGTGTAATAGCTAATCGGTGTGCTACCAGACCAAGCTTGACAAGCATTTAAAATGCAAGCAAGAGCTACTCGCCGCCGGGACCGAACATTGTCATCCTTCAGCAGATCGCTCCAGGTAGCTTGACTTAACTCAATCGCAATGGCTTCCGTGATCTCTGTGATGGTATGTCGTAATGCCTCTTCATTGACGCCATCGCGGTGAGTGTTCAATAGAGTCAAGACCTCCTTTGCTTCATGATGAAGCTCTTTTTGATACAGATATCGTGGGCTCTCGGGAACGAAAAGTAGCATCACGCTGGTAGCGATACCCAAGGCAGCCTGGAAAGCCATTGGAAAGCGCCATGAAAAGCTGCTAGGTACGTCGCTAATTCCATACTCCAGCCAGTATGCAATTAGTTGTCCGAGAATGAGAAAGCTGAGAGCTGATGCAACAAGAAGACCGCGGAGATGGCCTGGACTGAGCTCGGTCTGCCACATTATGATATTGGAGACAATCAGCTGCGAGCATATCAGTCTTGAGTGGCGCAGAAGGAAGGCACACTTACACCCAAGCCCACACCTGCGACAATCCTGCCGACTAGAAGCTGCGCTACACTGTAGCTCGATGACTGAAGCACAGCACCTAGGCTAAGCACAAGAGATCCAGCGTGCGACACTGTCTTTCTTCCCCATTTTCCATTCAGGAGAGCTGAGGCCATACATCCGAAGAAGGCACCGACCAGGAAAATTGAGGTAACAGTGCCTTGCATCGTCGAGCCCATGTTGAATTGACTCTCAAATGATGGCGCTGTGAGAACGCCACCCATCACCCCATCATCGTAGCCTGAATGATTGTCAGCGGCGATCGCTGCAGATTCTGGTGTAACTTACCGAATAGTATGAAGCCCATGCCAGACGTGCAAGTAATTGCTGCCAGCAAGGTATTGCCTTGCATACCTAGGTATGGCATCTCTGCGGAACTCTGTCAGCGGTCTTTCGAAGTCTGATCAGGAGAAGAGCAGGTTGAAGTTCTAGTCTCTACTGATGGTTTTGCAAAGAGACCAACCTAATGGATGTTTGATGAAGAAGCCATGTGCTATAGTATCCTTGTCCGTTGATCACAAAAGCTTCTCCTCGTTTGCCCCACAAGAACCTCGTACGAAGCCCCCATGGGGCTGCGTCAACCCGAGAGGTGAAGTCAATTCTTTCTCGAATCGGTAATAACCACACCGTTTTCGGCATTTACGGTACGAAACAACATCGTGTGGCCCCAACTCAGGCTGATCTCGGGCCAATCGCTCGACGTCTACTTCTCCCTGGCGACCCAAGTCACTATCTCGCCATCGATGGCACTGCGTCTCTCGAGCTTCAAGCACCACGCAAATGCTGCACTATGCAGCCTCTCCAGCTCGGCAGCCTCTGGACTGGCAGACTCTCAAGTCCTCGCACCGTTTTCTGCTACGCAGATACGAGATTTCTTGCTTGATCAGCATAGCACTTTACGCAGTCCACTGCAGGTCGTGTGCGATCAGCTCTGCACCCGCCTCGTGCAATCGTGTATGTATGGAGAGTTTAGACCCAGCTTGTCTGCTCTTGAGAGAATCAGGACGGCGAATGAATTTCATGAAGTTGTTCAAGTATCTTGGGTGCCGTATCGGTTGCAGCTGCAGCAGTACCAGTACTCTTGCCTACGACGAGTGTGTTAGTCGACACATCCCATTCTTGCCCGGTAGGTATGCTTCTCGCCTGAGGAGTTTCATCAAGATAGAGAGAAGTGTCATCGGATCGCTGAATTAAGATGTCGAGAGTGTTGAGGGTCACATTCTTAGGCCACCATCTATCTCGAGACCAGACTAGAGATAGGATTATTTGAGGGTGTAGTATTTTGGTATATGTGTGTGTATGTGTGGCATAGTGGCATAGTATGTGGCTAAGGTGTGGCGTATAGCCAATTAGCGTTTAGATAACAGAGATCCGATAGTATCTCTAGTCTAGGCCGTTTCTGTCGCAATTTAGCTGTTTGTATAGATTTTCCCCTCTTAAGGAAGCACTCGTCGAGGAATATAAATTAATATATAATATATAGTAGAGGCCCTAGATAATATAATTATCTAGGCCCGCCCGGTAGTACTTTTTCGAATTACGGTCTAAATAGTATATATTCTTATCGTCGCGGTATAGAGTAGCCTTCTATATAGCCGAGCGTATTCGGTTTTTAGATTACATTCGATTTTCCTAAACCGGGGCTATCGTATACAGAATAAAAAATAGTAATTAGTATATATAAAGTATTTATCTAGGTCGCTACTATAGCGGATTTTCGAATTTCGGTCTAGGTATTACGTATTCTTTCCTCGAAAAAAAATTCGGGTCGCTTTATTTATATACGCGTACTATTACGCGAGGGACGATTAGTAGGTTAGCTATAGTATAGTATTAGGGTAAGTATCTACGGTTCTACGGAAAGTATATACCGGGCTTAGCTAGCGTACCGTCCCTGCCGTAATAGCACCCCCGTCCGATAGAACGAAGGCTAGCGTACTATATTAGCTAAACCCCTTCTTATATACTCCTTCCGCTTTTGCTCGTTTTCCTTACTGCTCGTATTCGTATTATACGTTCTTATACGTCTCGAGTATATATTCGTATTATGTCGCGTCTACTAGCTATAGTCTTACTTATTAGAGTTAATTAATTCCGGTTCCGTCTTAGAGCCGGTAGCCTTAGCTTTAGTTACCTTGCCCTCCGTAAAGCTCTACAGTTTCTGTATCTTTTTCTTTATAGACGAATCGCCGTCGGCTACCTTACGCTTAGTTAGCGTACGCGTAGCTAGAGAGTTTAGGGTATACGTAGACGTACGCGTAGACGCGCGTATAGCTAGACTATCGGAAGGGCCTACCGTAATAGCGCGCGCGGACGCGCGCGTAGCTAGGCGCTAGGTAGCAATCTTTAGCGGCGAGAGGGCCTTAGGCTCGCTTAGTACCTATAGAGTAGGTAGCTTTACTAGCAAGGCGAGCTTGTTTGCGGGTACGGCTACGTACTTAGACTTGCGGCGTAACTAACCTAGCGTCGGTAGTTGCGGTACTAGTGCCTACGGTGCTAGTACCTAAGCTAGTAGGGCGCGCGTCTTCTATAGCGGCTACGTAGCGTCGTGTCCTTCTTATAGGCCGATCTTAGCGTCTAGTCTCGGTCCTTTCGTAGTATACGGCCTATTTATAGTTAGAGGTACGTAGTGCGAAGGAAGTAGTCGAGGGCTGCGTCTATAACGCCGGCGGCTGCCTTACGATTAAGGGCTGCTTTTATGTTTTCTAAGACGTAGTCCGGTACCGCGACGATATTAATCTCCGTCGGCTACTCTACCTAGTCTTCTTTAAAGGTTAGCTAACCGGCCGTAATAGTCTTTAGCTATTTGCCGTAGAGTAGGTATACTAGGTCCTCGCGGTATTTCTTCTATCGCTTCTGCTAGTCGCGCGCGGCTATTAGCGGCTCCGTCTCGCCGGGGATGTCTATTAGGACCTACGAGATTATCGCCTAATCTAGGGCGTTGTCGATAGAGGTAAGCTAGACTTAGTACGCTACCTTACGCCGGAAGACTATACTACCTATAAGGATATACCGGCTATAGATTAAGGCGATCTTGTACTTGCCGTTAGTGCTTGCCGTATAGTATAGATATAGAGGGCCGATTAGCTTGCGTTTAGTACGTAGGAAGCCGTACGCCTCTACTATATAGGTGTGCTAGGTACCGAGCTCCTTTAAGGTAATTGTAGCGTCGTCGATTATTTAAAATATATTACTAAGTTTAACGTCTAAGAGTCGCGTACCCGTAGGCGGTATACAATCGATCGTAATAAAGCCTAATACGTTATAGATTAGTACCGTAGTATCGGCCTAGTAGCTAGACTTAAGCTATTGCTCGACGTCGGAGTATAGTATTTCGGAGCGCTATAGGTAGGTATCCTTGTCTATATTAGTAGCGCCTTAACGGACCTTCTTATCTATCGGAGTACGTACGCTTATCGGTATAGCGATTTAGGCGCTCGTCGGCGTAGCGGTTAGGATCTCGATAGTCGTAACGCGCGTAGGCTCTTCTAGAATCTCGAAGTCCGTAGCTATCTCTTCTAGAACTTCCTCTCGGCGTAATAGACTAGCGTCTCTAGTGCCTACGTCGGGGGTTGCCTCGCGTAATAGCTATAGCGTAGCGTTCTGTCCGATAAAAGGCAGTAGGGCGCCCTCTTCTATATCGCCCTTATTTATAGTCTATACTCGATAAAACATTGCTATAAGCGAGCTACGTAGGTTAGAGCCTATTAGAGAATCGGTATACTTTGCTAGGAAGTTCTCGTATCGCTATTACGTAGCGTCTTCCTTATAGATACGTCTCGTAAAGCTAAGTTCTTATACCGGGTTTAAGACGGTATAGGTCTAGCGTACCGTATCGTTAACCTAAACAAGGCGGTCTACGGCTAAGTCGTCCTTACGTACAGCGTTAATAATTGCCGCTATAGCTACTATAAAGGCGCAGCTTGCCGCGCGCTAACGTACGCCTAACGCAGTAACCGCATTGCGTACCTCTTAGCTAATATCGAGGGAAGCTATAGGGAGGTGCTTACGACGAGGCTTTAGTAGAGCGTCGTCGTTATCGTCTCTATCGGAGCTATTCTATTCGCCTTCGTCGTTCTACTTACCTCCGTCGCGCTACTTTACCTTACCTCGCGTAGTCGGTTGCGTCTTGCCTTACTATTACTTAGTAGGGTATTGTTACGGAGGTACTACCTTATCTCGAGCGGAGTCCCTAGCGGTAGAGTTCTCTACTAGGTATACGGTAATATCGTATTCGTATATAGGACTAAAGGCGGGCTTAGTATTACGTAAGAGTGCGGCTCTACGGCTAAAGATACTAAGCTTATAGACGTATATACCGTTACTGTCTTATTTACGGATTAAGTTAGAATTGCGGATTAAGTCCGGATCTAAGCCTACGTCGGCACTATCGGCGTTAAGGAATTCCTTAGTATCTTCCGCGCTCTTAGTAGTATAGAGGTTCGGGAAGGCTAACTAAACGGCGTCTACGACCTAGCGTGCGGTTATTAGGGCGTCGGCGTAGATAAGGATAGCGTTTATCGCCTTACTCTAAAGTTCGTCCTTACCTTTATTATCTAGCGGAGCGGGGCTATCGCCGTCCTTAGCTCTAGCGTTACTTATACCGATATCCTTTCCCGTAGCCTTCTCTTTCTATCCCTCCTACTACTCTTTCTCCGTTACGTTCTCGCTATCGACGTCCCTCTTTTCTACGTCCTATTTCTTATCTACGCTTACTTTTCCTACTTCCTACTCTTCTTTCTCTACTACGTTCTCGCTATCGACGTCTATCTTTTCTACGTTCTACTTTTTACCTACGATTACCTTTCTTAGTTCCTACTCTTCTACTATAATAGTATCCTAATACGTCGCGTCGTTAGGGTTCTTAAGCTCCTTCTTATATCGCTAGAGCATAGGTAATCCCTTAGGGCGTAGGGCCGCCTTTCCCTTAGAGCGCTTAGTAGCTAACTCTACGGCGCTAGTGTCGGCGTTAAGCGTAGTAGCGTCGCGTACTACTACGGCGTCCGAGGCATATTAGTACTAATTTGCGGCTTCTCCGAGATAGTAAGGGAGGTCCTTATCGCTCTATACCTATCCTTAATTATTCCTATAATCTATCTACAGAGCGTTAGGCTTAAGCATCTTAACAATCTTAGTAGGGCCGAGTACTATAGTTACGGTACGCTCTTTCTAGTAACGGCATTCTGTCTAAAACCGCGCGGAGGCAGCGTACTACTTAGGGTAGGCTTCTAGTAACTCGGTACTATCGAACGTAACTAGGTCGACGGGCTCGAGTATAATAATCTTTTCTTATACTTTTACGTATATCGCGGCTGTCTACTACTAGACTATCGCTTCTACGGTAACGTCCTATTCCTCCTCGAACTAGCCTAGTAAGTTATAGCAATTAGTAGTCTAATTAAGGCGCTCGTCGGCCTGCTCTAGCGTTTCGTCTTCTAGTCTATCTACCGTACGTGCTATAATCTGTATAATCTATGCGTATACGGATATAAGGTTTAGTTCGGTCTCGTTCTAGCCTAGTATACCGGTAAGGATCTCGTATAGCTTATTAAGGGCGTTCTTTGCGAAGCCGTAGCTAGCTAAGGCGCTTATAAGTTAAAAGGCGGTCTAGGTATAGGGTACCGCGAAGGGTATACTGTTCTCCTTATAAGACGTTAGAGTAAGGTCGAGCTTAGCGAGCGTCCGGATCGCGTAGTAGATATCGTAGTTGCGGACCTAGTCTAGGATCTCTACTAGGTCGTAGAACAATTTAGCGTACTAAGGATCGGGGACAATAACGCGGTATCGCTAGCCGTCCTAAGCGACGTCTAGCTTAGCGTCTAGGAACTAACAGAACTGCGGTAGGCCGAAAAACGTAGCCTAGCTAGCGTAGTTACCTATCTCGTAGCTATTAACGCTAGCGCCCTACTATAATAAGATAGCGATGCAGCGTAAGGTATTACGGTCCTTTAGATTAGCTTTAGGGTCGAGTAGTAGTAGGGGCAGGTAGCTAAGTTCGGAGAGGTCGACTAAGTGAATTCGTATAATATATATCCTATCGGAGCCGTAGTGCTTTAGGAAGAAGTCCTCGAAGGTAATAGGGTTTACCCGTATAGTTCTTCTACGCAATAGCGGGCGCGGCACTAGCGTACGATAGATTCGTGCCTATACCGTAGCGTTAACGAAGTTACTAATATTTTCTAGTAGCGGCCGGTCGAGCTCGCGGTATAACTCTACCGGGACCTTATTATAAGGGATGTTATTAAGGTTCGCCTATACGATGTTTTTAGGCGAGCTAACGTAGTCCTCGTAGTGCTCGATTTATAGTAGTGCTACGGCAAATAGTAGGCCGCTAACCTTGCGACGCTAAGGTAGCTACTACTAGCTTAGTTCTAAGAGCTCGTCTTCTTTATAGGCGTATTGCTATTATATAGGAGGGCCGCGCTCGCCCGCTAGCGGATAGTAGCGCTCGGTACGCTCTATTTTAGGAATAGATAGTATTGTCGGGGCTAGTCGTTAAGGCGGCGTATACTTAGTAAGGATGTTAGTAATAGTAATAAATAAGCGGAGAGAATTTAGTATATTGCGTATACATAGTAACTAAGAATTTGCAGCGTTGCTAGGGCGTTCTACGCTTATTATAACGCAAACTTTACCTCGCTTGCGCCGCGCCGTTTATATATACGGTACGGCCTATCCGACAATAGGACGCGTCCTACGTTAATAACAATAATAAGACGCGTCGCCGCGGGCTTTAGAGCGATAATAGGGGGGGAATAATAAAGTGAACTATTTACGTTTTAAAACGAAGTAAAGTAGGGTACGATTCAATTATAGACAATAATGCTATAACGTAATATACCGCGATAGAGATGCCTATTATTGCGTATAGTGCTACTTAGTTAACCTTCTATATAGCCGTTCTTTAGGAGTTACGCAAGCTAGGCCTCCGAGAAGGCCGAGCCTACAGTTCTCCTACTATTAACTACGGCGCGCTTAGGGACAGCGCTATCGGTGCCTACTACTATAGCGCTTGCTAACGTAGAGCTTACTATCGTAACGTTTGTTGTAGGTAGAGGCGGTCGTACTCCTAGACAAGTTCCGCTAAGTCGCGGAGGTTATCGATATCGTACTAAACGTTATACGCGTAGCTATAGCTACGCTACTTAACTAGGTACTGTGTTTTGCCTCTTAAGATCCTACGTCCGAGGAGCTTTTCGACCTCGTAATATAGCGCTTTTAGGTATAGATAGTCGTCCTCGAAGGGTGCTTCGTCTACTAGGCCCGGCTCTAGTATCTCTCGGTCGTATAGGTTACGGCCCTTAGGGTATAGTTCTAGCTGCGAAACTAAGATTATAGGATAGATGCGCATTACTAGGGGGAGGTCGAGCTCGTACGCGAGGTTGCTAACTAGGCGTAGTACCTTAAATAGTCTAGTACGCTATACGGAGAGCTTGCGATTAGGGTTCCCTAGTAGGCGGTATCCCTTATATAATTTAAGTAGTACCTTTTAGCCTATCTTAAAGGAAATAGGGCGATGCTTGCGGTCGTATCGGTCCTTTATTATCGCTGCCGCCTACGTAAGAGAGTCTACTACCTAGTCGCGTACCTCCTATCTTAATACTAAGTAGTCCTTAGTAGGGAGCTCGGTAAGGGGGTTTAGCGCGTCTAGGTTCGTCTTAAATCCTTAAATTAGAATATTAGGTACCTCTCTAGTCGAGGCATTTTGTTAGGACTAAAGAGGTTATACATAATTAGTATATAACTAGGCTCGAGTGAAGCTAGGGTCTTGATGCCTTAGGCAGGGCTTAGCGCTTAGCGTTAGGCTAACTAGCCTGCCTTCCTCCCTCTTCTTTAAGATCTTTATCGAATACTACCTGTACCTACTACCACCCTATCTACCTGCTAATATAACCCTTCTTATACAGTATTCGATCTACCCTTTAAGGGTAGCAGCTAGATAGTCCTTATTTCAAGCTTTTAGCGGTATAGCTACGAACAAGACTAATCTAACTATATTGCGCCTAAAGAACGGGACCTATACGTACTATTCTATCGAAATAACCGTACCAATTATTAAGCAAGGCCTTCTATACGGCCTATTACACTAAGTTAAGCATACTAAGCCGATATCTACTAATTCCGCTATATCCGTATCTTAGGGGCTAATAATACATTATTAGTGTCGCCCCTTATAATAGCCGGTTTATTACGAAACAACAACCGTGCTGCCGCTAGCAGCGCTAGCAATAACAACGCTAGTAGCACAGTTCCCGCTAAAGTGCCTACTAAAGTGCCTCCTGCTAAAGAGCCTACCGGAGAGCCTATTAAAGAAGAACCTATAATTCTAGGTAATAATCTAGAATTGCCTGTTAACGACATTCTTAACAACATTGTTAATCGACGATATAGCTAGCTAGCCTTTAGCCCCTAACTAGTAGGGAGACTCTAAGAAGCCACCTAAAACAGGCTTACTACCCTGCGTTAAGAACAATAGCTAAAGGATAACCTCCTCGAAATTCGCCGCCTTTAGGAGGCCCTAACAACTAACACTAAGTCGACAGTAGGACCTTCCTTACTATCAGTCCTAGTCTAGAAGAAGGATGCTAAACTTAAGGACTACACCGTGTTTAATAGCTCTAGTCGAAAGCAATATAACGACTACATTCGTAACTATAAGCTTAACTAACGAAACGCACTAAGGGCTCTACTAAATGACTATTTACTAGTCGTCTATACTATATAGTACATTAACGGCGACCTAAAACGCACCTAGGATAACTATTTTGACTCCCTTAATAACTAGACTACTGTTTAGTAGCAGACCTACAAAACCATTATACTAGATACCCTTAGAAACCCTATACTAAGGCAATAACACGCTTAGGACTAGTACCTTCGAGCTAAACAAAAGACTAATTAATCGGCTCGCTTATTTAAGGCCTATTTAAAGACCCTCGAAGACGACCTCCCGACTAAAACTAATTCTATCTAGATCTCCGAAATACGCCCTAAATTGAGATAGGAATTAGTCCTTGAATTAGACCGCCGCCGTGTGTTTGAATAGGCCAATCTTATACGCATTTAATTCATAGTCGAAGTCGAAACTGCTAAACGAGCTGTCTAGCTCTAGCAACGACTAGAATTAAGGATTCGACCTACTAGCAACCGTAGCAACCGTAGCCGCGGAGGAAACTAAGGTTCCTACTAAGACAATAATACTAACTATAGGAATAGTAACAACGACCGTAGAAGAAGCCGTAGCTAGCGGCTATATAGAGGAGGCCGTAATAGGGGCCGTAGAAGGGGCTCGTATCCCTATAGTACTAATCGCTCGGCTAACAATAGCGGCAATAGCTATAGTAACCCCCTAACCGGACTGAAGTGCTTTAATTGTAATAGCACTAGCTATCTACTAGGCTAATGCGACAAACCTAAGGACTAGGCCCGAATCGACCGTGCTGCCGCTAAGCACCGAAAGTACCTCTTAGCAGCTAATGCTACCCCTATAGGCCAACCTTCGAAAAAAGAGTAAGCGCCGCACTAACTGTTAGCCTCGTACGGCGTAAGACTATCGACATTGTGCTAGCTATTACACGTACCTGTCTTATATCTAGGCCTAATACTAACTATAAGGCAAAGGTTATGCTAGACCTCGGAAATTTAGTTAGTGCCCTTATTAGCTATCGCCTAGCTAAGCAATTAGACCTTCGACAACTGCCTAGGACTAACCTACTAACCCTTGCTTAGTTTAATAACGCTCGGCACTTGACCTATAGGGCCTACTATGTCTATATAGCCCTAAAGGACGACCTCGGCAATAAGCGCCTACTAAACTTTACTGCCTACGCGGTAGATATAGACAGCCTCCTATCCGAGATTGTTATTAGCAACCCCGTTCTTAAGTACTATGCTATGGTTATAGACTTAGGCAGTTAATAATAGCGATTTGGAATCGCTAGGAAAGAGGACATTAAACATATTAATATTAGCGAGTGCCCTAATAATATTAGGGTCCTGTTTATTAGCAACCTAACCCTAGCCGATCCGACGGCCGACCTACTCGGTAGTAATAACGATGAACCTATACCCCCTAATAATCCTAATTAGCTTGCTCGTATACTAGAGCCTATCCGAGAGACCTATATTAATATGTTTAAATACTACCTAGCATCGACATTGCCTATGTTCAAAGAGACGGATTATAAGATTAACATTATAGAGGGCAAAGAGGTCCCCTTTAGGCTACTCTACAACCTTAGTGAAAGGGAGCTTGCTATATTACGTAAGTATCTAGAGGAAAACCTAGCTAATAGCCGGATACGGTATAGTAACAGCCCTGCTAGCGCCCCTATCCTATTCGTACTAAAGAAGGATAGTAGCCTACGCCTATGTGTTAATTACCGCGGACTCAATACTGTTACTATTAAAGACCGCTGTCTACTTCCGCTTATTAACGAGACTCTCGATCGCCTTTCTAGTACCTACTACTATACTATATTAGACATTAAGGACGCCTATTACCGCATCTGTATTCGCAAGGGCGATAAATAGAAGACAGCCTTTCGTACTCGCTATAGCTATTTCGAGTACTTAGTTATACTATTTAGGCTAGCCAATACCCCTACTACATTCTAGTCCTATATCAATTAGGCCCTTTTAGGCCTATTAGATTACCTCTATATAGTTTACCTAGATAACATCCTAGTTTACACACACTTACCTAACATTATAGAACACTAGGCTATAGTACGAAAGGTCCTCGACCGCCTACGGGCCTATAGCCTATATTGCAAGCCTTCTAAATGCACCTTTGCTGCTAAGGAGGTGTCTTTCCTTGGCTTCCTCGTATTAACTAAGGGTATTAAGGCTAATTCTAATCGGATTAAAACTATTACTAAATAGCCTGTTCCTACGTTAATTAAGGAGCTGCAGTCGTTCCTCGGTTTTGCTAACTTCTATCGCCGATTTATTAAAGGCTATTCGAGGCATGTAATGCTACTAACTAAGCTTACTAAAACTAAGGCCAACCTAACTAGGGAGTTCAAATAGACTAACAGAGCACAAGCCGCTTTTGACGGTTTAAAGAAGCGCTTTACTAAAGTCCCCTTATTGCACTATTTTGTACTAAGCAAACAGATCCGCATTAAGACTAACGCTTTACAGTTTGCTATATCAGCTATTATGTTACAACAGGCTAATAACAATTACTAGCACCTAATTGCCTTCTTCTCGAGGAAGATAATTAATGCTAAGCGTCGCTACGAGACCTACGAGCAAGAGCTCCTAGCTATTATCGAGGCCTTTAAGTACTAGAGGCACTACCTCGATAGGGCTTAACATACAATACAGGTCTATATAGACTATAACAACCTCCGTAGCATTACTAAGGTTACTAGGGTTATAGGTCGACAGGCTAGATAGGCCGTCTACCTCGCTAGGTTTAATTTTAATGTGTTATACCGGCTAGGCGTAAGTAACCCTACCGATAGCCTATCGAGGCGACCTAATTACGATAGCGAGACCGAATACATCAATTCTTTGTTTCTAACCCTATAGCATAAGATTGCTATAGCCCGTATTGTTAATAAGCACGCGTAGGATAAGCGGCTTACCGGACTCCGCGACGGCTTAAAGCATGTTAATGCTCTTGCTATATTAATAGTGCGTGTTAAGGCAAGAGCTAAGGACACAGACAGGAGAAGTTATAATAACTCCTTAGTCGATATCGCTATATATAGTAACAGCGATTAAAGCACTAATACAGTTAATCCGGCTACTAGTGCTATTAGATGTATATAATGCGTACCTCGTTTAATAGCGAGGGTACTATTAAATAACCTTATAAATAGGGATAGTCAATCGTTTATAGATAAGCTATTATAGGCTTAGCAGAGGGACGCCTTTGCTACTAAACGTATCGACAAGCTTGTAAGTAGGCGAACGACTCGATCTAGTAAGAGTAACTAGTCGATCGATAACAAAGGTTATTTAAAGTTTAAGGGCAGATACTATGTCCCCGCTAAACATTCGATCCGATAAGAACTTCTTAAGCGACACTATAATAGTAAGCTTGCCGGTTACTATAGCATAGAGAGGTCGCACGAGCTACTATCGCATATATACTACTAGCTAAATAGTAAGCGGGACATAAAGGACTACGTAAACACGTACGCCGTATGTTAACGTATTAAGGCACTAAAACATTAGCCTTTTAGCGAGTTGTCCTTATTACTAATCCCTTATAAGCTATTTATAGAGCTTATAATAGATTTTATTATAGGTCTTCCCTCTACTAAGCGAAGAGGAAGCAAAGACATCTTTAACGCTATCCTAGTCGTTATAGACCGGTTTACTAAGGGCGCTCGATATATCCCGGCGCGGAAAGATTAGACTGCTATTAATATAGCAGAAGCGCTATAGAACAATATCTTCTATACCTATTAGGGGACCCCTAAAGGGATAGTCTCTAACCGAGGCTCGATATTTATATCTTATTATTAGAGTAAGATTTGCCTACAGCTAAGACTCAAGCATCGCCTATCTATAGCATTCTATCTATAAATAGATAGTCAAACCGAAAGGTAGAATGCTACGCTATAGTAGTACCTACGTAGTTACATTAACGAGAACCCTAACGACTAGGTTAACCTCCTATAGCCTACAGAATTCGTATACAACAATAGTGTATACTTATCTACTAAGGTTTCACTATACATAGCTATAATAGGCTAGAACGCCGCCTTACTATAAGACCTATTTACCTCGCTCGAGGCCGAGCGCAAGGAAAGGGAAGCGCGTCAAGTACTAATACCTAAGACGCTAGCGGCTATTAAGAGGGTTCAAAAGATGCGAGAAATTCACGCTATAATAGCTAACAAACTAGCAAAGGCTTAGGCCTATTAGAAGGCCTACTATAACAAACACTATACGCTAATAACCTTTAAACAAGGCGATATAGTTATACTTAGTACGAAGAACCTCCGCATCCGCAAACACCTATCACCTAATAGCAAAATACGCCCCAAACTAGCACTAAGGTACATTAGTCCGTTCCGCATTCGAGAAGTTAAGGGCTCCTCCGTATAGGCCTATTAGTTGTAGCTTCCTCCTTATTATACTATCTATAATACCTTCTATATATCCCTCCTTAAGCTATATTACCTACGCGAGGGGGATGAAGCCCCTACTAAACACGAAGACATACTAGCGGATAGTAAAGAGCTGTAGTCTATAGAACGTATCCTATAGTACCGGACTAGGAAGGGCAAGAAGGAGTACCTATTAAGATAGCAAGGCTATTTACTAGAATAGGACTTATAGGAAGCTAAAGACTCCTTTAAGGACATAACTAAGTTATTAGATAAGTATTAGACTAGCGTAAAGAACAAGAAGAAGGCTAAAAGCTTATAATGTTACTATTAAGGCCTAGGAACAATGCTACCCCCGGGGTGTTATTAGCTAACTAATTAGAAGCAAGCAATTGTTAGCAATAAAGGACAATAAGACTATACTACTATAGAATCTACCTCTTTACTAGCGCACCTTACTAGCGCACCCTGTAAGACCCTTCTCTTAACGCCCCTCTTGTTCCTTTATTCTATCGAGGCCCTAAGGCCTAAGCGATCGACAAGGGCGATGCGCGCGCGCGCGTGCGAATAACGGTAATAAAGATAATAGCGTCGCGCTACGAGCTAGCGAAGGACGGCGCGGCCGGCGCGGCTATATTAGTAATAGTATTACGGGGTGTGTTGCTATTTAAGAAAGGAAGGATACCGCTATATTAGTAACGGTATTGCCGAGTTACTATTAGTTAAAGAAGGTAAAGTTAGCGCTAAGACGACTAGCGCTTCTATTATTAACATTACTTGCTATTATCGCTGCGCCTATAGATACAATCTTACCTATACTACGAGCCTAAGGCACCTTTAATTAAAACTTTAAGGCTAAGTTAAAACTTTAACTAAGTTAAAAGATTGAGCGACTAATAGACTAACTAAGGTTAAAACTATAGAGCTAAGCTAGCCGGGGTCGATCTTGCGGATAATAGGTTACTCCTCGATCTATCTAACCCTTTAAGCGAGGCGAACCTCTACTACTGCACTTATAATAGCCTTTACCTATAGAAACTAGACGAGCTGTGTTTTTTTGAAAAGATAAGATAAGATTAACAATTGAAGGCTACCAAACCTAACTAATTAGGGCTAGCGAAACTACGAACAATAATAACCCTCGTAATAATAAGAACAAACCCTCGGAGCGGATATTTCTAGGTCTTTTAGAGTAGACGTAGAGAACTCGGAACGATATTACTTAGAACGGAGGCAGTGCTGCAATACCTCTTACGCCTACCTATTATAGTAGGGAAGGCGCGCTCGTATTGTAATTAGTCGATAGCCCTCAATTCTTATAGCTTTATATCCCTTTACTTTATTATATATAAGGATAGCGCAGTTAGAGTTAGACGTTGTATTAGAAAGTGAGGTTTAGTATAGTTATATAATTAGGTAGTTAAGTATTTAATTTAGCGCGGACTAAGAAGCTTACTAGATCTACTAAGTTAGTAGCGATAGAGGTTAAGAATAGAATATAGACCGGCTACGAGGGCGCGGCCTTTGGAAGGGAAGCGTATATTAGGACTAAAGAGGTTACACGTAATTAGTATATAACTAGGCTCGAGTGAAGCTAGGGTCTTAATGCCTTAGGCAGGGCTTAGCGCTTGGCGTTAGGCTAACTAGCCTGCCTTCCTCCCTCTCTTCTAAGATCTCTATCGAATACTACCTATACCTACTACTACCCTATCTACCTGCTAATATAACCCTTCTTACACATTTCTAGCGTTATTAAGCTCGGCCTAGATATACGGAAGTGCGTCCGTCTAATTAGCGTCCGGATAATTAGAGGTAAAGAATCGTAGTGCGATTTCTATAGTCTAATTAGTTCGCTTAGACTAGCCGTCCGACTAAGGGTAGTACGCCGTCGTTACGAAGAACCTCGTACCTAACTTCTTAAAGGCTGCTTTTATAAAGTTACTAAGCTAAATAGGGTCCCGGTCGCCGATTATAATAGCTAGAAGGTTGCGCTCTATTTCGATATATCCTTAGATCCAATCGCTACCGTACTGCTACGCCGTCTACGTTAATTTGCACTTGCGCAGTATAACGCGCTTAGAGTACTTATACGTCTTAGTAAGGAAACTATTATAGCCGTCTTTATTAGGTAGCAGGCCGTAAACCTAGTCCGTAGTAACAGCGTACTATAGAATAGGCTAGCATTTAATCGGCTACAATTTACCGTATAGAGGATAGCGTAGTGTCTAGTTTAGGATGCACTCGGAGCAATAAGCGATATACTTAGAGACCTCGCGCCCGAGCCGGCGTATATAGAAACTAGCGTATAAGCGAGCGTAAGTGCGGTAATAACCTACGTAGTAATAATAATTATAGGCTATCTAGAAGACCTCCTTATATAGGGAGCGGGGGATATATAGTCTCTCTCTACCGTCGGTATCGTCCTTAAAATAGATAAGGTCGTCGCGTAAGAAAAAACAAAGTCCTAATAGGCTCGACTCGGCCTCGCCTATAATATTAGCTTCCTTACGATTAGGGTTGTCGTTAGCGTCTAAGGTCCTCTTAGCGGCGGCTCGTAGGCGGCGATCTTCTATAGCGTTTAGCTAAGCTAGGATTACGGACTAATAGGGGTCCTTAGTATATCCCGCCTTTAAGTCGTCCTTAAATTCGGTAGCGAGTTCTACGAGTACGGAGTAGAAAACTATAGGCTCGTTAGAGGTATACGTTCGGCCGGAGTGCTTGTCGATTATAGTAGCGTAAAAGCATATCGTACCTTCGCTTTCGTATAGGTATATATAGTACGCGTCGATTATATTATTCGTAGGCGCTAGATCGTCGTATACTAGGGGATCTAGTATATCGTATGCTTAATCTGCTACTCGGTTAAGATCCGCTACGAGCCTGCTTAAGGCGTCCGGTATTCTATAAAGGCGTCCTAGGCGGTAGTGTACCTTAAGCTTAGGGTACTAAGAGAGGTACTAACCGGCTCGCACTAGACGGAAGTTAAGCTTGTCCGTAGATATAGTCGTCGCTAGGCTCGCTACCGTAGTAATGCCTAGGGCCGCAATATAGTCGGAAAATATATATACCGGCTTACGTGCCGCTTATAGGATTATCCGTGCCTTGCGTACTATCTAGACTAGTCCGCTAACCTTAAGCTCGGTAGCTAGGTACCGCTTTTCTACGTCCGTAAGGGCTTTGCTAAGGTATATAATAACTTATACCTAATCTACCGGGAAGCGTACGGCCTTGCTATTCTCGATAGTCGGCTCTAGATCTCCCTTAACGTAGTACACTACTGCTACGAATCCTCCTATATAGGCGTCTAGGTCGATATATATAGGGCGATTAGGGTCCGCGTAATAGGAGAACTTAACATCGCGGTACATCTGCCTTAGGATATTAAAGGCCTTGTACTCGGTTTCTAGTGCCTCGTCTACGTCGAAGGCTAGGGTCCTAGCTACGTAGCGCTTTCGCTTATTGCCCTTATTAGCTAGGCTAAAGCGCAAGAGCTCTTTCTTGCGGTTCTCGAATAGTATCGTAATCGTAGAGTAGTATAGAATATACTGTCGTTGCTATCCGGTAAGCCCTAAGTAAAATTCGATGTCCTTTAGCGTCGTAGGGAATTTTAAGTCTAGGATAGCCTAGACCTTTTCCTTATAAGTAGTGTATCCTAGTCCTAACACTCGTTAGCCTAAAAGCTTCGTAGATAGATACGCGAGGAATAACTTATACGGTACGATACTAATGTTCTTACCTACTAGGTACTCGAATACGGCGTTTAGATGCTATAGGTACTCGTCGAAGGTGCAGGAATAGATAACAATGTCGTCGATATAAGTACAGTAGTAGGATTTATATCGCTTAAGGATCTTGTTAAGCTAGCGCTAGATATGTTATACGCTATTCGAGAAACCTATAATAGCTATATATATCTATTTCTAGCCGCGGTAGCTATTAATCGCGAATTTGCTACAGTCCTTCTCGGCTACTACCTATTAATAGAAAAACGATACCGCGTCTACCGTTATAATATAAGTCGAGCCGCGTAGTGCCTTAATAATGTCCTCTTATCTAGGGAGCGGGTAAGAATCCTTAACTGTGATTTTGTTTAGGCCTCTAATGTCTACGACTATACGTCCTTTGCGGACTAGCTTGCCGTCTACTATCGTTGTTTTCTAGACTACGAAGACTAGGAACCTAAATTAGGTAGGCTTAGTAGTAAAGGACATCTTTCCTTATACGTATAGCGGGTCGAACGTCTTGTTTACGACTTCTTTATCGGGGGCGTAGAGTAGGTACGCTACTATAGGAACTTTATCGTTCTTATAGCCTAGCTTTAGCGTAACTTCTAGGTAGTTAGACTTAGGAATGTCTACCGTAGTGCCCTTGTCCTTCTATAGGTCCTCGTGCTTCTTTACTACGGCCTCGATAAGTTGTACCTACTCTTTAGTACTATAGGCCGTTACGCTATTAAAAAGCTAGGTCTCTTTTATAGGGTTCGGCAGGTCCGGTAGCGGAAGGCCGGCTACGCCGTAATCTTCGGGCGCGATATAGTAGCAGCCGTAGTAGTTACACTCGCGTATATACCCTATTTTTATATGTCGTAGTAGAGTCTATAGCTAATCCGTATCGTTACGGACCTATACGAAATTTACTACGGCGTCTACGACAGCGGCGTAGATAGTTAGGGCTTTGTTCTTAAGTTCCTAGTTTTGCGGGTAGAAGGCTACGTCTCGATCTATAGGAAGGTGTATTCTAAACTAGATAGGCACTAAAGTTATAGTCTGCGGTGCTAGAACGACGTTCTTATCGCCCGAGTATACTACTATACGGAACTTAACCTAATCTTTACGGCCTACTAGTAGGGGAATCTTCGCCTTTTTATAGGAATTAATCGTTACGGTACGGTATAGTATATCAATCTTAATACCCTCTAGGCCGATAATGTCTATTGCTATAAGAAACTTAGCGCTAAGCTCCTTAACGACGTGTACCTTATAACGTATATAGGCGATAACCTTAGAGCCCTTAACGATTCCCGGTACCTAAAAATCGAGATCTACGTACTCGCTAATATCCGTCGAACCTACGCCCTTAGCCTTTAGTAGAGCTACTAAACGCTTGCGCTCGATGTCCGGGCGTATCTAGCGTAGGAAAGCCTTATCGATAAGTAATATAGTAGCGCCTATATCTAGGCAAACCGCGTATTCCGTACCGTCCTTCTATAGGCGCACGACTATACGCAGATAATAATAGCTTCGGAACGCGTATCCTCCCTTAACCTTAGGCAATATAGCGGACTTAATAAGCCTAGCGTCCTCCTTTACGCTATCCTTCTTAGGCGTTAGCTCCGTAGCGTGCTTAGTACGCCTATAGTCCTATAAGAGATTGTTGCTATCGAACTTCGCGCTACAATTTAAGTATAAGAACTTTAAAGGCCGTATCGTAGCGAAGGGTTCTATAGCTAGAGGAAGGTACTTACCGATATATAGGGAAAAGGGCGATAGTAGCGGAACTTCGCTATAGTATACTAATACGGAGTCCTAAGAAGAGGCGTTATTATCTACGTCGTCTAATCTATAGTAGATGTCTACCTAGTCGTTAAAATATACTAGTACGGAGTGCGGGCTTACTAGCCTCGCTAAGTAGCGTAAGCTAGATCGTAGGCGTAAGTGCGAACGCGGCTATAGGATAGATATAGGCTCGTCGACTAGAGGCTCCGGTACCTACTTATCGGCGTAATAGTTGCGCGGGGCCTTATTGCCTTAGCGGCCGCGTTCTTGCTAACCCTAGGTATCGCGTACGTCGTTTCGCGTATCCCTATCTTATCGTCGTCTATAATTAGCATTCTTGCTACCGCGTACTTTATAGCCCCGATTATTATTACGTAGCTCTGCCCGATTGTTATAGTTAGAAATGTACTCTTTTTAGCGTCCCTCCCCCGCTAGGGCTTGCCTATCGTTTCCTTAATCCCGGCGCTAATACTAGTTTTAATTAGTATAGCTACTATTTCTAGGGCGCTTATTGCCGTAGCCGCCGGCGTAACCGCGACCTAAATTGTCGCGATATCCGCGTGCTACTACGGCGTACCGATCGTCGAACCTACTAGCGTAACCGCGACTAGAAGTATCGCGATATGCGCCTAAAGAATCGGCGTACCGGTCGCTATTACGAGCGTTTCGGTATTGTAACTTACCGTTATATCTATTGCGGCCTCGTACTATGCCGTAGCTATCGGACTATATATATCTACGGTACTATACTTTATACTTGTCTTTAACGGCTCGTATAAAAGTGTAAATCGTATCGCTTAGTAAAGGCTTGTCGAGCTTGTCCTATAGGCGGGGCTCGAATCGTAACTATACCTAGTAGAGAAGGGCGTACGGTCTATTAGGGTCTGTCTCGAGACCTACCTTATATACGTAGCGGATGCAGTTTATAATAAATTGCTAGGGTGCTCTACGGTTGCGTACGTTCTATACCGTATAGGATTCGGCGTATAGCTTATCCTAGGCCTCGACGATAGATCTACTAAACTTGTCCCTTAGTGCCTTATACTAGCGCTTAATGCCCTCTCCTCCGCGGATAGTGTCGCGGTTATTACTTGTTAGCTCGTAGATAAACTATTACTATACGGCTCTACGTAGGCACTTCGTAAGCTAAGTACGTACTATACGGGCGTAATTAACCGCCGCGTAGTCGCAAGCTACGTCTAAGAACAGGTATACTAAGGTAAATGTAACCTTATTACCGTACGTATAGATATCCTAGCTATCTAAGTCCGCGTATAGGGCGTCGGGGTAGAAGTACCCGATGTCTATCGGGTCGAACCTCTCTAAGCGCTAAGAACGCTACGGGCTATAATAGGGTAAGCGGCTAAACTAAAAGTTATCGATATAGTGCGGGTTAAAGCGGTAACCTCGAGGGCTAAAGTTCCCGCTTTAAGTACTAGAATTACCTAGGCTCGGGCTTAGAGGCCCTCCGCCGGCCGTACCGCCTTAGCTATAGCGGCGTTGTCTAGCCTCGGCGTTGCGTGTTACGTTACAGCGTAACTAATAAGGCTAGGCCTCGACTAGATTAGGCAGTAGGGCTAATAGAACTTGTTTATATAGAACCTGTTTATTTAAACCTGTACGCGCGAGGCGCTTAGCTCTTCTAGTGTCTAGCCTGTCTTATACCTAGCTCGAAGGGATGCTCTAGCGTAATTAGTCGATCTTATCCCGGATCTCGTCCCTAAGCTATTAGGTCTATATAACTTATTAATTTAATAGTTGTCTAAATAGCTAGCGTATCTCGTTACGTAGGACGGCTAGATTAGCGGCATTTAGGATTTCGCCGTTAGCGTCTTTAGCGGCCGCGTTAGCGCTAGCGGCGTTCTAGTTCTCGCGTACTAGAACTTCGCGTAGCGCGCCTTCTCGTAGGCGTTAAGGCTAGGGGTTGTCGTAAGCTAGCTACTTGCCGTTTCGCTAGTTTTAGGAGGATAGTCCCGCGCTAGTATTGCGTATACGCTAGCGGTCCGCGACTAGACGCCTAGCCTCCGTACCTAGGAAAGCGTCGACTAACCTATTACGGCGCTATATCTACTATCGAGAAGGTAGGTCTCGCTCGATACTAGGTTCTACGTATACTAAGTCCGTACGCTAGAATTCTAGGTCTATATTTTAAGACATATCGGCTATATCTTTAGTAGAAGCGGGTAGGATTAACGGCTCTTATTATCGGGGTCCTTGCTACTATATCTCGGGACCTCGATACTAAAGCTTAGGACCTAATAGAGAGGACTCTTAGTAAGGCTTAGTACCTAATAAAAGGGACTCTAGACTACTCGTAGCCGGAAGCTCCTACTGCTCGGGCTTAGGGCTCTATTGCTCCGGAGCGTGCTAATTAGGACTCTGCTACTCCGTATCCTAGTGCTCGGGCTTAGGACCGTATTGCTTAGGACCCTACTATTTAGGACTCTACTGCTTAGGGCCGACTAAAACCGGCGAGGACAGATTAGGACTGCTCGGGACCGACAGCTCTAAGGCACTAAGTTCTCGTAGGCCTAGGAGGAATACAATCGGTAAGGACCTATAACGTATATACGTAACTCGTTGTATACTAGCTACTAAAATAGTCCGACGGCGACGTAGCTACGGGCTAGTGTCTAGACTTAGACTTGTAGGTACTACTATATCTAGTAAGGGTAGTACTAGTTCCGGAGTAGGAGCTGCTAAGTCGTTAGGTCCTATCGTATCTAAAACTGCAAGTTCGTTACAGAGAGTAAGTAGCGTCTTCGCTACTACCGTAACTAAAGAGCGGTTAACTGCCTAATTCTAAGGGAAACCGAGGGTAGTACCGCCTCTAGTATCCGAGAGTTTTCGTAGTATATATTCTTCTAGGGGCTAATAATACGTAGTAATTTTCGTAACGATTGCTATAAGCGGGTCTCTTTACTTCTAGTATACTAACTTAGCGTAACCGGCGTTGGCTAAGAACTCCTTAAAGCAAAAAGCGATGTTTAACGAGTAGGCGTCTAAATCGGGGCGTGCGGAAGCTAGCGTATTTATAGAATAAGCGTAGGCTCGGTAATCTTATAAAAATATAGGATAAGTATAGAGTTAAGGAACTAGACTAAAGTCGGGAAACTGTTAGGGTACTTATAGGCTCTTGCCTCGACCGGTGCCCGCTTCGGCAGGTACTAGTATAGAGTAAACAAACCTAGATAAGGAAGGCGGGCCGCCTAGTCTAGCGATTAGAGGGCTATAAGGCGCCGTCGATTAGAGGACTATCGGTCTATAGCTATATATATACGGAAGATAATATACGGAATTTAGAGGACTGTCGTAATCGTATCTATATCGAGCGTAGGTAGTTATTATAGTTAGGTAGGTAGGTCGGTGCCGCTAGTACGGGACCTCGCGGTCGCGTTTTTTAGTTTTTTAAGGTACCCGTTCGTCTAGTACTCGGATACTGTTTAAACGGATCTAGATCTAACTAAAGCGAAGCTACTAATTGTTACGCGAGGGACGATTAGTAGGTTAGCTATAGTATAGTATTAGGGTAAGTATCTACGGTTCTACGGAAAGTATATACCGGGCTTAGCTAGCGTACCGTCCCTGCCGTAATACGTACTAAAACCCCGATAGAAGCGGATTAGACTAGTAATAAAGGGTATTATATAGTCTATACGGGAGTTTATTTCTATAGTAGCTTATAGTAGCTAAGTATAGATATACTATATAACATCCTTTGTTACTAGTCTAAGTAGAGATAGGGCTACTATAAGCCAGGCGTGAAGAGCTAGTCATTGTTAGTAATCAATCGATTTAGCAGTATTCAATCAATTAGACAACCAATCAATTGAATCATTAATCAACTTAAGGATTAGGTTGCCAAGCCCTTCGACCTCGTCTCCTTATGCAGCACACTATGCATGAAAGAACTGCAATGGATAGAGCCGTATCAGCATGGCTCGCAGAGACTAGCCTGCCCATAGACGGCGCCTCAATCATCAAGAAACTAAACAAATCCTACACAGTGTACGGTCGCATGCTCCTACTGCCACCCACAGCATTCTCAGGTCCAGAATGGGAAGCCATCCACTCCCATCCCAACCATCATCTCCAGGAATCACTCTACCTCCAAGTCTGCAAACATATGAACGTCACCCATATAGCTTTCAACAAGCCTATACCCCTCAACAACAGCACGGAACCAGCTGAGCAAAACATCCTCCGAAGTCCACAGAATTTCACACCTCTGCATGGCGACTTCGGTCCCACGACATGCAGTCAGCCTCCCACCCAGCATGATCTGGACGCTGCATTCTGGGTGACAGCGAAACAAAATGGAATTCTTCAGACGTGGGCACCGAGATGGACCATGTTTTCTCGAGGAAATATTTCAGAGAAAGCACGACTACTTACCCTCCCATCGCTTCTAAATGCCGTGGAAGAAGGTCGAGAAAGTGGCAAAGCTTGTGCAGCGGTGGACTTATATGCCGGAATTGGATATTTCGCATTCTCATATGTCAAAGCCGGGTTCAGCAAAGTGCTATGCTGGGATTTAAATCCTTGGAGTTGTGAGGGTTTGAGGAAGGGGGCTAGAGGGAATAAATGGACGACAGAGACTTTTATGGGGAATGAAGAGGCAATGCTTGGGGGGAATGAGGCGGAATTTCTGGTTTTTAATGAGACGAATGAGCTGGCTCCGGGGAGGGTGGAGAGGATGAGAAATGGACTGCCGCCGATCAGACATGTTAATTGTGGTATGCTGCCGAGTTCTAGGGCGAGTTTGGAACTTGCCGCTAAGATTTTGGAGCCTGCCATGGCAGGATGGGTGCATGTGCATGAGAATTTTCTGGTCGAGGAGATTGAGAAGAAGGCCGAGGAGACGAGGGCGGAGTTGGAGAAGATATTGAAGGGGTTGGGATGCGGGATGGATGTTGAGCTGGAGTACATCAGTCGGCTGAAGAATTATGCGCCTGGGGTTATGCACTGTGTGCTTGATATTGCGGTGCTGCCGAGAAATCGTGGAACGCGTTGATGAGAAGAAGGGATTTAAAGGTGATTGACCAACATTCGTCTGGTATTACTGTGCAGACGACTACCGAAGCATCGCCAACCAACCCATAAGGGCGCGGATTATGTGAGAACTAAAAATCCATAAGGACGCCGCAGTCGCACGCTTCAGCGAAAAATTCTGTTTGCAATCCGATTCCCGATTCCAAACTCCGAAATCCAAGGCTCTCCAAAATGATCCAGTTTCCTCGCCAACACCTTGAAAGGCCCACTCAAGCCTGAGCGGACGATAGCACATGAGACCTTGCAATCCTTCGCTTCAGCATATCCTGTTTCTAATTCGCACATCAAGCTCCAGAGTTCATGTCCTTCCAGATTGGTCCAATCTCCTCATCGGCGCCTCAGCATGCCCACTTAAGCCTGAGTGGTCAATGCGCCATTGCTGGGCGGCTGAACAGCAGTGAATTTGATGTCACGGCGATCAGCAGTCAAAGTCCGATACTGATGGGCATCGACATCCTCCAAAGTGACCCAGGTCCAGACAGCTGGGATCTCAATGAACCGATCCGATTCAAAAATGTGGGTCTGAACGAAACTCAGAACATCATTCTGATCGTGCACAAGCATTTGCATCTTGACGACGTCCTTGCGCAAACCCTTGCGGCTCAGAGCGTACTTGATGGCCATCATGCAGCGGCGGACGTCGCGCAGAGAGCGGGCTGTTTGGTCTGTTTCGAATGAGGGCAAGCGAGTAGCGCTCCGACCGCGCGGCCCATTTTCTTGGATATAGAGGTCGACTTGGTCCTTCTTGACCTTGAATGGGTCGGTGATGTACAGGTTCTTGAGAAGGACGAGACCTGGGTAGTGCTTGTCCTTGTTCTCGTCGGTATAGTGAGTGACGCCGACCTGCTTCAAGAATGCGTTGGCAACATTGGTGCTATCGGTTTCGAAGCTGTTGGTCTTATGATATGTGTCCCAAACCTCGAAGCGGGTCTGGCGACAAACGCGGAAGAGTGCTGGACGCGGCAGCTTAACGGCACCAGTATCTGCCTCCTTTCCTAGAAGCTTGATGTTATCTTCATTCGCGACAACTAGCTCCCAGATGCGATCCCGAATCTCAAGCGGAATCTTGTGGAGGAGGTCGCAGGATTGCTCGACGACCCGAGATGGAGGAGAGATGAGGTGCTTCGCGGCCGCCAGTATTGGGCCGAGTGGAGCCTTCTTTTGAGGCTTGCCCTTCTTGCTGGGCACTGGCTGTGGCGGCGTGGGGACAGAAATCGAGCCCTTGGCTGGGGCCTTCCCCAGGGAAGCGCCTATCTTGGCGCCCTTTTTTAGGAGAGAGGTGCTGACGAGCTCACCGCCCACGTACTTCTTAACGATTGGCTGCTTTGATGCCGCTGGAGTAGAGCTCGAGGCCTTGGTCGGCATCTTGATGGCGGAACCACTCAGCTTGCCTTTCTTTGGCTGGGGTGCAATGTCTTCCTCCTCACTAGCCTTGCGCTTCTGGCCTTGTAATGGCTGAGAGATGTTGGCAGTGGACGCGAACTGCGTGGGCGGCGCCGCGAAGGCTGTGGTGATGTCGTCCTCGGAACTGCCGCCAGTTGGAGCGGCGACCTTCAATTTCTTGGGAATGAGGATGCTGGCCGCTGTGGTATCCAACTCCTGCTTGCGCTTCTTTGAGGGAGAGGCGACAGACTGCGCACCGTTGGCGGTAATCATAGCATTCTTGCCCTTCATTGTGGCGGAGATGATGGTGTAAGGGTCTGAAAGAGGCGACCCGAGTCTGTCGAGATGTTGGAAAGCTTCGAGAATTTGCTCGAGGCGCGTGGCAAATGCTGTGTCGCGGAGCTTGGATGCTGCGTGCAATGAAGATTTGGTGGCGCTTTTGTGCTTTGCTGTGGTATGCCAATGGCGAGGTCAAGCGTGTGAGGATGTCTGAGGAAGAAGCTCGTAAGATGGAAGTGGGAAGAAAAGGGTTGAAGTTTGGGAGGCTGGCGGAAAACAATAGAGCCCCACTCGCCTATTGTCGGCGCCTCACTGGCGAAGGCCGAAGAAAATCATCTTATGAAGCCTCAGGCAAAATTGCCTTCTTCGCGTAACGATTTATAAAGGCTGGTCACGGAGGTTGCTCATTCAGCACGTTCACAGGATAACTTTTGCTACATTTGAGAAGGCCGTGTCAGGAGATGTCGCACTCCTCATGCGTCACAAAGAGGCCTGAAGCGAAAAGAGAGAAAAAAAAAAGGAACGGCCATGTTTCACCAACCCATAAACGCGATCAGCAAAGACGGGGAGCAGCACAAGGACGAAATGAAGCCGTTCTGCTTTGAGTACTTCACATTTCGGTTTGAATCGTGTCGAACGACATTTCAAAGCGAGTATGCTGAGAAGTAGTCCATAGAGTTGAACTCGCGGCCTTATTTGAGTGCTGTGGTTGGCTGGCAGGGCTCGATTGAAGTTGGAATTTAATGCTTTGATTTGCCAAGCTTTCACATGCTTTGCCAGGCAGACTTGGGCACCTGACGCGTGCGACAGCTTCACTTCTCTGCCAAGCCACTAGAGTAGTCGAAACTAACGGCTCGCACACACATGTCATTCCAGCAATCGCGCTCGCTGCATCGACACGACATCAGCGCCTTCGACACGACATGGCGGATCTCGCGCTGAGCAATCGCCTCATTGCGGCCATCGCCATCCTCAATCGGCAAGAGGAGGCTAGTCGCGCTGAGCTTACCGCTTCCACACAGCGCCTTCAGGCCGCCGACGAGGCTCGAGAAGCAGCGGAAGTAGCATTTCGGCAGGCTGCAGCAGCTCATGTCCAGGTGCAAGCCGACCACAAGGAGGTCGAGGCAAAATACGCGCCCATGATCGCCGACGCTCATACCGAGCGCCAAGTCCTGGGAAGTTACCTCTTGGTAGATGCTGGCGATAGGAATGACGAGTCTATCGAAGAGACCCTGCAAAAATATGGTAAGTCTGGCGTCTACCAAAGCCGCGGGCATTCATATCCGAGAGCAGCAATTCAGGTACTCACAATACTATAGAGCAGCAAGGCCCCACTACAGGTGCTCCGGCAGGCGAAGAAGTCGCTGCGCCCAAGTCAACAGGCACTGCCTTGCCGACTGGCAATCCCGCCGATTCGCAACCAAACGCATCGACTCAGCAACCGCCTCCCATTGCATTTCGAAATGGTCAGAAACTCTCCCATCGCGACCACCTGAAGTACTGCCCGGTAATCGTCTTCAACCAGGACAGTAACGACTGGGTCGAACTGCGCTGTTCCGAATGCGGAACCAATATCTCAGTCGCCCAAAAGTGCCATCTGGGCGGTGCTGTAGGATTTGTAAAGCATCTCTCGCGCACCCACAAGATCCTTGGTCTGAAGGCCGAAGACGCTATGAACCGCTGCAAGTACCGCGTCGTACCAGATGATGAGGTCCAGCGGATACTCGACGCTGGGACTGCTGGCGCTCAGCATGTGCCGCAGATTGGCGCCCGCGAAGCGGATGAGTACGAGTCCCTGCGGGGGCACGAAACACATCATCAAGGTCAAGGGCAAGTGGGTGGAGCTGAGATGCTGCTATTGTAACGGCAACAGTAGCTCCATGGACCAGTTCTTCAAGGGTGCCCAAGGCCTTTATGATCACATGCGTAATTCCCAACCCTGGTCGCGAGCTCAACATCGAAGATATCGCTACCACGTGCGCGAAGCGTAAGTGGAGTGGAAAAGCAGTGAGCGACTTGCTTGCTGGAGTTTCCAAGGCATCTCATCGGCGTAAGCGATGGCATCATAAGTTATAACTCCGATCGAAAGATGTCTTTGCTGATCTTGTGAAATAGTCCCAGAGGAAGGAGCGTCGTCCTCGAAGAAGCGCAAGACCAATAAATAAGGACCTGCGAATCATCGACATGCTCAATAGGGATGGTGAGCACGAAGAGGACGCTGGCGGCAACCCATGAATGGGAGATGACGGCTGTACAAATCATGCAATTGGAAGTGTGCAGAGGAGTCTACACTCTGGTTACTGATAGCTTGAGAATTCTTGCCAAAGGTACATTTGGAGGTGGACCGAATCGTGCTTCTCCGTAAATGCAAATGAATGCCAAGAAATGTCATATATAAGCTCACAAGATGCAAGCAACGAGCAGGATTTGAAAGCGCTATTGATCTCGCTGCCTCCCAAATAACACACTGCGACTACATTTGACGCCAACAGACTCTCCCAATCTGCGCTTGTCTGGGAGTTTCAGAGTTCAAAGGTCATAAATCAATGAAGAGTTGGAATACCATGCCAGGGAAGGTCGCTACAGGCAACGACACAATCCGCCAGGCCTCCTATCTCGTGAGCAGTCTAATCGGCTTGCTAACTGGCCCCACATTATCGCACCGCATCATGTACGTAGGTGAAGTGCTCGCCAATGACCGGTTTCGAACGAACCACAACACATATCACATCATATTTACGGCCGGAGAAGTACATTCGCAACCTATATATATCCAGGCGCATTAAGCGGACGAACGAGACGATTCGCCTTCCGACAGCGAACTGACGAATGGACTCATGTATCTCCATGACACAACAACCCAAACATGGTCCACTGCATCGACAACACCGGAACAAAGCCTCGTGCCACGCGCTTTCGTGATGTCAACTCAACGCAATCCGAGGAGCGAGCAAAATCCAGGACTGAACGGAAGATTTGTGAGGTCTTACCTCACGTCAGTCAGGCGCTCCCTTGCCTGTCGTGCTATCCACTCACGAAGCGATCACACGTGGAACCAGGGTTGGCAGTGAAAAGGATATGAGATTACATCAAGGGATTCAAAATCAGTGGCCGAGAGAGAAAAAAAGCGTACTCACGACGTCTAAGATCGGATAGATGTACGAAAACCTTGGAATTCTTTGGTTATCGAACGCTAGTGAAGATTTCGAAGGAGCACATGCGCTCCTAGCTCGTTCACTCCCTCCAATTCAATCTTAAAAAGATGCTGGTCCGTCGCTTGAACTCGCTCCAGGCTGCACTGAGGTTCAAAGAAAAGTGTGGGTAGCGCATATAGGTATATGCTCCGATGCTCAAAAGAGGGAATCGTTCCATCGCTGAGTATGTGCATTCGAATCTACGAAAGTCAGCGGAGTTGCCTAAATCGAAAACAAAGAAGTAACTAACCAAAGATCGTTCGTTCAGAAATCCCTCACTCCTCTCGAGCGAAGGGCTTCAAATACTTGTAGTGTCTCGCCATATAGAGAAGAGACTCAGTAAGCTTCTCATCCTGGCTCTGCACCATATTGACCCGCTCGAGGACGCCTTCCAATTGCTTCGGGATAATGGCTTGTCGTCCATACCCGGTCTCGATGTCTTCCCATCTAGCGACATTTATGAAATAAGACAGATTGGAGCCAAAGCTTTTCTCCGGCATTTCTCCGGCATGTGCGAGCATGTGCGAGCATCTGATGCGGAAGTATGTGGATACCTTGTTTGTCTAAGCCGGCCGCATTGTCTCACTCGTCATCTTCGTCCTCAATGACCTTCTACGTCTTTTTACGCTTTCGCATCGCCGTAAGTAGTGGCTCGTCGTCGTCCTCGTCACTAATAGACACCATCGGCTTCACATTCCTGCCACTTGTCCACTCGTCATCTTCTGCATCCTGGACTTTCTTGCTTTTCTTCCGTTGGCGCTTGACAAGACTGATTGTCGGGCCCTTTGCATCTTGGTCCATGGCATTGGTTGTTTGTCGACTGATGACACCCTTTCTTCTTGCCACCTTAAGGCCACTCGATCCTCCCTCGATGCCAATGAAATCCTTAAGATCCTCAAGTCCAACAAACATGAGATCTCCCTCTCCTTCCACAGTCATTGCCACCTTCACAACTCCAGCCCTCAGCCCATCCACAGTCCTCTCATTCAACTTCTCTAACAACGTCCTCACATATCCGGCATGTGATATCGGATGTGACAATCGCACGGCCTGCACGTGCGGAAGCACGAAATCCGGCAATTGTTTCAAAAACTTGTACAACGCTGTGTGAAACGGGCACTGAAAGGTATTTTCTGCGAAGAAGATTTCCAGACATTCGCGTGCGATCAGCGGACTTCCGAGCGATGCGAAGACGGGTGCGGATGATATATGCGGTGGGCCGTCCTCCCAGTTCAGCTGAATAACTGAGTCTGTCGCCATGGAGTGTCGGTAAATGCTGTCTCTGGCTTCACGCTCAAAGCTCCAAAAATTCTTCCACGGGATCCTGGTGCTTGGCAGCAGAATGCTTGGTTGCGAGGGGGGCGCCAGACCTGATGCTGCGAAGGACTTGACTACTTGCGCCACTGATGGAGCGGGACGCGGGGGCGGAGTCGCTATTATAGGTGCAGTCGAGAGTGTCATTTGTCCAGGAGGCGCCGAGGACATCATAGCCACGATTGGAGCAGGCATGATGTCGGAAGGTGCAGTTCTGGGTGTCGAGGGTCGGGATGCTTTTCGTCTGCCGGCATCGATCCATTCTGGTCTGGTGTTCTCGTCGACCTCGTACCTATGACCATGCCAGTAGTACGACTTCCTGCGTGGCGAGTCTTCATCGACCGGCGAAGGTGCTGCGGGCTATTAACATTTTGGCAGGTGCGGAGTGTTAGCACGGCAACACTCACATCTTTGCCCAGCAACAGCTTGCTTCGACTCTTTCAGCGCTTTGCGGAGCATTTTCGGTGGTGCTGAGATGTATTGAGGAGTGTGAGTGCGAGTGCGAGTGCGAGTGCGAGTGTGAGAGTCAGAGTGAAGTGCATGTTTGGTGCAGCAACACACTCCACATCATGTGCACGAAGCCGATCGGAGCAAAGGCAACGTACACATCACAAAAAGCAGTTGCTACTGGTCTCAAAACATCAATTCTTCGGCTTCCGGGTATCGCATGCTCCAAAACTCCTCGCTAAGGTAACAATGCTGCTGTACTATGGCTCCAGCTCGCGGCAAGGACCTGCCTCGCAGTCGGTAACGGTGACCTCTCAACCTAATGTCTTCATCTTCTTTTTCTTGCCCGATTTCTCTGCGCTGTGTTTCTTGGTGAACTCGCGCCAGCGTCCAATGCGATGTTCACGAGTCTTCTCCCAATCCTGCTCGTGCTCTCTCTTCCGCTTCCTTGCCTCGATCTCCTCGTCTTCCTTCTTCTTCTGCCTGCCTTCCTCCTGCATCTGAGCTTTCATCTGACGCTGCCTGCGAGCCTCATTGTCTGCCAGCACGTATTTGACCTTGTTCTTCCACTCTTTGATAAAGTCGACATCGGGGTCCTTGACTTCTTCGCTGTCGGTGGTCAACTTCTTCTCCCGGATCAGGAGCATGCGCGCATCTCCGATCGCTTCGTCCAGCTTCGCACGCTCTTTCTCGTCCAGCAGCATTTGGTGTGCCTTTGCAAGCCGATCGAAGGCGTCCTGCGCGTTGGGGTTCTTGGTCTTGTCGGGATGTATCAGAAGTGATTTCTTGCGATAGATCTTCTTGATGTCCTCGTCAGGCACACCAGGCTGCAGATCCATGACATCGTAAGCGTTGGCGCGGAAGGCCTTCATGATGCGATCGATCTCCTCATCCTGTGCCAGTGTCAGTAATGCTAATGCTTCGGAAAATGGAGGCTTCGCATGCCTTGTTGAATTCCTTGGACTCTTTCTCAAGATTGTCCAGGAACGCCGCATCTTCCAGAGCTTGCTCCTTTTCGAGCTTTGCCCAGTCCTTCTCTGGCTCTTTCGCGTCGGCCATCATGTTGTGGTTGTTGATTTCGAGTCGGAGTGTTGAAGATGCAGCAGCCTTGGGTGCCCAGAGTGCAAGCTCGTGAATCGAATCCCTGCTCGCTAATAGTTCTAGCGTGAACCTTGAGCTAACGGTAACGCCGTCTATCGCCGTGGCCGTCGCGAAAAGTTCAAGGCGAAGTGTATCCTCGCGATCGTTCTTTCTCTGCGCATGCACGCATAGAGGAGCAATGGCACCTCAGATCTCGGGACGGACGAGGCTGCGGCCGACCAAGAAGGCGAAGAAGCAACAGAATGACCATCGTGGGCAAAAGAGAAAGCGAGAAGAGGTGGAGGTGGAAAAGCTGGAACAACTGGTGCGAGAGCTCGACGTCCATTCCACGAAATACTCCTCCTTCACCGAGCTGCCTCTCTCCGAGCCGACGAAGGCTGGGTTGAAGAAGGCACATTTCAGCAGTCTTACAGACATCCAAGCCAAGGCCATACCTCTGGCTTTGAAAGGGAAAGACATTCTGGGAGCCGCAAAGACGGGCAGCGGCAAGACCTTGGCTTTCCTCATACCAATCCTCGAGAACTTATACCGCGCGCAGTGTATTGGCGGGGATGCTGGGCTGGGCGCATTGATCGTCACGCCGACTAGAGAACTCGCCATCCAAATATTTGACGTTCTGCGACTGGTTGGCGGGCATGGACACTTCTTCGCTGCAGGCTTGGTCATTGGAGGCAAGCATTTGCGGGAAGAACAGGATGCGCTGCCGAGAATGAATATCGTCGTGTGTACACCAGGACGAATACTGCAGCATCTTTCGGAGACGCCCACGTTCAATGTCGACGGCCTGCACATGCTGGTTTTGGACGAGGCAGATCGCGTGCTGGACATGGGCTTCAAGCAGACTCTGGACGCCATCATTGAGTACCTGCCCAAGCAGCGGCAGACATTGCTCTTCAGTGCCACTCAAAGCAAGCGAGTCTCGGATCTGGCGCGACTGTCCTTGCAAGATCCAGAGTACATTGCTGTTCATGAAACCGCCCAGGCAGCAACACCCAAAGGTCTGCAGCAGAACTATGTCATCACGCCTCTACCGGAAAAGCTTGATGCTTTATGGTCCTTCATCCAATCTGCGAAGAAGTCAAAGATTGTCGTATTCTTCTCCACCACAAAACAGGTTCGCTTCGTGTACGAGTCTTTCCGCCACATGCAGCCTGGTATTCCACTGCTGCAGCTTTTCGGCCGCAAGAAGCAGACGGCGCGACTAGAGACCACTGAGAAATTCTCCAAGGCCAAGTACAGCTGTCTATTCACTACAGACGTTGTTGCGCGTGGTATTGATTTTCCTGCTGTCGATTGGGTCGTGCAAGTCGACTGTCCAGAGGATGCTGACACATATATCCATCGTGTGGGAAGAACTGCTCGCTACGAACGAGAGGGTCGAGCGGTCATGTTTCTAGACCCTAGTGAGGAGGAGGGCATGCTTACGAGACTAGAGCAGAAGAAAGTGCCAATCGAGCGCATCAATATTCGCAACAAAAAGAAGAGCAGTATCAAGAACCAGCTTCAGAAACAATGTTTCGAAGATGTGCAGTTGAAGGAGCTGGGGCGCAAAGCATTCATCAGCTACGTAAAAGCATTGCACTATCAAAAAGACAAGGAAATATTCAATCTCGAAAAGTACAAGCTGGAGGAGTTCGCGTCAAGCATGGGTCTGCCAGGAGCACCAAGAATCAAATATCTCAAGGCCGATGCGGAAGAAGCCAGGCGGAAGAAGAACTTGTCTAGGAAGGCGATGTTATCGGACGAGGATTCTGAAGACGAGGATGACGACGAAGATGGCGATACGAAAGCTAAGAGGAAAGATAAAGTGCGAACCAAATACGACCGCATGTTTGAGCGCCAGAATCAAGACATTCTTGCCGATCACAATCGCAAGATCATCAAAGACGACGGAGATCTCAATCGACTGGATGGCGAGCAGGCTTCTGATGAAGACCTCTTCGACGTCAAACGCCGCATCCCCGCCGACCCAACCTCAGACTTGGAGATGGACTCGGAAGGAGAAATGCCACTGGACGCGAAAGTCGCACAAGACGCAGGCACCAAGACCGTTACCATCCCAGGTGCCAAGAATCCCCTCATCATTGACTCCAACCGTCGAGAAAAGCTCCTCAAATCCAAAAAGAAGCTCGCGAAACTCAAAGACAAAGGCTCAAAACTGGTCTTCGACGACGATGGCAACGCTCACGAAATTTACGAACTTGAAGACGAAAATGACTTCCGCGCCCGCGGCGAGGCTGAGGAGCAGAGGAAGAAATTCTTGGAGGAGGAAGCGAAGAGAACACAACAGGCTGATTTGGAGGATAAGGTTTTGGCTAAGGAGAAGAGGAGAGCTAAACGAGAGAAGAGGAAGGAGAGGGAGCGAGCCGAGGAGATGGGCAGTAAGGATGAGGAAGATGAGGACGACGGAGGAGCTCAATTGGGAGGCGCGGCCAGGAGTGCATTTGATGACTTTTTGCAGGATGCTGGCAGCGTTCGTGGGCCTGAAGACGAGGAGAGTGAGGAGGAAGAGCAGCCCAGGAAGAAGGCGAAGTGGTTTCAGCAAGATGGAAAGAGGAGACGTGAGGCTGAAAACAAAGAGATCGAGACGTTTGATGATCTTGAGGCTGAGGCTGCGAAGTTACTTGGCTGAGGGGATGACGGTTCTGAATTGTAGTAGTAAAAGTATTTCGAATGTACAGCCGAATGTACGGATGTCAAAATAGCTTGCTCTGGTGAACTGAGAAGGCTCTGCCCTGCTCGCACGGGGAAAAAGTCCGGGCTGTCCGCAGAAGTGATCTGGACTTTCTGCCTGCTAATGGTTATAAGAGAAGATGATGGCTCCTGGAAGCTCGTCGATCTGGGAGCCGCCAGCAGCACCGAATTGTCTCTCCTGTAAAGCCCTCTCACTCGCCCTTTGCCATGCCGCACACGTGTTTCGTGCTTACATGGCGAAATGCTTGCAGCGTTGAAGCAGGCCTGACTGTTTGAGTGCCTTCGTACGACGGTGGCACTCCCCATTCTCACCCGAGGCGAGATCGCTCTCAGTGACAGTGGCTGTTGAGCGCGACAAGGAGCACTGAAGCGATGAAAGAGTCACCGAGAGGTGATGTTCGAAGGTAGGGACGAGTGCACGATTCGTGCCGAGATTGAGGCTGTTCGCCTCGACTGCACGGCGGGCATCTTTCTATGTCCATCCAACAGACGTATCGATCGGATGGCGAGCCTGAGAGGCGCCGTAGAACTACTCTTCTTGGACGGCATCCGCGCCATCGCTTCGACGACATGCCCGGGAGTGCAAGAACAACGACCGGGAAGAATGCGGTGGCGGAAGCTGTGGTCTGTCTACTGTCGTTCTTCCTGCGTACTGTTGAGATGCAGAAGCAAGTTGCGCGAGCATCTGTAAAGACTGCGGCTGGCCCGAGCTCAATCCATATCGCGGATATTCCGTCCACGAGTATTGCGGGAGTCTTCGATCGGGATATGCTGACTGTCCTGAGCGCTGGTAGGGCGCGCAATAGCGACTTTGCGGAGACGGGGGGCGGCCGTAAGATGGATGGAAGCTTTGCGATGATGAGATTGCGTTTCGCGCCTGTCCGCCGCGCGTCTGTATGCCCTCATCATGGCCCTGGTTCGCCATCGCGAAGGCCGCATCCCCGGCCGCTGCTTCTGCTCGGCATGCCGTGGGGACCGAAGGGGCAACAGAAGCCGTCGCACTCTGCGCGGGAGGGGCGTCGCCAGCGTCGCCAGCGTCGTCGGGGCTGCTGGTCGAGCTGCTCGCCGTCGACGCAGTCTTCTGATGTGCTGTCCTTCTCCTCACGCCTCCGCCGCCTTCCCGCCCGTTCTCGCGCAGGGACTTCTTTGGCTTTCTCGGGCCCACACGGTGGCTGTACTGCGCCGCAGCAGAACGGACTTGTCTCCGCGAGGCTTCGTCTCCCTGGCCATAGAACAGCACGTTGTCCATTGATGCGCGACTTCAGCCTGCACTTGCTGGTTATTGGGTGACAAACATGACTGGAACCGGCGCAGAGAGGGACGGGAGATATGAATGGACGACCAGGGAGGCGCGGCGGATTGATCATATGAGCAATCGCAGTCAAGTGCCGCAGGCGTGCTTCTTGTGAAGTGCCGGAAACGGACCCAGAGCCGCCTATTATCAGCCTGCTTATGATTCCGGCACTAAGGTGCACCTAATAATACTACTACTACAGTACTACTACCACCTCTACAACTTGCTTGGTACCCACTGAGGCTGCTTCTTTTCCGCAAAAGCCTTCAAACCGATCGCGATGTTTGGTGCATCCCTAAGCGCGGCTCCGTACCTCAGCTCGGTCTCTTGGCTTGCCCTCTCAACACTCGCCTGCTCCCAGCTCTCACGAAGGCCGTGTCTCGTGACGATGATCGCATCGGGGCTCAGCGATGCGACCTTTGCTGCTAGATCCACAGCTTCATTTACGACGGACTCGTGCGTCTGGGAGACACGATTCACGATGTTGTATTGAGCTGCTTCTTGTGCAGAAAGGAAGCGTCCAGCCATCGCAACCTCGGATGCAATGGTCATGCCAGCCAGGCGAACCAATCTGCTGAGACCGCCGGCGCCCGCGTACAGTCCGCGCATTGCCTCCGGAAGACCGAAGGTAGCGTTCGGTGAAGCGACAATCATGTCGCTAAAGATGAGGTCAGCAGGAGGTCGACCACATCTCCCCTGTCGAGCTGCACTTACCAGCCCAAGCATATCTCAAATCCACCTCCCATTGCCCAGCCATTGACAGCCGCTATCACGGGCTTCTTACCAGCTCTTCTGCTCACACCCAAAAATCCCGAAACTGGATGTGTGAGCAGTCGTCTATCAGGCATCTCAACCTTTTCTCCTCTTGAAACAGCTTGTCGCAGTTGAGCAAGCTTGTTCTGCTCAATCAGGTCTTGCCCGGCACAGAAAGCCTTGCCATTGCCTGTGATCACAGCTACTCGCAAGGACGGCTCTTGGTCGAACCACTGAAGCAAAGCATCTGCTTCCCAATGAGCCGCATACGGGATCGAGTTCATTTGCTTCGGGCGATCGATTGTCATCAGCATGACATATGGAGCGGGATACGTGATCTTGTAGGTCGGCGTGGGAGGCGGCTGGGTGACGAGCTTGTCGGCCATGGCTGCTGCTTGGATGAGTAGAATACACAGGATTTGGCGTCAATTCACAGAGATATGCAGTCGGGTAAGGCTGAGGGCTTGAAGCTCTGTGATCATGTATAGCGCAGAGTTAAAGGAGTGTGGAGAGAGTCGACCTGCATTGCTGTAGTCACTATCATGTGCCTAGGTATCTTGCCCTCGGCGTCGTTGTTCGGTTGAATGTAGCCGGCAGAAAGCGGAGACGACACGAAGTGACACGAGAAGTTGCGAGCCTCAGGCTGCCATTCCACTTTCAGTCCCTAGCTGCACAATGACCATCCATTCAGCGGATCTAGAAGTATCGGCCAAAACGCGCCATTCAGCTGCATTGCCGCATCGAGCATCAATTCTCTGCCTTTGCTCAAAACGCCATTCAAGGCCAGGATTGAGTGGGTCGATCCTTGGTACACGCTCACCGACGCCTGAACTCCCGCTGCTCGAAGCCGGCTCGAGAACGCTAGAGCCTCCGTAGCGAGCAGATCGTGCTCAGCCACAGCTATCCATGTCGGAGGACACTTACTGAGCAGCTTGCCGGGCGCCAGATGTGGACTGACTTGCCAATCTTCTCTGCCGAACAGCGCGTCTCGGCCATGTCCGTTCGGCAGATACATTCTTCGATACCACAACATGCGTTGTGGAGTGAGCCAAGGTGCGTGTAGGTTGTACCACCCGTTACCTGGCGTTGCGGTGTTGTCGATCACAGGCACGATCAGCAGAAGAAATATTGGCTTGAACTGCTTGAAGAGGCATGCTGCCTCGAGCGCAAGTACTGCCGCGAGATTGCCGCCTGCGCAGGTCCCTCCGATAGCCACTCTCGTGGTATCGACATTATAGTACTTGTGCGCCTCTCGAAATAGCCACTGGAAAGCTTCGATCGCGTCTTCTGCTGCAGCGGGATATGGAAACTCTGGGGCGAGCCGGTAGTCGACAGACAAGACAATGCACTGAGATGCTGGTACAGATCAGCGGTGATCTTCAATCATTTGCAATCGTGCGTACTTTGGCAGATATACGTGCAGAAGTCGTTCTCGCTATCCAGCCCACCAATGGCCCAGCCCCCACCGTGGAACCACAGCAGCACAGGATACTTGGAGACCGGCTGACTTGAATCAGGCACAAACACCCGTACACTACAGTTCTCCAGTGGGACATCTCGTATGAGACTAACCCTCAATGGCATAGATCCGCCAGGCGTCAGAGACGCTTGTGTCCTTGCTGATCCATCCCACTCCTTCTGATCATCCGGAATGACATACTGCATGAATTGGTCATGGAAAGCGACGTATTCCGGGTCCAGGAGTGATCGAAGGTTCGGATGAAGAGGCTGGTGGGCCACCAGTTGGTCCACTGGCGAACGGCTGCCTTGAAATGGTGCCATTGGTCCATCTCATGTCATTCAGTTCAAATGAGGCAAATGCGTTGAGGCCATTGCGGCAGTCGGATAACGCTGGATTCTCCGTTCAATCCCTGCTCATGCTGGAATTATGAAAACTGTGGTCCCGCAATGGCCGATTATCGGATGCATGTTCGGCTGGGGTCATAAAATGAAGCCGGGGTCTCAGCCGATGGTATGCCGTCTCACCTGCTGATCACATGTGCGATTTCACGCACTTCCGTCACTACTACCAATGACTTTAGACCTAGTTCTGCGCTATCACCATTAGACGACTTCACTGGATTGAAACCAATTAGCCAACCAAGGTATCATCATTACTGGGGGGAAACAGATGATGCGGAAGTTGCGCTATGAAGCTTCAGCCCGTTTGACGTAAGCTTTAGAAGCAGTATACATACACACACGGGGTCTGCAAAGAGGCGGTGGTTACAGTATGGCTGTATATTCTCTGGCTGTATGAAGTGCTTTGTCGTCGACGAAGCCAATCAGACCTCTTCGGCATCACGGGCCGCCTTTCGGCAAGTCACAAGAACCCTGTCTCACATAGCAGTTTCTGCACTTTGATGAGCCACACAAGACATTGACCTATCTTTCGACCGAGCTTGTGCAGGTCTGGTCATGCACTGGAAATCTTCTGGTCACAGATAGAGAGGCTTCTTGGCCGGTCGATAGCATGGGCACCATGGGCGACATGGACATCGAAGCGTTGAAGCCTCGTCGCTTCAGCTTGATCAAAGGCATCAAGCCAAGGATGGATAATGCCAAGGAAGCAGTTGTTGTCCTCGGCGACTCAGAGAAGCGTCTCGATCATCATTCCGTTGATCGCGAAACTCAATATCGCCAGCACAGAAACCAAGCCACGTCTTTGCCACGACGAATATGGAATAAGCTGGTATCTCTCGAGGCTATCGAACAGGAGGGCGTCCGACCTGTACCAGTCTCGGAACGCACGAACACCAGAGTCGTTGGCATCTTTACGCTGTGGTTCACGCTGTCAACAAATCTGCTCCCGTAAGTCCAACATACATGTCTTTGCGGTGGAACACTTGCTCACTTGATGATAGTATCGTTACTGGAATGGTTGGAACGCTTAGCTATGGCCTCAGCCTGCGAAACGCATCCCTGATCATCCTGCTCTTCAGTCTACTGTGTACGACTCCGACTGCATACTTAGCAATTCTTGGACCGAAGACCGGCATGAGACAAATGATTCAGGCCAGGTTCAGCTTTGGGTGAGTGGTCGTTCTTCGTGTCAAATGAAGGTAAAGCTGATGGAGGCAGATACTATCTGGTCTCGCTTCCGGTCCTTCTCAATTTGGCTACGCTTACTGGCTTTTGTGTCATCGATAGTGTTGTCGGAGGCCTTGCTTTATCTTCTGTCGATAGCGGAAAGCTGACGCCGACCGTTGGTATTGTGGTCATCGGGCTTTTGGGGCTTTTGGTGTCGTTCTGCGGCTTCAAGGTCCTACATTACTATGAGCGCTACGCTTGGATCCCTGCCATGATCGCCATTATCGTTGCGACTGGATGTGGTGGAAAGCATTTGCACAAGCAAGTTGAAACCGAGGCGCCCTCAGCATCAACTGTCCTGTCGTTTGGAGCTCTAGTAGCAGGCTTTCTGGTACCGTGGGCTGCTTTGGCATCCGACTTTGCTACATATATGCCCCCTTGGACTCCAGCAATCAAGGTCTTTGCGTACACTTATGGAGGACTCTTCCTACCGACTGTACCGCTCATGGTCCTAGGAGCTGCAATTGGAGGGGCAGTACCAAACGTACCGTCATGGGAAGCTGGATACGATTCAAAATCCGTTGGCGGAGTTCTGGCCGCAATGCTGAAGCCTGCTGGTGGCTTCGGCGAATTCCTCGTTGTCGTCCTGTCGCTTACATTATTGGGCAACATCGCAGCGACCATGTATGCGATCACTTTGAATTTTCAACTGCTTCTGCCCTGGCTGGTCAACATTCCAAGATCTCTGTTTGCCATTGTCATCACAGTCATAGTGATACCACTCTCCGTTCAGGCGGCCAAGGACTTCTTCGTAAACCTGGAGAATTTCATAGGCGTCATTGGATATTGGTCAGCGGCATTTGTCGCCGTGGTCGGCGTCGAGCATATACTCTTTCGAGGCAGTAGCAGCTCTTCTTGTGACCATGAGTACTGGAATGTGCCGAAAGCACTGCCCGCTGGCGTCGCTGCCGTGGCCGCTGCAGCATGCTCTGTTGCGCTGATTGTGCCGTGCATGAAACAAGTATGGTATACCGGCCCGATTGGAGCTAAGACGGGTGATCTTGGGTTTGAGATGGCCTTCGTAGTGACAGCAACACTTTATGTACCGTTTCGCTTTGCCGAACGTAGGCTCGTTGGGAGATAGCGAGGGTCGGAATCTATCCTCTTTTGTTCAGAACATCGACAGCTGCCTGCACGCTGTTGAGCACGATGACAGTCTGTCCGAGGATGTGTACGGATATGACATGCGGGTTTTACGCTTTCGACCATTCTGCGGAGGCATACTCTGGGTTATCTGTCGGTACAATGCGACGGTGTCCGAGGATCGGCTCTGCTGACGGTCCTGGAGGCGGTGGTAATCTTGAGCTGTGTCAAGCTCGTATGCTAACAGCGGTGTTTACGACGATCGACAGCATTACGAAAGACAAGAATGCTGCCCAACGCCATGTTGGTTCATGCCGAAATGGTGTCGTACTGCTTTGATCTTGATCGGGAAGTCGTGAGCTGTGAGAGGACAAAGCATACTTCTGGGATATGACCCGTGTATACGAATGCGAAGCATTGTATCCCATCGTACAACCAATATCTCGAGTTCTCGACTTCACCGAATGTCGGTTGTCGTAATACCGACGATAGACCTGCAGTCGGCTCAGTTGGGCCGACTCAGCATCCCTGCTCGATCTGCGAGTCACTGACAAGGTTCACCCAGGCCGCGGGCAAGTTTATAGGCGAAGAACGTTCCAGCTAGCAGCGATTCTGTTGTGACGATGATACGCTCCGAAATCAGGATCTGGGCTTTGATTGCACAGGCAGAAGACACCACTCTGATGATCAAACGCTCCTCATATTTCTTTCAATGAGGCCAACTTCTTCTGTGCCCACACGTAGCAGCGGCACGGGCATGACAAAGTGTTCGGGTGCTACAGCGCAAGCTGCATATCTGAGTGAGGCAACACCTCAGGATCCATACAGGTATCATCAAGGTTTCGGCAACCGGATAGCGTCAGAAGCAATGTAGGTGACAACGTCAACCAGGTACCGATGTTGCACTGCGAGGGCTCATGCTGACTGCTTGTCAGACCTGGCGTGTTGCCGCAGGCCAGAAATGCTCCACAGCGGGTCAAGTACGACCTTTATTCAGAGCAGGTAGGTCAATCTTCATCGTTTCATCAACGTATTGCATCTTGCTCTGCTTGCTGAAGAACTGAGCGACAGCTGAACGGATCACCAATTGTCTCATCCCGAACCAACATCCAAAATGTCTGGCTGTACCGAATACGACCGTCTGTCGCCCATCGACAGTTGCAGAAAATACCGAAGAACGACTTCCTAATCGAATCATGTTTCCTGCCTATGAATGACAATGTCGAGCAAGTCGCCTCGCAGCTGGCATGGGATCCATTTCCGATGCCGACAGCTTCAGAACACGTTGACTTTGTGCATGGGCTCAAGACTATTGGCGGCAATGGGGATCCGACTTTGAGAGAAGGCATGGCAATCCACATCTATACGGCATCCACTTCAATGGATCGATCGGCCTTCTGCAATAACGATGGCGACTTCCTCATACTGCCGCAAGTGGGTCTCCTTGATATTCAGACCGAGCTGGGTCGCATAATGGTGAGACCTGGCGAGCTAGTCGTGATCCAAGCCGGCATAAAGTTTCGAGTGTCGTTGCCATTTGGACCATCTAGAGGCTACGTCCAGGAAATCTTCGGAAGCCATTATGAGCTGCCAGAGCTGGGACCGATGGGTTCGAATGGCATGGCATATCCCAGAGACTTCGACATCCCGGTAGCGAGTTTCGACATTGATTCCTCAGCATGGAATATCGTATACAAGCTGGGGGGTCGATTGCACACTTGCGAGCAGTCTCATACGCCATTCGATGTGGTTGCGTGGCATGGAAACTATGCTCCCTTCAAGTATGCGATCGAGAAGTTCGTGAATATGGCCAACGTCGAGAAGGATCTGGCAGATCCAACGATATACACGGTCCTGACTGCCAGATCCAAAGTTCCAGGCGTCACGCTCACTGACTTTCTCGCTTTCACGCCAAGGTGGAGCACGACGACAAATACCTTCCGGCCGCCATACTATCATCGTAATATGTCGACAGAAGTGATGGGTCTCATATATGGCCAGTATGGTGGATCTAGCCATGTTCTCGAGCCAGGAGGCCTTTCATACGAAGCTTCGTACATGCCGCATGGCGAGAGCTACCAGACGTGGAAGGAGTCAACGACAAAAGAGCTAGTTCCCGAAAGAGTAGCAGAGGGAACCTTGGCCTGGATGTGGCATCTATCGGCGCCATTACTGCTGACGAGGTACGCGCTCGAGAAATCCGGTTGTCTGCACAGATCAGATGCAACGCGGTGGGATAATGTGCAGGGCCATTTCCTGGATCATCTAGCTGAGATCAATGCCGATCTGGCTACTGCTGGACTACCTCTACTTGGTCAACATGAGATAGCACAATGAAGAGTCTAGAACCTCGAACTGTAAGAGATGCGTACCAGGCCTGGGCAACATCGATTGTGGACTGACATCATCCATCGACGGGCTGGTGTCTGGATTTCTAGGCTCAGGCCGCGAGTTTCATGTGTTAAATGCCGTTCATGTGTTAAATTGCCGATGGCTTTGCACTCACCTCCTCGCACGCCGCCGTACCAGGCAAGCTGGCATGTCCGCAGGCAGCTTCCTGTGCACAGACAGGCGGTGACTTGAAGGTTCGAAGCCCACTGAAGGCTTGGGTCTTTCTCGCTTCTGACGAAAGCTCTCCCTAGCAAGGGCGCAGCTGTGGCATTGATCGAAGTCGATTCAATGGAGACCTTTTGCCGGCGTTTTGAGGGCAGTGGTCACCACACACAGGCCACTGGTCACCACCGAATTACCAAAGCTTCGTAGAAACATCGCGAGTGGATTGCTGTCTTGACTGTTCCGGATTCAGTGGTATTCTGTTGTCACGACTGGGGTAGACAGGTCTCACCATGACTTACATACAGGGCAACCACCTTGTTTCCGGCAGACGGAGCTCTCGTAACTACTACTATACCCTCTTTCATCGACCTAGTTCTATGCATCTGCTTTTCAGATAAATCTGATCCACGTGCTATCCATACAGTATATATTTACCTCAGGGCTACGCAAGGGGTTTATAAATAAATAAAGTATCGTTGCCCTATAGTGCTTGTCCTAATCGATCGGAGCGACGGCGAGATTCGAGAACACGCGGGGGCATCTTTGAAATTTAGCCTATTGGCACTACTGATCTGATTCTTTGTTCTCGATTTCTACGCTACAAGCTCCGCTTCTCAAGTTGCTCCAGGTGCCTGGTGCCTGTTGTTAGTCTGTCGCTCCGCTCGAACCATTGGCCGTGCGCTAGCTAGCAAGGGTCTGATGGGAGATGTTGGTCCGTACGGAAAGTAGAACTTCCGCAGTGTCCGCAGTACGCTCGCAGAACGCTCGCAGACTAGACCAACCTCATCGTCGCTACCGCTAGAGTCATAGCGTCTTGCCAAGTAGTATGGTCTATTGCGGAATCAATAATAGCCGCAGTGAACACGTTGGTCCACCAGCTCTACGGATTTTGCGGACGGTAGATCTATATCTCTAGGTCTATTAGGAGATAACTTTCAACAAGAACTGAATGCTAGCGTTATATTGCAATTCAATACAGGCATAATCTGCTTCTCCTACTGGATGAAACAGCCGCCATGGACGGGGTTCATTTCTATTATTAGATTCCTTGGTAGCGTTGTTTATATTAGGAAGGACCATCTACTCAAAGTCCGGAAGATGAAGTGCGCAGCAGTTGCAATGAACCATCATAGGACACACTCCAAGTCTTCCAAGTGCCAGAGGCATAGAGCACTTCGGGAAGGTCGCTATCAAAATCGAATAGATTAATAAGCAGATCAGCCAGAAACATTTTAATGCAAGCACGACTCATGAATGAGCACTTTTGAGCAGGTTTTTGGTGTCTGACTTACATATAATCTGCCCGGGCTGGGGTTCCGATGCACTCGCACAGACATCCACAATCCTTCCGGCACAGATATATTGACGTGGCTTACTCTCGACCTACTGCACGTCTGCTGTTCCTCGATCGTTTAAGTCGACCTCATCTCTCGTCGTGGTCGTCGTGCAGCAATCGGTTTTGCTCCTACACGGCACGAAAGCGCTTCACGGACCTGCTTTACAACAACGAATAACGATGTTACTTCAGTTTCATCCATTGCGCGAGTGCAGGAGCATTTGACTGAGGTTGTCGCGAAAGGACAGTTAGATCTCAATCCGAATCAAGGTGAATTCTGGTTGCAGTTCTGTCGTCCGGAACAAAGCGCCAAACAAATAAACAGGATGCAATACGAAATGACAATTCACGAAAATGCTGCCCGCCACTATTCAGTGTCCTACGATTCGATGCTGCGTCGCCTCCTACAAATACCGTTCCCGTTCACCTGATACTCCGTGGGAAAGCTTGCAGGAAAGGCATCAACGCCGTCAAGCAATGCAACCGCCATGCCGCCAGTCAAATGTGTCTGAATATGGCAATGCAACATCCAAGCACCAGGATTCTGGCTGTAATACCTGACGACCAACCACGCCGGAGTGCCAAAGTTTGGCGGCGTACCGAATCCATCTCGCAAAATGGGAGTATCGAAGTTGAAATTCTGCGGTTGTGCAGCCGCGGCCTCTGCAACACTATTCCACGTCCAATTGCCGAGACCTTCCCCGACGATATATGCTTTATTGCTGTGCTTGTGCATGGGATGTGGTGGGCCGTAGTGATCAAGGACGACAAATACAAGGTCGACCCAGGTTCCATTCTGCGTCTTGACGACAAGATTGCTGTTGTTCGCGTCGTGACCGTTGGGATAGTATAGCAATGGCTGGTCTTGAGCATAGACTGTCGGATAGTCGGGATAAGATTGGTCGGCGTCGACGGTCCAGAGGTATGGCGCTCGGGTGCTGGACATGTAAAAGATGCGAGTCTGCTGGACGTTTTGTGAAGGAGGTATATTCGGAAATGGCACGATTCCTGGACTGGTCTGGTTGAGCAGAATGGTGTCGGGTCCTGGCTGTACTGGAACGCCGCCATCGGTGAAATATGGTCGAGACGTGGACTGAGGAGGACTTTGTTGCCTTGTATCGATTTGTTGCGAAAGCTTGCTTGGTCGGCGCCATTCAACATTATTGGGCTCGGCTTTGCGTTTCTCTTTGAAGGAGATATCGAACGAAAAGTCCCCATGGTTTTGAGGAGAGGACCCGCCTCCACTGTTGCTACCACTGGCATAGGTAACAGTTGCAAATCCGCTGATGAGCTGGTTCAGCGCGGTGTTGCTGGCCCTCCATGTGTACGTTCCCGCCGGTTGATTGAGTTCAACCATGACAGCGTATCGATCTCCGTTATTGACCAGAATGCCTTGAGCCTTATATGGCTTGATGTATCTGCCATCAATAGCATAAACCCACAGATCGTGCTGATCGAGGCTTACGACGGGCGCGACGATAGATGCCGCCCCTATTATATTGAAACTGACCCATCTCTTGCTTGCATCGACTTGAAAGTTGTACAGAGGTGCGTTCGTAGCGTTGCAGCCCGTGATCTCAGGCGGCACCTGGTCTGGACGGATCAGAGCTGGTTGGCCATGTACTGTTTGCGTGTGGTGCGTGAAGGGAAGACAGCCATTCGGCAGGGGCGCAGAAATATTCGCCAGCTGGTACAAGGCTCGAAATGAAGGTGCCAGAGCCGCCAGTTGCTGCTCTGGCGTGAGGCAGTTGACACGGCCTTGCCCATTGAAGAGAATGCTCTGTACGCAGTAGAGACTCATGTTACTGCGTTGCTGAAGAGCGAAATGCTGGTCGGACGTCACGTGCAGCCAGTCGGAGAAGATTACGAATTGCGGGTTGGCTTCAGCAGCCAGAATCTGCTGCTGATGATTATTACCGGGCATCTCGCTGAACGGTCTTGGCTCATTCGCTCGCGTGCGAATGTGAATGGCACCAAAGAATCCGTCGCTAATCTGAGATTGATAGTGCGCATGGTACCTGATCTTGTCAGCACACTCTGCTGTGAGGGGGCCAAGGATTATGATACCAGTACGTGCCATACTCCGTGGCCTTCCATTGGTATAACCAGTCTCCCCCCACTGGTATTGGCCTCTGCGACAAACCAGGCACTCCATCTGACCAAGGTGTGTTCAGCTGTCTACGAGGTCGGTGTCAGGTTGAATCGATTTTGCGAGAGACGCTGCACATACTCGATACCATGGAAGTGGACAGTAGTGTTCATGTTCAACCTGTTGCGAACATAGAACTGCCAGAGGGTTAATGCAAAATTCATGGCCGGGAATATCATACACACCTGGACGTCATCATCCTGATCGACAATCAAAGCTGGACCTGGCGAAGTGCCATTCACCAAAATGCCAGCTCGACTGTATCCATCAGGCGCCACTTGACCCCAAGCGACTTCAATGGCGAAGTAAACAGTCTTCGCACTGGTGTATGAACAAAGGGCCAGAGCGCAGGCGAGGACGGATGAAGCGGACAACATCGTGGACTTTGTACGAACTCTCAGCAGCTACTACCGAGACCAAAAGCGCTGATGAGGTCGCATAGCTTCATATACGTGAATGTCGATGTTCGCTGCAGGTTGGCTGTAGCATCACAGGCATGGTCCGGTAGCCTACCGTAGCCACAGGCCGTTCAGGTTCTTGGGGCAGGCGGGCCAAGATCTTCTTCCTCTCCTGGACAAAGTATTCATGGATTTGCCAGTCGTCTTTCACCGTATGACCCGGCGCCGAAAGCCTCTTGAACCGTGACACGGATTTCGCAGTTTTTCTTGGCTTGAAACAACAATCGAGTCACACTATTTGTGTTCGTACACTTCGGTAGCATCAATCGAAGTTGATCAACGATTTGCAAGCCATAGTATAGAGACGAGCGCCAGATGGAGGCGATTGTCCAAAGATTTTAGTGTACCACTCTTCTGGGCTGTAGCCACCAAAGTTTGCTAACAGAGTCCCGATATGGTGGTATAACCTGTTCCGGATTAGAATGGCCTTGGCTGAGGTGACGATTAGGGTTAAGAAGGAGGGTGTTCTTGGTACGACGGCTTGCCTAATTAGTTGACTAGATAGACAGGGGTTGACTCCAATATTAATACGTATTGCTAGTACTATAGGCCTATATATAGAAGCTGTTTTTTATTGCTATCGCTATATTATCTTAGCCTCTTATTGCTGTCGCCGTATCGATTAGAAGTCCTTCTCTTGCCCTTTATCTTACGCATCGCGTCGTCGTTGTCTATCTAGTCGTATTAAGAAGCTACTAATACCTCTAATCTAAGGTTTATAACTCGTAACGGCCGCTAAGGCGTTATAAGGTCGATAAAGGACGTATTCGACGCTCGAGGCGTGTCGCCTATTAAATCTACCTCTTTAACTAAGTCGATATCTATAGGCTATACCGACTATATATCTAGTAGCGACTCGCGACGTAGCGGCTCGAAGTAAGGGCGCGTAGGTAACGATAATAGAGCCTAATTAATACGCTGTTGTTATCGCTATCGCGGCGGCCGCGCTATAGCTAGCGCTCGGAAGGTTAAGGTTATCGACCGAGTTAGAGTCGTCGGCTACGCTAGAAGGTATAAGGTCTACTACCGCGGCCGCTTACCTATAAAAGTAACCTTAGGGGCGCCGCTCTCGTAGTAATTAGTAATCGAGTAGTTAGCAAGGCTATATAGCGTGTCCTTAACCTTGCGAAGGAAGCCGCGTATATAGCTGTCGCGCACTACTAGATTAACGGTCTTATCGTCGCGAATACGATAGAAGTATTAAGACAGGCCCTCGGCGGCCTCGTTATAGTGCGACCTCAAATTACGAAGATATAGATCTCCTATAGTCTATAGCTTCCGCGTGTCTTCGTAGCCTTCTAGCTATAACTAATCGCTGTCTCGCTGCTTCTAATATAGGCTTATCTTTATAGAATTGAAGCTAGTATACTAATTAACGTATACCTATTGTTGCTAGAGTATTAATAGCGTAACAAACAGGTGGAACCTAAGGATATAGTAACAAGGTAGGTAGGTTTGAAACTACGGAAGGCAGTTGTAGTAAGCCGGAGCCGGCTCCTGTCTATTATATAGTATAAGGCTATAGTAGGTCGGTAGGCCCTTTACCTTACACTCTTCTGCGATTAATAGCTGCTTTCTAACAAGGTCCTAAGCCGCTAGAGGTTAAAGCCGCTCGAAGAATAGCATCTCTTTAACCTTCTAGAAGTTAGTAGATTTTCTAACCCGGTATAGTTAAAGGTCTGCCTTCTATAATAATCGAGCGTCGATTGTTATTAGCTCGACTATAGTGCTATATATAGACAGCTAGACCATCTCTTTCCTCTTATCGTATTTGATAGCGTTATAATAGCCCTCGAGAGGCGATGTTGTCCGGACCTGCATTAAAAGAGGGCTTCCTAGCCGTGCCTAAGTCGCCTATAGATACGACTTCTTACGCTAGTTATTAAGGAGGTATTGCACCTGTTTATCCGAGGCGTATTTGTCTCTCAATTCCTATACGATTCTATCGATAGTATCGATAACTTCTACGTCGCTACGGGCGTAGTAAATCGCATAGGAAAACAGCCGCTAAACCTATAGATACTACTTCTTAGGGAAGTGTCGTAGGAAGGTCTCTTTAGCGTGTCGTTAATAGAGATACATAGTTATAGCCTCCTCTTTAAATGCTAGTCGAATAGCGCGTTGTTCTTAAGCCGAGTCGTTAGTTATAGCTACTATAGGCTTCTAGCCGGGTGCCCATTTCTTTAATACTTGAAGCCTAGCCTTAATTAGCTTTGCTCGCTAGCTCTGTAGCAACATATGCCCCCCTAGCATCTAGGAGCCGAAGGCATTGCGGATATAGACTGTAAATAGGTAGAAGTTATTGTCGGACGTTTTGTAGGTCGCATCGAAGAGAAATAACTATATATAGACGGTTAGTCGTTGCTATCGAAATTTGTGTATTAGGAAGAGAGCCGGAAAGCTAATGCCTAAGGCACTACTAGCTCCGAAGAAATAGGAACCTACATTACTAGCAACACTACTATTTAGCAACTTACGCTGCTAGTCGGCCTGCTATATAACACCCTTATACTAGAATGCCTCTATACGGATAGAGAGAGCCTTATAGGAGAGTCCTGCGTCTGTAATATCGTCTATAAGAGGGCCGAGATAACGATTAAGGTTGTCTAGCTATAATCGAATATTGCCCTTCTTAGTTAGGGACACCCTCTTTACATTCTTCTTTGCAGACCACTTTACAATACCTTTCTTTGTACGGTACGCTCCAATAATGGCAAGACGACCTGTATTAGTACCCTCCTTTAGTAGGTGGAATACATAAGCCGTTTTATAGTTGTACTAATCTATTAGGTGTTCGATAACAACCCGGAGGCTATCACTAGAAGCCCTCACATCCTATAGCTAGTCCAGTCAGCTTCGTAATATGACTTAATCCACTATATTAACCTTACTATATAGTCTATCGTGTAACTATAGATATTGTTATTACTATACGCCGAATCGCGGCCTCCTCGAGCGATCTTATAGCTACGAGGCTCCTTATCCGCCTTCCGATCGAATACCGCGATTATAGCTATCGACGCGTCGTATAGGTCCTTATAAAACTCTACCTTATAGATACTAATACCTAGCTCTCGATTGCGATTGAAGTTACGCCGATAACGACAGTAGTATATCGTCCGCTACAACAACCTATCCTTATAACGAGCGCCCTTATGTTTCTCCTAGAAGTTGGTTACAAAGGGCCACACCTATTTAAACTATTCCTTCGGCATAAAGGAGCCTTAGGTTAACGGACTAAACAGCGAATAGCGCAGTTAATAGGTTATAGAAATAGGGATAAGATAAGCTATATTAAAGAGCTAGATTAAAGAGCTAAATTAAAGAGCTAGATTAAATGAGTTAATAAGTATTATAGTAACAATAGACAGCTATAGCGACTTTAGCAACACCTCCTATATAGAAAATGGGCCCTATACTATTAGGTTTCGACGACATGAGGTTAGAGACCCTAGCATCCGCGGAATGCCTGTTTTAGCTAGCAATATCAACACTTCTCAGATCCGGTTATCTACGAAGGAATGCCTCGGAAATTATATATAGGGCTAATCGGCCAGGCACTAAAATCTTCTAACAACTGCTTATAATTCGAGCGCTATGTATTCGCCTAACTAACTCCCTAATTCGTTTAAGCAAGGGCTTACTTTCTTTGTTAACACTTCCCTACGCAAATCTGCCTAATAGACTTTTATAGCACCTTTAGCCGTAGTCGTCGTACGAATCGTTCAAGCATGCTAAACCTAGAGCGGAGTTAGGGGCACAGTCTTTTACTAGCGTTTACTAGGCAATAAGCCACCCGCAATCCTCTAGTTTAGTAGCGTTTAGAACTACTCGGCGTAGTAACGATTTAGGTTAAGAAGGGCGCCTCTCTCGAGCCTATCGGTTAACTATTATAGAAGCGGCAATTTTGCAGTAGACGAGACTATTATATAGACTAAGAGTTGTTGTTATAGAATTGCTATAGAATTACCGCCTTCTACGACTATAGCGGAAGGCTTGCCCTCGCTAATTGCTATCTCTTCGACCTCGTTATTGTTATTACTTAGTACGTAGTCTACGAGTTGTTGTTAACTTACTACTACTACTAGCGGTTGACTAGCGGTTACTATATGTCCTTACGCCTCTTAATTCTCGTCCAATTCGCTCGTTACTAGGCAAGTTATTAGCGGCGTCGTCTTCTAAGGGAGGCGAATTTAATACCGCATGCCCCTACGTTCCTAAATAGGATATTTGTTTACTTCTCGGTATATATATATATATCTTCCTATCGCGTTCTTCCTCTTTCTTATATTAACCTCGCTATCGCTACCGTAAGTACTATCCCTCCCTGTTTATCGCTAATTTTAACGCGTAGGACGATATATATCGCGTAGACGCGGTATATATATTTCGCGTAGAGGTCCCTTTCCGGCATTTTAGCCGGAAATTCGACCTCGCTATCGCCCCCCCCTCCCTCTACCTTAGGATCCCGCTCCGCCCCGGGGCAAAGAATAGTAGGGGCCCCCGCTAGCTAAGACCGTCGGACGGCGGGGACCCTCCGAAGGGAGCCTGCGACCGTAGGAAGGGGGGACCCGTCCGTAAGGTATACTCGAGGCGTAGGGGTACTATTCTACGTAAGACACTACCTCTTCCGCCGGAGGCTATTAGTATCTTTCTTTTTAAAAACGTCGCGAATAAACGTCGTCTATACTCGTCTAAATTCTCGTCTAATTTCTCGTCTAATTTCTGTCTTCCTACCTCCGTATTCTATAGTAGGTTGCCCTTCGTAACGAGCGTAGGGGTAAAAAGACCGTATATGCGGTATTAAATACGGGCCCCTTCTAAGTCGTCTGTTATCTAGCTAGTTAGTCGCCTAGCCGCTCGTTCGTAATCCTCGTCTCTTATATAGCTTATTGTCGTATCTATAGTATCCTAGTCTACGTTATAGAAGATAAGAAGCTCCTTAAAGGACGAGAGGCCGGAATCGGTAAAGCAACGGTCGTCTATAGTAATACTATTAATCTCGCGAATACCGTGTATAAAGACCTATAATAGCTTACCCTAATGCTAGTAGTTAGTTAAATAGTAAGTACCTAGCGGCGCAGGTGGACCTCGCACTAGCGGTATTGTATCTCCTATTAAATCCACCTCTTCTATATTATCCAAATTGAGCGGTTATAAGGACTGTGTTTCTAGCACTGTCTTGCGGCGCGGAATTAGCCTCGGAGTAAGGTCACCTAGCGGCGGAGGTAATAAGAATACAGGTTAGCGAATAGGTAACGATTAAACGCGCCGTTTTGATAGTAACGGTCGGAGGGTTATATTAGCATAGACGTAATGAGTTTCCGGCGTGCCTAGCGGTAGCAATCGAGTTGGTATAGTAGGTTTAGAAGGTAGTTAAGTCGTCTATTAGCGCTCGGTCTCGCCTGTAAATTAGACCTCCTATAGATTAGCGATAAAATAGTTAATATTTAGTGCGTAACAACTGTCCGAGAAGTCCTTGACCTTCCGTACGTAGAAGGCATAGAATAAGTCCTTAATAGAAGGGTTAATAGAAGGATTATCTGCTATCCGCTAATACTTCAAATTTAGTGTTTCTACCGCTTCCTTAAAGTAGCCTCGAAGGTCTCTTAATTGTAGTGTTTGTACTAAGGTAACAGCGTCTTCTTAATAGCCTTCGATAACGAGTTGTTAAGTATCGAGAGCGCGCCAGTATTCGTAAGCTAAGACAACGTTAAGGCCTGCAAATAGCTAGACATATTGTCGCTGTTGTATATTACTAATTTCTAGTCTATTAAACAGGTAGTTACGAAGAATGTAGTAGCAAGGAAGGCGTATTTAAAACTAGGCGAGGCAGTTATAACGAGAAGGTGTTACACCGTTATAACTGCATAGTATGCCCTTATATATAGGTGCCGCCTTAGCCTCCATCTTAATAGCAATATCTACCTATTCTCGAAGGCGATCTTAAGCCGCTAGTAGCTACAGACTCTCGAAGCCTAGAAGTCGCTTTTTATACTAATATTGTGTGCGTTTGCCGATCCTATAGCTAGCTAGTTATGCCTTGTAAGCCTACCTATCGTCTACCTTAAGAACCTCGAGGATAGTGCTATAGAGGTTGTAGCGTACGAGGCTACGCTTACGCTCAAACTTAATAGCGTAGTAATAACCCTCGAGAGGCGAAGTAGTCCTTATTTGCATTAATAATAGGCTATAAAGCCTTGCCTAAGTAGCCTATTTCCGTAACGTGTAACTAGCCTAATTGTGCCGTATGTATTCTACCTTGCTTTGCTATTCTATAGGCTTATTCTCTTTTAACTAGTCCTATATCTATACTATATCGTTACCGACGTCGGCGGAGCTTCGAGCGTAGTAGATCGAGTAGTAAAAGCGCTTAACAATCTCTAGAAATTAGGCCTCTAGAAATAACCGAAGGAAGGTCTCTTTAACGTGCCGCTAGCAGAGGTAAATAAGCACCTGTTTCTCATCCTTCTATAATAGGTTAATTGCCGCCTACTTAGAGGCCGAGTCGTCGATTATAGCGGCTATAGCATTCTAGTATAGTAACCAATTCTTAATAACTCGAAGACCGGCTTCTACTAGCTTAGCTTTCTAAGATTCTAGCAATAAGTGTCCTGCTAGTAACTAACACCCTAACCAGTCACGAACATAGACAGCAAAAAGGTTCTAGCTAAGGTCGGTAGTCTTATAAGTTGCGTCTAGTAAGAACAACTATATAGCATGTAAGTTAGTAATGTTTTGAATTTTTGAAGTTAGTTATAGGAACTGTAGAACGCAAGCCTTAGAAGCTTAGTTATACGCCTTCTATAGTAATAACAATACCTACACTCACATCCCCTACCTCGGTATTTAATAACTATCGCTGCTACTTAGTCTAGAAGACAATACTACGCTCTACCTTGCCCTTCATTTTCTTCTCTATTATCTAATACTAGAGCGGCCTGCTATCTAGGTCGTTATAGAGGCCTTAGAGGGCGATAGGAAGGTCGTCTAGCTAGATACTCGCATTTCTACGGTCGTTACTACGCACCTTCCTTAGATTAGGCCTAACCTTCGACTACGCAATAGTGCCTGCCTTTATATATTGCCTACCTATCTTGCTAAACTCGTCCTTCGAAGGACTATTTCTAACGAAATCTAGTACCTCGGCTATATTGAATTTGCGCTGTTCTATTAGCTCCTCGAGAAACACCCTTAGAGCGTTGTTTAACGACCTAATATCTATGTATCTTAGGTTATAGCAATATAGGTCCTTACTAACCGCGGAAGGGTCGACTCGATAGCGGCGGACACTAATTTCGTATAGTTTAGTCGCCCTCTTCCGATAATGCGATATAACGACTACTGTAGTATTACAAGGCTCTTTATTATATTTAGCCTTGCGAATACTATCTAGAAGCACCCTATTTGCGAGCGAAGCTCGCCTTATATAGCAAGGACTGTACTCTAGTATAGGAATCGTCGTTCGTGCATCTACGTAACGCTAAGGCAACCCCGGATTTTGGAATCCCCGCAACCTAATTAGCTAAATCCTACAAGGTAGAGACCTCGAAGCCTTAGGCTATACTTTTACGTCACTTCCTACAAAGCGCGACAATAACAATACTAATAATGCGCCAATTACGAGCGACTACCTACTATCTATATAATGCGATAATATTACGACGATACGCTAGTACCCCTACCTGTTACTAGTATATTGCGTACCCTATAGCGACCTCCGCAAACCTCCGCAAACCTCCGTAGACCTTAGCAAATCGCACCCTTAGCAAAACCATTAGAACAGCGACCTTCCGTAGTATAGAACAGCGACCTTCCGCACTAGTATATTGCGTACCCTATAGCGACCTCCGCAAACCTCCGCAAACCTCCGTAGACCTTAGCAAATCGCACCCTTAGTAAAACTATTAGAACAGCGACCTTCCGCAGTATAGAATAGCGACCTTCCGCAGTAAAAGAACTTAAGAACAATCAAGCAGAAAGCCTCTCGTAAAAGGACAAAGACAAAGACAGTCTACTCGATCTATAAAATATAGTGCCGACTAAGGCTAAAAAAAAGCAATAGACTACTAGACGGACCGGAAGCAAAAAACTATAGACGGGCAATATCCGGAGTCACTCTTGCGGACACGATATAGACCTCGAGTATACGACCCTTTAAGATACGTTACGAATCAACTAAGTAAACATGCCTACTAGACTTCGACCTTATATACTTCCGAAGAAGTGCCGCTATAGAAAACTAGGCGGACTGATTTCTTTAGGGTTAGATAATAGGCAGTCACCTCTACTAGTTTATTAGGCTGCTAGCTGCCTTAGAAAATACTATTAAATGGCCTAAATCCCTTAGGTTCCCTACGTAACTTAATAACTAGGCGCAAAGGATTACTGCAACTCCTTACCTAGTTGCAGCTAGGCGTCGCTTCGTTTTAGTCGATTATTATTAGTTAAAGGTCGTGAATTGTAGTGCTATTATATACCCCCATTACTGCTGCCTAGAATGACTTAGACAGGTATAGCTCAGTTAGAAGGGGAAGGCAGGCATAAGTGAAGTTTAAACAGTATACTAGTTGAGTGTTCAATCCCCTATCTAGAAGCTATAATATTAACATTAAGTTAGTGTCGATAGTATACACTAAACTAGTACCTAAACTAGCACCCAAATTCGCCCCCTCCTACGCCGACCGAGTTAAGTCGATTAAGCGTATTTATAGCAAAACTACGCTAGCAAAAGTGATTAACACGATAACGACGGCGGCCTTAGGCTCTAATAATTCTATGTCTATATACCTTTTGCTCGCCTATATACCTTTCCTTACCTATACTCCTCTTCCCTTCCTATCGTAGCCTCCGCGTATAATCTCTATATACGATATCGATAGCACCTAGCTCGCTTAAACTAGGACCTGCGCGTGCCTAGCGAGTAAGGAGGGTACTAAAGTGGAGGGCAAGTTGATATCGAGCCTTAGCGAGTGTTTAACTTGTCCGGAATAGTAGCGTCGGACGAACAAGGGTACTAAAGTAGAGGGCAAGTTGATACCGAGCCTTAGCGAGTGTTTAACTTGTCCGGAACGGCAGCGTCGGACGAATAAGGGTACTAAAGTAGAGGGCAAGTTAATACCGAGCCTTAGCGAGTATTTAACTTGTCCGGAATGTAACGTTAGCAAAAGCCTATAGATCTAAATAACGCTTGCAACGAACAGATACAATTATTATCCTTTAGTGCTATATATAAACGCGTAGATGCCGGTAACCGACGGGACCTTGTATATAAAAGTAGGCTTATTCACTTTCAACCTACGGTAGGCTCCGTTCTTACGTTACGTCGCTACTTCCTCTTATAAGCCCCCTGCCGCTTCCGCCTCTTCCTCTTCTGCTTCTATACCTACGTCGCTTCCGCTTCTTTACCTACGTCGCTTCTCCTTCTTTTTACGTCGCTTCTGCTACCCTTTAAATTAGAAGACACTACCTACTTCTAACACGCTACGCGCACATCTGTAGCAATAGCGCTAGGAGACAACAATACCCCTACATCGCACTAGCCTTAGGCGAACCTATCGTCGAGCTAAGTATGCCTTCTAACTAATATACCGCCGCTGCCGCCGCCGCTACCGCTAGAGCCTTCGTAGCAGCCTCTATAGCCTTTTCCGCCCGATCGTAAATAGCCGCCGACTTAGCGTTATAACTACTACTTTCTTAATAAGGACACTATCTAGTATATAGGTGTTAAGAAGAAGAATAGACCGCCTATTAACCGTTGCGCCGTATATCGAGGCTATACTATACAAGTCAATCGATTTAGCAATTAGGACATTACTAAGGTTACGAAGCGTATAGCAAGCACCGCGGGTTTGCCTAACCCGCTACTTTCGCGAGTGCCGCGTACTATCCTTCCTACCCCTAGACCTTCTGCCCTTTCTATAACTATATACTCTAACATTAGCGTCCGACTATACTATCCTTTAAGCTAACTATCTCCCGCTACCTATACTCTATAGCAAGCTTAGATAGTAGCTGCTCGCTAAGCTAGATACGATACTCGGCAGAGTCCTCTAAGTCTACTACCGCTAACTCCTTATACTCCTACTATATTGTCGACCCCTTAGTAGTAGAGTTAAGCCTAGCAATAGGATAGTAAGTTATAGTTTTAGTGCGTTGATTGTAGCTATCCGCGACCCTAGTAAGATTAAGGAGGCGAGATTAAGGATTAATATATATACTGCGATATAATGCAACTCGATAATAACCTAGAAACTAAGAACAAGTAGTGTATCTTTAAGAACTACAATAGCAATCGTTAAAGCTTTATACGACCTAACGCTCCGGAATTAACTGAATGCTGCTATGCTTACTAGCCGCGGTTCAATATATCTTCTAGCATTTAAGGTACTTCTAGCGGTACTACTACCGATCGCACCGGACCTCCCTCTAGTTAGTCCTTTCTATTAACTCTAGGGCAATAAGAAAGCTCTTATTATTAGCTATCTAAAGCCCCTCTATCTACTCTAATAAGTAGCTCCTCTTAACTAGGTGCTTAGTCGTAGTAGGTATCTTAGCAAGCATCTTAGTAGGCATCTTAGTAGGCATCTTAGCCGCTACCTCGACCTGCCCGCTCGCGCCTACTACGTAAGCGTAGGGAGCGGCGTAATCGCTTTCTCGCCTACTAGGACCCTCTATTAGTACCCGTATATTAATAGCAAACTATACCTGCAATCGATGTCTTTAACGAGGGTCTATTAGCTAACTTCTATAATACGATCGATAAAGATGCCCTCGAGAGCTACAATCGATATTACGAGCGCTAGTTTAGTATAAACTTAGCAAAGAACAACGGCATTTGCAGTCGCTATATTAATCGTAATTATCCGAGTAAGATGCAGGCAGGCGACCTATTTCTGTTTAGTAATAGCAATAATATAGATCCTAGACCTATACCCGAGGAGCTTCTTAGTCTTTCTACGGCTAAGGAGCTTCTTATCGCGCGAGTATATATACAGATGTTAGTGTTCTGCGTACGAGGACAGTAGTAGAAGTATCGTAGCTATATCTGCAACTTTCTTAAGAACGTCGTTACGGTCTACTATAAGCTGCCTCGCATTCTATAGGAGCTTGATTTAGTAGTACTACGACCGCGCTAGAAGCTCTAGCTAGAGTTAGAGCCTTTAGGTTAGGGCGCCGAAGCAGAAGATAGTGCTATAGAGGCTTATAATCGATAGCGGAAGCGCCTTCAATTCCGAGAAAACTTCCGCGTACGTCGTAGTCGTGTTTTAAGTGCCCTTCGCTAGCTTAAGGATTATAACTAGTACTATCGCAGCATCCTAATCGATAATAAGGCTCTTAGTTAGCTCCTAGAAGACAACACTATCGAGGACCTGCTTAAATCTGCTAAATATAACGAGTATTATCTAGTCGCTCGAGACTATCTACCTTAAGATCCGCCTATCGATAACCTTTCTAGTCTACCGATACGAGGCATTTATATCGCAAGCGGTCCTCCCTTAGCACCGTAGTTCTCGTGCTCTAGTTATAGCTTTCCTCGTAGTATATAGTAGCGTTCTTACTACGACGCCAACCTTCCCCTATACTAGCGTATCTAGCACGAATGCATATAGTGCGTTTATAGCATTGTCGACTCGAAGTATAAGGCTAAGCTAAAGTAGTATATTGCTAGAAATTATAAGACTACTCGTAATCAGTTCTTATATACTACACTTAGTATTCTCGTCCCTATTAATTAGTACAATCCTAGTCTTTCGAATAAAGCAGAATGCATTCAGCATATCTAGATGCCTATATAGCTAATCTAGCGTACCGTAGCGATCGCACCTCCGCTAACTCCCTTACCTCCCGCCCCTCTATTCCTTCCTAGCTTTGATATCGGTCTAACTTAGGGTACTAGTCAACCTAACCTAGATAAAGACCTTAGTTACGACTACGCCGCGGTTCCGAATCTTTATCTATAGTACCGTACACTTAATTAGTTACGAGATCGGCTTCGTCGTCGCCGTACTAGAGGGACTATTATAGGGCTATTAGATAATCCTATTGTCCCTTAGTAGCCTCCGCAGTTATCGCATATTACTTAGCTAGATTATAACAAGATCCCTATTAACGAACTTAACCGTTCCTATCCCCTAATAGCTATAGCTTTCCCTGCCCTATTGCCTTAGGGGAAGGGTGACCCTAATTAGCTACGCCCTCGTACTGTCTCTTTTTAGTAGGCTATCGAATACTATATACGATACGAGGATAGTCGATTTGCTAGTTACGAGCGTTAGCCTTACTTCGTCTTTAATAAAGGCATAAGACATTACGTTCTAAAGGCCGCAGCGTTCTTTACAAATAAGTACTAGAAGGATAGGATAGAAGTTAGTACGGAGACTATCGAGGCGGCCTTAGCTACTAACCCGAAAGCAGACAAGGAGGCCGGGCGATTGCTAAATTTAATCGTCCGCGTTAGTAGCTAAATCCGTAGTACGCGACTATACTAGAATAGCCGACGCGTTAATCTCGAGACCTACGTTCGCGCGCTTAGTAAGCCTAACCTTTTCTATACGGTTAGCGCTACTGATCTATAGTAGGACTCTCTTGCTAGACTTATACCTAGATACGAGCGGTAGAAGCGACTAGGACCTTACGAGCGTGTAAAAATAGTACGAGAAAGCCTCCGTAAATTCCTATATATCGCTAACGCCTACGTTGTACGCCGGTTCTAGCATCTTCTAGAAAAGGTCCTTAAGCCAAAGTTCAATGTCGTCGATTATTAGTATCGCTTCGAATAGTAGAATCGTAGTAGTTGCTACGTTTACTTCTTCCTATAGTGCGACCTTCTAAAGCCCGGTGTTAATACGCTTAAGGCACGACAAGAGTTTGCTCGGTAATAGGGAATCTATATTACTGCATTGAACCTAGAGCTAGGTAGGGACCTTAGACAGGGTGCTACGATCTAGGCCGATACTAAAGAGCTTAGAAACAACTAGGAGGACCTTGTAGACATTATCAATCGGGTATAGCGGTATGTCTATAATAATTACTATTAGGCTAAGCGTAAGGACGATCCTAATAGTAAGCCCTACTGTCGTTTCCACTTTCTACGGAAGCATCGAGAGGAGGCAGACGTTAATTACGAGCATAATAACCGGTATCTTAGCTTTACTACTACTTGTAACGATTCATTCCTTAACTACTTTAATCGGCTTATGTCTATATCCTAGCGAGCGAATTGCGACATTATACCTTACACTACACTATACGCTGTTATGCAGTATATCCTTAAGTACTGTAGCAAAACCGAGATTAAGAGCCGCTCCTACGACGATATTATAAAGGGCTTACTGCCTTTAATTAACTATAATAAGCCGCTCCTATCTATAGTCGCTAAGTTGCTTAATATCCTAATTACGGAGCGGGATTAGCTAGTATAAGAGGTTGCTCATTTGAACCTCTATATACTACTCTAGAAGGGTAGTCGTACCGTAGTTACCCTCGATTGCCGACCTTAGACTAAGCAAACAGTACTAGTAAATCTACCGCCGGATAAGGAGACTAAACCCGCAGACCCTAACGCCAATCCCGATACGAATCCTAATACCGACTTGGATGCTAGTGCTAGTGCTAATAGTAATAGTAATAGTTAGGATAAAGGTTAGCCGCGCCGTGTACTAGGCAAGACTATAATGCAGAAATACCTTACTCGCCTAGAAGCTGCTAAGGATGTGTCTCTTTTCTAGTACTTAACTCGGTAGAATCTATAGGCTAGCCGAACTCTACGCTAGTTAAGAAACCCTAAGAGAGATGCCCGCCTTATTAACTATTTCCCTCGCTATCCGTTAACCCCTAATAAGCCTAAGTATACCGAGTATTAGCGGATAAAGATTTAGGTATACTACCTATTCCGTGAGTTGCTAGTTTGCTCTAATAACAACCTATACTACTTTCCTAGTAAGCCTAATATCGCATTCTATATATAGGATGCAGCATTATAGCATTGCCGCGAGAGACATTCTTATCCGGACGACTATTTATAGGACATCGATCGTAGGAACGATAATAACTTTGTCGATCCCTAACTATAGGATATTAGTAAGCCTGCTAATTTCGACGCCCTCTACGGTCTATCGCTAAATCCCGGTATTCGAGATAAGGACCCGAACAACCTTAGAGACCGAGATATTAATAGAGCCGCCTATTAAGAGACTCGTATTAGGAAGTACATTAGGGAATACCCTAACATCTACGATACAAAGGAAGACTAGTAGCAGAAGCAGAAGGTCGCCTATAGGGCTATAGACTTAGATGTATAGTCCTAGTCTACGGCCTAATTCGATAAGCTTAATCGCTACTAACGATAAGGGTTCGACGAGGTTGTTAATTATTTCTAAGACGTCCTCGCTAGTAGTAATCCGCCTTAGCTTCTACTAAATGTCGACGGTGTAGGCGGCACTAGCAAATCCTTCCTAATCGAGATGATATACGCACGCCTTTAGAGTTAGGCGAAGATCGGTAACTACTCCGGCAATCCTGTTATACGGCTTGCACCTACTAGTACCGCCGCTACTAATATCGATAGGTTAACACTTTATTTAGCCTTTAAGCTTCCCGTTCGACCGGGCAAAGCTAGTATACAAGACTTAATAGGCGCGCGACTGACTCGTATAGAGAATTCCCTTCGCTATGTCCGCTACATTATTATCGACGAGAAATCTATAGTTAGCTAGCCTCTTCTACAGATGCTTGACTAGCGCCTTCGTTAATGTCTAGACTAACAGCTGCTATATAGCGGGATAAATATAATTATCTTTAGGGACTTTTATTAGTTAACGCCTGTTTTCTAGAAGCTACTCCTTTATACGATGCTAAAGACAGCTAAGGATATCGCTAGTTAAGCTGCGTACTATGCTTTTAATAAGTCCTTAGTGCTTTAAGCTAATATGCGCTAGGAAGGCGACGATCTAGACTAGATTGCCTTTCGAGAAGCGCTCTCTAACCTCCGTATAGGCACGGCGGATATGCTACACTAGTAGACACTTATACGTCGTGCTAACATTACCGATCCCGCCGACCTACGCAAATTCGCAGATGCTACTCGTATCTATTTTACTAACGATAATGTCAACGACCTCAATTATTAGAAGCTACGTAATATTAGCAATGCTGTTCTCCTAGTAAAGGCCTCTTATAATCGACTAGACACCGCTACAGTTAGCTCTAAGAACGTTCACAATCTTGACCCGGTTCTTAAGATATCTATTGGCTGTAAGGTTATGCTTCTTACTAACCTTTAGACAGAGTTTAGTATAGTTAACGGCAGACAGGGCATTCTTTACGATATTATCTAGTCTAAAGATGCTCGGGACAAGGATCTTCGAGAAGTACCCCCTCTCTATCTATTAGTTGCCTTTAAGGGCCTTAAAGACGATGCTCCGGCCCTCTTCGATATTAGCCCTCGAAAAATCGTCCCTATCTTCCGCATTCGGCGAAGCGTAGATAGATAGGATAATAACTAGCGTGAATAGTTTCCTTTAACTGTTTCGTACGCTCTTACGGTACACAAGGCATAGGGTATAACCTTAGAGAAGGCTGTTATTAAACTTAGCCCTAAGGACTTTTCCGCTAGGCTAACTTATATTGCCCTCTCCCGGGTTAAGAGTTTTGCGGGTCTTATGCTTAAAGAGCCCTTCGATCTTTAGCGTATCCGCAACCTCGTAGGAAGTGTATAGCGAATGCGCATCCTTAATAAGCAGCGTAGGCGTTTGTAGTATCTACCGGATCTACTAGCAATACCTCTTCCTTCCTCTCGTACATTTAGTAGTATTTCTAGTGCCTTAGCACTCTTGTCTAATAACTTTAAGACAGTACTTTAATGGCAACTTCTACCTTCGGACTACTAAGACGATAACGACGACCAATTCGAAACTCCTTTAGAATTGCCTCTGCTAGGTTAGGAATCTAACGACGACCCTATAGATATCGAAGACCCGGACTCGGAGGATGAGCCTAATAATAGTAAGCCGTAGGGTATAGAGATTACGAGCGAAGGCTTTCTATTGGCCTCTAGCTAGGTCTACAATTCTATAAAAATAGCGCTACGTCGCCGCGTACCTATTATCGAGGTCGATACGGATATAGATCGACTACTATTTATTAAAGAAGTTTAACACGTAGAGCGTAAAGCTTAGGAGGCACTACGTTAGCAAGTACGCGATAGACTATCTAGTACTCGACCTGCTCGCGCTATAACTATCTCTTCTACGACATTAACGTCTACTTCGGCGAGTTCGCTAATAGACCCTATTAAGCAAGCCGTACCTGCTAAAGCACCTGCTAAAGCACCTGCTAAAGCACCTGCTAAAGCACCTGTTAAAGCACCTATTAAAGCAAACACTAAAGCGCTCTTCTATCTACCTCCTCCGCCGGCCCTAGTCCGCCTTAACGATAGCGACTTAGAGCGCAGATTCCGATAGCAGGTTAAGGTTGAGCTAGTACTCCCTCTAACTTTCTAGTACTATAAACAAGAGCTAATAGACGCCGCACGTCTACTCTAGAAGGCATACTAGAAGCGCTTTGTTAATAACTTCGAAGGCGAGAGAGTATTCTAGGAGGTATTCCGCCGTATATTCCTTACCCTAGCCGAGGCCGCTGCTATACATTCTCGTCTTCTTTAGAACGCTAAGAAGCAAGAGTATCTGCCTAATAGTAGATGTCCTTGCCCTTAAATAGTAGGCCTTATCGACCTAGCCTTCGAATACTAGAACCTCGCTACTAGAAAGGGACGTCGTATATAGGTCGATCTAGGGAAGGCACGCATCTAGATAAAGTCTAATACTAGTATTAGGCTACGCGATCTGACTTTCTTTAACAAAGTAGCCTACCTTCTACGAGATCTTGCTTCTAAGTCTATATTAGATGAGATGCTAAAGTCTTAGTATAATAAGGTGCTAATAAGCGACCTCCTACGCCTATATAAAGAGTCTTTTATTCGAGGCAGGGATCTAATTACTCCCGAGGACGCTTATCCTTTCCTATTTCTCTCGGAAGCCGGCGAGACCAAAGTGGTTAATATGCTTAACATCGCTATTAAGGCTATTTACGAATTCGGATAGCCCTCTGCCGCAAATTCGATTGTTTTCGATTATTAGTAGTAGATAGAAGCTACTGTTGAAGGCATTAATCAGTATTGGCTTACTTCTAATAACCTGCTTAGTGCGCTTAGTTCTTTGAACTTCTTACCGGATGATAAGCTACGCCCTATAGTCTTTATTTACTTATCTAATAAGCACCTAGTAACGGCTCTCTTTGACCCCCGGACGGCTATAGTACAGACCTAGAACTCGTAGCTAGATGTGTATACCGATAGACGTAGGTTAATTAGCCCTGTCGGTATACGCATTGTCCTATGCTTCGCCCGACTGCTATCTCTCTTCCTAGTAGCAATAGCTGCTAGTTGGCTATCCGGTTATTAGTAGATATACTAAGAGATCGATCGGGTTACTCGATAGGCTAATATATATAATTGTAGTGCTCTTGCGGTTAACAACGCTATTGTTCTTATATAAGGTTAACTTCCTAAATAGGTCTTCGGCGATAAGACGTATCTTAGAGCCTACGCTCTTACTATTCAAATGCAGCACTTAGATACGTTATATAACGCTATAGATTAGAGCTTCTAACCGCAAGTGCTTTAGCCGAGCATCCCTATCGTCCCTTCTATTTAGCTAAATGAATTCGGTATAGCCTACTATTAGTAGATTCTCGATAAGATTAAAGAGCGGCGTCTTTAGGCGGAGCGCAGAGCGGATGCGGAGAGACAGATACGGGAGTATCTAGTAAAGGAGGCTATAGAGGCGGCCGGCTATAGGGCGTCGAGTTTAGAAGCTATAGTGCCTTTAGATCAATTCCTTTTCGAGAGAGGTAATAGCGATGCCGATATCGATATAGAAGATAAATAGCAAAGCGTACGTAGATATACGAGATAAAGGCTTTACCTTTATCTAAATTAAGTCGATTGAGCGCATTTCTACGAAAAGCACGCTAGCAAAAGTAATTAACGCGATAACGACCGTAGCTTTTAATTGGCTAACTATAAGGCGAAAGCTTCGCTCGTACTTAGTAGGCACGCGCAGCCGCCTATAAGCACATATTTCGCTACTAATCGCGCCTATAACGACAATACTAGTGCGACCGCTACTCTAAGCTATCCTTCGTTCTCGCCGACCTCGACTCCTTATATACGTTACTTACGTAGGCCTTTAACACCTCGAAACGGTCCGGATCGTACGTTAATCTATACTCTAGCACATTAAATAGCTATTCTCGAATCTCGATTATATTATATAGTATACGATCCGGCCTAAACGGCGGCACTAGTTTAGATAAGACAGGTAGTATAGCGATAAGAACAACAGTAACAATAATATAATAATAAGAAGGTGCTATTTGCGCCTTTGTAGAAAGAGCTAGATCTATATATAAGAAAGAGCTATAGAGATAAGGTTAGAACTAGAAGTATAACCGAGAAGGTTATTACGGTACTAGAAGAGGAAAAGCACCGTCAAATACTAGGCAAACTATACTGAGTTAATAGATAACGCCCTCCGGAAGTAAACCACTGTTTACAACAGTGGTACGCTAAATTTCCTGACATGCAAGACAACCTTGTACGTGAACAGACAGCCCTATCCGCTGTTTGTCGTACAACGTGTATAGGGAGGTGTTATATCCGCTCGTACGAGTGTCTCGGCCGCACAGTGCTGTTTCTGAAGTAGATCTGCCTTCGCGGAGCTGATTATGAGGTGGCTACCAAGTACAAAAGCCAACGGCATCCGGATCCTCAGTGAGCCTTGTCCATCGCAAGAGCTGGACTTCGAGTCTGGATAGCTGCGTATTGAAGCCCAGCTCAAGAGAAGCCGGGGCCGAGTCCACGGTCAATAAAATCGACAATTGCCTACTGAACTGCAGATGGCCCAATCATTCGCCATATTCCGTGAGATCATGACCTGAGTTCCTTTGCAGGGTGAGGGTAAAGACAAGGCCGCCAGCTCTGTCAACAGTCGACACGCCCGAGGCTCTATCATCACCTAGATCGCAGGAGTGATGCAGCCGTAGGTACTAGACCAGATAACGTGACATTGCGTTGTCATCCTCTTGCTGTGGAACTGCACGCTCGGTTGTGGAAACGCAGCGCACACGTCTAGGGTGTGAGCCATGTTTGACACTCTGGTAACGTCGCGTGCCTGATTGCGCAACAAGACAGAACTGAAGGGTGGTGTTCTAAAATCCGATTGCTTGGGCGACAATGATGGTTCGTGCCATATTGCGGTATAACTTGATATTGCTGATCGTCGTCGACGTTGATGTCTGAAGCCCACATGCAAGTTGTTCACTCGGTGAGCGGCCTCGGTCCGATCGATCCCGAGACAGCGAAAGTGCTGCTTCCACCAATCTGAGCATGCAAATGATGTGTATTTAGCCATAAGCAAGCAACTCAGGAACAAGCACTTCCCCAGGAACATGTCCGTCCTCACGAATTGCTCCACAATCCACATGCCCAGCCCAAAGAGCCCCTGTTACTGTTGCCCCTTCAACGGCTATTCTATACGAGAGAGGAGAAGTCGCAGATCTCCAATTGTCCGTGCCGGCACATCTATATTGCCGATGCATCTCGGCATGCGGTCCTGTGCTCTCACACACACATAAGTTGAACGGACCTGGTCGTGCAACACGGGGGCTGCGTGACATTGCACACGACGGTTCGCTATGCGTGCGTATCAGCTTCTGTCGGCAGCTTGCCTGGCAAGTCTCACAGCATGCAGCTCGCTCCGCGGTGTCTCTGAACACTCTGCCACAGGGGCCAGCACCCAATATCAAGGCTACATGTTTGCATATTTTACGGGAAATACACTTGAGGGCGAGAAGATATACTTCGCGGCCAGCAATGGCAACAATGCTTTAGACTGGAGCGAGCTGAACGGTGGTCAGCCTGTCCTTGCATCGACCAAGGGCACAAAAGGCCTGAGAGACCCGTTCATCATCCGTTCACCTGATGGAGGAACCTTCTATCTCCTCGCTACGGATCTATCGATTGGCTCTGGCACATCATGGGGAGAGTCTGTCCGCACGGGTAGTCGATATCTCGAAGGTACTGACTTGCGTTTTGCACAAAAGAATTATGACACTGACAAGACCCTCAAGTATGGGAAAGCCACGATCTTGTAAATTGGTCCGAGCAGCGACATGTACTTGTGTCTCCCGAGACTGCTGGCAATACGTGGGCTCCTGAAGCATACTACGACACCGACCTTTCTAAATATGTGGTGTACTGGGCGAGCTCTTTATATAACGAGTCAGACACCAACCATACAGGGACCACTTATCACCGAATGCTATATGCAACCACACAGGATTTCGTGACTTTCAGCGAACCACAGATCTGGCAGGATGCTGGTACTTCTCGAATTGACGCAACAGTGCTCAAGTCTGGCGACACATACTACCGTTTCACTAAGGACGAAGGCGCTGCGACGGGATGTACTGACATTATCCAAGAGAAGTCCACCGACTTGCTCGCGCAACTGAGCGGCTGGCAAATGGTAGCTTCCTGCATTGGCAAGAATGCAGGCACAAAAGCCATTGAGGGACCTACGGCTTTCCGAGCTAATGCTGGGGATGTGAATGGCGACAAGTTCTATCTTTTCGTCGATGAATATGGCGACCGTGGCTACATCCCTCTCGAGACTGCAGACATAGCCAAGCCTAGCTGGAAAGTTTCAGCTTCTTATAAGCTGCCTACAAGCCCACGTCACGGCACTGTCCTGCCTGTCACCGCCACCGAGCTCCAGCGCTTGACTTCCCATACTCTGAAGAAGCGAGAAGATGCTTTGATTCCGGGTCTCTACGCTGACCCAAACATGGCCATCTTCAACTGTGAGTACTATATCTACCCGACCACGGACGGCTTCGCTGGATGGGGAGGTCAACAATTCTTTGTCTGGAAATCTTCCAACCTTGTGGACTGGCAGAGGTCAAAGGAACCAATCCTCACGCTCAACGGCACCGCTGGCAATGTTCCGTGGGCTACTGGTAATGCATGGGCGCCTACAATCATCGAGAGACACGGCAAATACTACTTTTACTTTTCCGGTCAGAACCCGAAGTACGACCGTAAGACGATAGGTGTTGCGATCGCAGATTCTCCTGACGGTCCATTCACTGCTCAACCTGAAGCCATGATTCTGAATAACGAAGCAGTCACCTCCGGCCAAGCAATCGATTCTGCCACATTTTTCGATCCAAAGACCAGAAAGTATTACCTCTATTGGGGCAATGGAAATGCCGTCATGGCCGAGCTTGCCGATGACATGATCTCGCTCAAAAAAGACACTCTTCAAAACAATACAGGTCTGACGGACTTTCGAGAGGGTAGCTTCGTTGTCTACCGCGAGCCTTATTACCATTTTACGTACTCAATCGATGATACCGGCAGTGCGAACTATAGCGTAGGCTACGCTACTGGTCCATCGGCAACAGGACCTTGGACGTATCGCGGAGTTATCTTGCAGAAGGACCCATCGCAGGGCATCCTCGCTACGGGTCACAATTCCATTGTTCAGGTCCCAGGCACGGATGACTGGTATATCGCTTACCATCGTTTCCACATTCCAGATGGGAATGGCACGCACCGCGAGACAACAATTGACAGGCTGTATTTCGACGCAGATGGATTGATCAAGACTGTGAAGCCAACGCTGAACGGTCCAGGTCCGGAAACCATTCACATTTGCGGTGATTATCACTGACAGAGGCCAATAAATACGAATTCGTAGCCCTTCATTCCTTCTTTTTCATGACCTTCTCACTTTCCCTCGGAAACCTCAACCAACATATCTCCTTGCATCCCGCAACATCATCTGCCAAAAACGGACCATGAATCATCCCAGGTGGTCTACAACAGCATGGTACCTCACCGAACCACTGCTTCGAAGTCTTATCAAACATTCGCCTAGAAATTATGTACACTTCCTCCCGGCATTCGTGAGTACAGTACTGATCGCCCCATCCGCTTCCTGCTGCATGCATGTGCGAGGAGTATAGTCTTGTCCTCGGTGTCCAGGTCGTGGTACAATGCTTGGGTAACCGAGCCTGTCGATTCGGGTTCGATGAAAGTTGAGGTATGTGTAAACTCAAGCTCTGGTTTGGAAATTTTGTTCGGTTGTGATATGGTTTTCAACACAACACGTTGCGAAGTATGGGAGTTGCGAAGTATGGGAGTTGCTTTGATGATCTATGAGTTGCGAAGTATGGGAGTTGCTTTGATGCTCTATGCTGATCATCATTAGTCGGCGATTCCCGCAAGGAGGAATCCTTGATCGCTTCATTTGCCTCAAGGGAACACGAGTGCTCATATGGAGCTGCGTTTCGGCCTTGCAGCCTTTAGCCCTCTCGTTTGACCAAAAGAGTTGTCCTTGTATCAAGGAAGAGTGACAAAGTCTGTTTCCATCGTCGGTCCAGCCACAAACTACTCAAGATGTCTTCGTATACGTGTATGTGGCGTAAACTGTAACATATCCTGTGCCAGAAATGATGCGAGGACAATTGGCGGCCGATATCATAGTGGAGCTTACGACGCTGCTATGAATAGACGGTGTGATAGAGGTTTCCAGACCTGCCATGGCCGTTGGATTGCTCATCTGAGAAGTGTTGGTGGACTCGCTCAAGCTTGCGCTTGAGGTTGATGGGTTGAGCGAAAGATTATCTGTTATATATCCGAGTGCTGTGCTTTCTGCGCACAAGGTGATGTTTGTGGGTCTTTTTGTGAGAGTCGCCAGGCTTGTGTCCGAAAGAGAATCATCGCCTTCAGTAGTGAGGGATCATGGAGCGGGCGTCATCGGGCGAGATGAGAGCAATAATCCAATACTTGGAGGTGTCGTAGGCAAAACTGAATTGGAAGATCGGAGGTCACTAGAACTTGGAAGTACTGCTAGGCTCGTTGAAGTCGGAGCTGTGAATACCGACTGTGTTGATGAAGAATTTGGCTCTGTGGAAGGCAGCTCGCTGACCAAGATTGCACGTACGGCACCCAGGAGAGGGTAAATGCGAGTGACACCAATAAAGATCCTCGTGGTATCGCAAGCTGCTCCACAAGCGGCAAAGTTGCCAGCCTCCCGGTCTGCCAAAACATCACTAGGCGAGACCTGGTCGTCTGAAATTGTACTGCCGAAATAGCCACCTCTACAGGTAATAGCGTAAGTCTGTCCACCGGACTAAGTACAGGTCTGTCCTGATATTCTACACGAGGTTTCGAAGACCATCGGACAAGATGACACCGGTGTAGTTGTGGTGATATCAACTAGGAATTCTAAGCGCCTGAGTCTGATGGAGTGATGTAGAAGGCCCGAGAATCGTTGTATCGGATTTGGTAGAAGCAAGCCCAGATGTGGATTCAGAGCCAATTGTCTTAGAGAGGCGCTGATAGATACAGTAGACGACTCAACCTCTGAGCTTGTCGAGGGTGAATCTACATCTGTCGTATACAGGTCGGACGAACTGCTCTTCAATGATTGAGACGCACTAGGGACGCTCGCAGTGTTCTCTATTATAGCACTTATAGCGGAGGAATTGTTGTGGTTCAGTCAGGTGATATGCTAGTTAGCTGATACTATTAGCTAACCTGTACCAAGAGGAAGGACATACAATAGGTATATTAACTGCAGTTTCTGTAGCAGGCTCCTGATTCTTCTTTGTATAGTTATATAGTTGTTAATCCGATAATTAGTTGCATCCTTAGTACGATTTACAATAGGTTATAAGCCCGGCGTATACGCTCACCTATCCAGTTCAACTATAAAAGAACTGTTTCTAGAGTCTACTAAATAGAGCTAGCTATCTAGACCTATTAGGTACCTAGTTAAGAGCTCTAGTTCGGACTAAAACCTAGCAAGTGTCCCTTATAAGCCCTGCCTAGCACTATACTAAAAGGCAGCTAGGAACGATAGATACTAATCAGACAAAGACAGCAAAGGAGAATCAAGTTCTTAGGAAGGGGATCAACTTCTAAGACTAGAAGCTTATATTCTAGGCGGCCCTTCTAGAAAAGGACCTAGTTGGTATAGTATTCTATAGACTTAACTAGGCTAATGAAATAAAACTACCTCTAAAAAGCATATTTATAGGGGACTCAGCCGATTAGTAGTATAGAGATATGTTTAGGGACTAGAAGAAGAAAGACATCTAAGCCCTAGGCATACTTATTACTAGACTCGACCCTGCCCTTAGACTAGACTTCGGTAATACACCTAAGTTAGCTAAGGATACATACGACCATATTAAGGCTCTATACAAGCCTATTGTAACCGTAGATATATTTAATACTATTAAACTCATTAGGCATATTAGGATGCCCCTTACTAATCCGAATACCTAGCAGTACTACGAATCTTTCTAGTAGTAGTTCAATAGATTCTAAACATCGACAGAACAATTTGCTAGCTCAGTTATAACAATAGAAGCGCCTGTAAAGTTATTAGACATTAAGATGCCTAATATACTTGTTAGGATGCTGTTTATTTAGGGCCTTTCTAGTTACGAATAGCTCAGATCCTAGAAGTATAATAACAAGCCTAAAGCTAAGGACTCCTCCCTTAAAGCAATAATAACGTCCCTAAGGAGAGAAAAGCCTCCTAGACAGTCATCTAGCGGCTTAAAGCTTGTTAGAGGGGCTATTAGCAATAATGACGACTAGTGCACTTAGTGCAAGTATAAGCATACTAACGCTAAGTGCTACAAGCAATACCCTAATATAGTACTACCTAGTTAGGGAAAGAAAGACAAGAGCAAAGACAAAGACAAAGACAAAGGCAAGAAGGGTAAAGGCAAAGGAAAGGGCAAATCTGGTAGTGCTATTAACAATAACAAAGATAAATCAGACTCCTCCTCTAACTCGGAAGATAAGGGAGACTATTAGCTAGACGGCCTTAGTAGGGGCCTAATTAGGGGAGCTATTGCAAAGCCGGGACTAGCTATAGCAAGCTCTAAGAACCTAATAGCTAACACAAAAGTTTGGGATATAGGTACATTACTACACATTATAGGGAATAAGAGCTAGTTTAGCGATCTCAAGCACCTAACTAAGCCTATTCAGTTCTCCTAAGCAGTAGGAAAATTAAGTGTATTACGATTAGGAACTGTTAATATCTTCCTAACCTATAAAGGAAAGAAAACCCTAATTACTCTAATAGACGTCCTCTACTCCCCGAACTTAGATTATAACCTAATTTTAGTAGAGCGTCTTTAGAAGAAATGTAGCATTCACTTAAATAGACCTTTAGGCACTTTAATGCTTAAAGGCAAGCTAATTAGAAAGGTTAAGGAAGTATAAGGAGTACTTGCCCTTAAAGATACTAGAGTTAAAATGCTAGGCTTAGCTTCAAAACTAAACTTAGAATCGAGTTAGAAAGGGTAGCTATTAGCCCTAGCTATCGCTAGACTACGAGCGGACACATTAAGATAGCATTAGAGACTTGGCTACGTCGGCAACAAGATCCTAATAGCTACTAAGGAAGCCATTCTAGGCCTAGAAGAAGTTAATATATCTAAACTCGAGCACTATAAGACCTACAAGCTCTCGAGAGCTTAAAGAGTTGTATTAAGAGAATACAGAACCAGACTAGAAAAAGCCCTTAACGAAGTCTATATTAACCTTGTTAGCGTACAACTATTTAATCTGTTTGGAAACAGGTATATTATAATCCTAACTAATGCTAAAACTAGGCTTAGGTAGGGTCTATTACTTCGAAATAAAGACAAGGTAACAAGTAGTAACAAGCTAACTAACTAGATAACTAGAATTAAGAGGTAATACAACAAAATCCCTAAGATTATCTTTAGTAATAGCGGGGGAGAGTTTACTAACAACGATCTAGTATATTTTATAGAGGAAGTTGGCATTAGATAGGATGTGTCTACACTATATATACCGGAGCAGAATAGCATTACAGAGTCGTTAAACAAGACGATTCTGCTTAAGGCAAGAGCAATAATAATTAACTCTAGCCTACTAATATACTGCTAGTACTTTATAGTAATGTATTCGATTTACCTAACTAATAGACTAGTAAACTTAAGAACTAAGGAAGTTCTACTTAAGGCTTTCGAATCAGACTTAAATATCGGCAGTACAGACATTGACCTGTCTAAGACGAGACGATTTAGCTATAAGGTATTCAAATACCTCGAATCCGGGGTTGAACGACTTAACTCCTAGAAATTTGTACTAAGAGCTTTCGTTTACTAGTTTATTAGATTCTAAGAAAATTCATTAATAAACTATCTACTTTAGAACCCGTACTAGAAGAATGGCGTATAGCAGTATAATATTAGATTCTCTCTATACGTTACCTTTAACGAGGACTTTGTCTATAAAGACAATTTCACTAAGCTTCTAAGTACCCTTTAAGCTTAGGGGGAGTATTTAAGACTAGCTGTCCCTTAGGAGACTATTTAGGTACTTGAAACCCAGTCTAACCTCTTATTTAAGTTAGGAATCCTAGCACTATTCCCTAGTAATAACCAAACACCTTAGTACTCTTTAGAACCTTAGGGGGAGCTATTTAGAGGTAGCATCCCTTAGCCTTAGTAGGCTTATAATTAGGAAGATTAGGAAGACTCCCTTATAGCTTAGGGGGAGCAAGGTACACTTAAGCAAGGAATACTACCTTAGCTAATACTTATAGCTGATAAGCTAACACTCTAAAATCACTAACTAGAACTACTAGTTGCCTAGTAGGAAGCTGCTCCTAAGAAAGATTAGCACACTTAAGAAACAGATACTGCTAAACTAGAAGACACCCTAATCACTCCCTTCTAAGTCCCTAAGACTACTAGCAAGAGAAAGAGGGCTCCTAACCTACCTTAACTAAACCCTCCTTAAGCCGAAGTACGACTTAGGTCTAGTAGGGCTGTAGCTAAGTACGACTATAGCAAGATCACTAAGATTGCTATAGCTGCTACTATAAAAGATGCTTAGAAGCTAGCTGACCTAATAACCCTAGCTAAAGCCCTAAAAAGGCCTAACTAGGATAAATAGAGAAAAGCCGTTATAAAAGAGATAAGGTCTCTTAAAAAGTCTAGTACAATCGAGTGGATTCTAGCCGAATCCCTACTAAAAGGTAGAACACCTCTAATAGGAAAATAGGTTTTCAAGATCAAATACCTGCTAGACGGCTCTATTAACAAATACAAGGCAAGATAGACAGCTAGAGGCTTTATATAGAAGCAAGGTCTTAACTATGTTAACACCTATGCTCCTATACTAAGAGCAGCTACTACTAGACTTGTCCTTAGGCTTTTAGTAAACAAAAACTAGAAGCGAAGATAGGTTAATATCGAGACTGCTTTCTTAAATCCCCCTCTAGATAAAGAGATTTTCATTAGGCCCCTAGAAGGCGCGCACCTGTTTAAGAAGCACCCTCTAAAGTAGATTATCCGTATTAGAAAAGGATTGTATAGCCTCAAGTAGGCTGCTAATCTCTAGTACTATAATGCTTTAGACACTCTTCGTTAACTTAGCCTAAGTAGGATAAAGAGTAACTATTGCCTATAGCAAGGTAATAGTATTCTTGTCCTCCTTTATATAGATAACTTCTAAATCTTTAGAACCTCTAAGGTAAAGATCGATGCTCTAATTGAAGGTCTTCGCAAGAAGTATACAATTAAGATTGTTACGTCTAACCTGTTTCTAGGCCTTTATCTAAAGGAAGACAAGGAGGGAAACCTTACTGTCTCCTAGATATACTATACTAAAGAGAAGCTTTAGAAGTATAGCTTAGACTAGTATAAGCTAATAAAGCATCTACTTAAGAAGCTTTACGAGCCTCTTATAACCCCCTATAACCGTTAGGACTACTAGCTATTTAATACTATAATTGGTGAAATATAGTTTCTAGCTAACTAGACTAGACTAGACATTAGCTACGCCGTTAACTACCTTGCTAGGTTCCTTTAGAATCCCGGACCTAAGCATGTTATAGCTGCTAAACATCTCTAGAGGTATATTGCTAGTATAGTTGATAAAGGACTTGTCTTTAGAAAGAAGAAAACTTTAGAATTTTAGGCATACTCTAACGTAGACTTTGCTAGTAACCCTTTATTATCAAGATTAATATTAGGCGCCCTTATGCTTCTTAATAATACTCCAATTATATAGAGATTATAGCTCTAGAAGGAAGTCGTACTCTCTAGTACTAAAGCAGAGTATATTGCTCTAACAGAAGTATATAGAGAAATCTGCTAGCTCCGAAATTTAATAACTAAGCTTCAACTACTTACTAGGGAAGAAGTTAACAGGATTTATGTCTAGATAGACAACTAGTTAGCCATTTCCCTTATTAAGGACTACACTAATTCTAAGAGGTTAAGGCACGTTTCCCTTAGGAACTACTACTATAGAGAACAGTATACCTAAAGAAAGATTAGTATCGAATTCGTTACTACTAACAAACAGCTAGCGGACTGTTTTACTAAGCCCAAATCTCTAAACAAAATTCTCTAATAATACAGCGTCTCTAGGACAAACTCCTAAGTTACTCCTTTAGAAAGAAAAATCTTATTTATAGGATTAGAAAACAAGCTTTATATACTTATTGAATTTTATTCTAATTTCTGGAAACAGCCTGGCTATACTATGCAGTCTAAGCTACAAAATTTCTTTTAATATGTGCTTGTAGGCGGCTCCGCGTACCTACAAAGTGCGAGCGAAGCTTCCGCCTTATATACCCTTGCAGGTCGCTAGTCGTTACAGGTCGCTAGTCGTTGTAGGTCGCTAGTCGTTGTAGGTCGCTAGTCGTTGTAGGTCGCTAGTCGTAGTCGCTATAGGTCGTAGGTCGCTAGTCGTTGCAGGTCGCTAGTCGTTATAGGTCGCTAGTCGTTGCAGGTCGCTAGTCGTGGTCGTTGCAGGTCGCTGGTCGTAGTCGTTGCAGGTCGCTAGTCGTAGTCGTTGCAGGTTTTGTTATAGTTAGCACGTAATTTTCCGGAGGCTCAGTTCTACCGTACCGTCCTAGCAGTGCTAGTACTAGTCTTTTTACGGGCGTAATACTAGCCTTTTAACGGACGGAATACTAGCCTTAGGCGCGTGCTACTAGTAGTAGTGTTGGCGCATTGTTATTGTCGCGCTTTAAAGGAAGTAACGTAAAAGGATATCGCGTAAAAGGTTCGGAGGCCGAGTTTGTCCGTCCTACTAGTTCGTGTAGAATATAGCCAATTAGAGCTTTAGCTTCTAAAATCCGGGGAGTTACGTAGTAATTTCTTAGGGGATTCGGCTACTATAGTACCCTTGTTATTATAAGGCGAGCTTCGCTCGCAATAACAATATTAAGACTAAGTAGGAAGAAATACCCTAGCCCTTAAGAGTTAGAAACTCTCGAATGCTATAAGGCTTTTACTAATATAGACTGCCTAGCCTATTTCAAAATCGAAAATATACATTATAGCTCTCTGTCTACTAGAAAAAAACCGAATCTCCCTAATTAGCTACCTATCTTAGTATTACTGTCTTCGTAATTAGAGAAACCCCTCTAAGGACTACTAGAATTACGAGTCGAGCTAGGACTAGTAGACAACCTAGAACCTAGACCGCGACTACGTCCCTAAGTAGCAGCCTAGGCATAAGCATTTGCCTGCTATAGTAGCAAATTTGCTACTGCCTAAGCGCCCTAAGGAGTACTCTAATCGATACTAGACGGGACTAGCACGTATAGACGACGCTAATTAGTACCTGCTCTACTCCCCGGATTGCGAGGCGGCAGAGGCGCTATAGGCGTCTAACGATTCGTATTAGAGCGTAGCCGAGAGACGTAACCTAACAAAAGAATTAGTGTTTTTGCTTTAAAAAAATGTATAAGACTAGATTTAACTTACTAGAGAACTCGCATTAACTATAATAATTTAGGCTAGTATAGTTAGTATAAGCGCCCTTTAGGAAAGCGATATCCTAACCGTTAATTCGATAACTTAGAGTTATATACTCTAAGTACGGACCCTTTAACTGCTTATAAGGACCGCACTAGCTATTACTAGTATATACGCGTCTAGTAGCAGCCGTATATACAAGCGCGGTAGGCAAGTAGTTAACATTCGATTTTAAGCCTAAATTGAATGCCTTAGCCGCCTTACGTAGACGCGGAGGCATACTTAGAAATAGCCGAGCATTATCCTAGCTTATAATAAAATGCCTAATATCAACGTTACGTAGCTAAGGCGGAGTCTACTCTAGACTAATATTAGTTAAGTACTAGATGATTCTCTAGAGAATCGCGACAGTTAACTAAACTTCCTTAAGGACTGCGCCTAGTTAGCAAATTGTTAGAAAAGGGGAAACTCTAATAGCAACACTTACTAGTCTCTATAAGCTAGAGCTTATTATAACGCGAAGGGTACCGATTCTTGTTTAGATTATTACTACCGCCGCCGCTGCTACTACTACCTATACTACTCGCTATACTCCCTAGGCTAGGGTAAAGAATTATCGCTATAATAAAGTCTCGACTAGCTATTAGACTTAAAAGGTCTTAGTAAGAATTTGAAATCTAGTAGAGGCTGCTAGTACTTAGGGGATTGCTAAAGAGTAGATTGTAAAAGTTTAAGTTATCTAGTCAAGTTTAAGTGTCTTTTATAGGCGCCTACTAACTCTGCAATTACGACTAAGGACATTACTCTAAAGCAAACTAATTAGCAAACAATGTAACATAAGCACGTATAAGTGGTATAGCAAGGCTGTATATAAAGCAGATATAGTCTAATATCTGAAGGCAGTTAGAAGATAAAGTGAAACTCTAAGTCTAGATTTGAAGTATCTAATCTGAATAGCATATTATCTCTACCTAAGGGGGAGTATTGTAGTTCAGTCAGGTAATATACTGGTTAGCTAATACTATTAGCTAACCTATACTAAGAGGAAGGATACACAATAGGTATATTAACTACAGTTTCTATAGCAGGCTCCTAATTCTTCTTTGTATAGTTATATAGTTGTCAATCCGATGATTAGTTGCATCCTTAGCACGATTCACAACAGGAATCCAACGGCAAGGCCGTCAAACGTTCGCCATACTGCCCATCGACGAGGTCGCCATAATCATGTCCAAGGAAGACGATATCGATCTGGAACTACTGGCGACTACCGCTGATGGAGAATCGTTGAATGAATATGCCACTGATGTCGAGTTGTCAGTCCCGAGAGGGCTTTCTCTAGACAAGAGAGTGCTGGTTGTCCCGGTTGCGGTTGATGAGCTTGTTCTTGACCCGCTCGATGAGGACAGCTGAAGCGGACATAATGCTGCTGAAGTCGACAGCCGACAAGGCATCGATAGGCCAGCTGTTGTCGAACGAGGCCCCCTTGTACGTTGCAATTCTGCGTTCCATCTCTCTGCCGGAACTCTATCTAAGGCAAGGTATCCATCGGCAGGTCGCACTCAGGCAGGTGCTGCGGCACTACTGCTGCCTTGGAGGGTAGCCGAGTCAGAATCCAGTGCCTGTCTGCCGTTCCTCCTGCCTGCCGTTCTGATCAGGCATTGCTTGTCTTACAGGCATTCAGGCCATTGGATCCTTCTTCCCCTTCCCAACCAGAGGCCTAGCAGGAACTAAGCGTATCTTAAGACTAAACCCCGGTAAATTCTTTTCCACGTGATAGCATTAAGTATACAAGTTCCGACTATTCTTCTACCTAGCTCGTAAATAGATTACACCTTCGTACCCTCGTCGCAAGCTCCTCGAATACTCCGGCTTATGCCTGCTTACTTCGCTTTGCTTAGATAAGCCGTCTTCGAAGGTATATATATATTCAATATTAGCCCTCGCCTTCTCTAGCGTTTCTAATTCCCTTTATTCAATATTAGTACGCCGGCTACTAGCTACTGCCTAAAACGCCTACTACCTGAAACGCCTGGTGCCTGAAACGCCTGCTACTGCCAACGTCTAGCTACAATGCTGTCTAGAATTTTTGCTATACTACTCTGCCTCGTCGGGCTTACACTCGGAGAATATCCCTCGGAATGTACGAAAGTTTGCGATTGCTGTTCGGGGAATGTAAGGACCTCGTCTTTAAATAGAGCTGTATTCCGTCACTCTGCGAGCCCCTACTAATTGAACTGTTCTCAGGACCACGAAGAGGGACCTTTCATTGGACACTGTCACACGCATAATGGAGTGGCATATTGCCGACCATCAATCGGTGGTGGTCAGGACAATCTGGGTTGCTCAAACATATGCGACTGACGGAGTATTGCTGTATTCAATAAGTCGCGCTATGCGGATTCAGGCGTTCCATCTGATTCTCCTCGAGGTAGAACAGATGCTGAACGATAGCAACCTTCGTTTCCATTCTAGGTTTTGCTAAGAAGAGAACGACTCGGGACCTGTATTATAGAGATGCCCGTACGCTAAGGATTCGTCGCATACCGAGATCGTATGGTTTCAAGCCATAACCGACCTAGAATAAGAGGTTTGGGGTGTCCAAGCGTATAGCGCGACGTATTGAATATCACAACTCACGTTGCAGAGATTGTTACACAACTTCAGACACTTTCCTCCTGAAACACTTGATATACCCTACTTCGCCCGCTTGACGCTATTACGGCCTTAAACTCCACCACGATCCTTAGTTAGACAATCGAGTTCCTAAGCTCTCTCGTACGCTGACAATGCCTCTTCTAGGTCTTCACCAGCGTCGCGATCTGCCGCGTCGATGTGTCAAGTCAAGAACAGTTGGAAGTCAACAATCTCTAGCTAAAGCTCGTTGTAGTCAATCAACGATAGAGCAACATGCCACGCTGAGCGCAAGTGCGTTCGACATACACTCAACAAAGCCTTATCTCTCAGGACACCAAGACCACTCGCACTTCACGGCGTATACGAAGAGTGTAGTCTGGCAACGACTTGATTGTAGAAAGCACACTATATAACGAGACCACCGACAGATGCTGGTCCTCAGCTCCTGACTAGATATCTCAAATCGCGACGCATTGCTATACTAATATCGAGAGTGCATTGCACACGAAAATGCTGCCATAGTCCGATATGGCAAAGGCGACTTCGGTACTTCATGAGAAAGGCCGATCATGGAACAGCAAGGCTGATATCCTGGCAGTGTCGGATCAGCCTCACCGTGCTCTGATATGTTACAAAAGCTTTTCAGCTATACTACCGAACTCCACATGCCAGTGGTTCAGCCTCATAGCTGTATGACCGTTGCGGAGGCTGTGTTCGACATTGCTACCAGCAAAGCTACAGGTCGGTCGTGCAAGGAATCGCGAAACCGCCTAGAGAGGCAGAGCAACCATCCAATTCCTCGTATCGTGACATCAACGTTCAACGTGACCCGGACCAGATCGAGTCCATCTTTATGCAGAGGACGTCGCCATAACAGCGCACCTCCACACGATGAGTGCCAGCTGAGTCGAAACCTTGCAGGAAGGAGGAGGAGCTGGACTTGAGTAGCAGAAATCCTGCTCGGCGCTACTTCGAATTATGGACGAGGAGAGCCAGCGCGAACATATAAGAGCATAGATTCTATCAGCAATATCCCATTCTTACCAACATCGTCCAACGACGCCGTCACAGCCACTCAGCAACCACAAAACTCACCACAGTCGATCAAACACTCCAACAGCCATGCATTTCAGCACCACCCTCATTACTGCCATTCTGGCCTCCTTCGTCGCCGGCCTCGAGACATCCAACGGTCCCTTGACCGCAGAAGCAGATGCCGCGAAACTAGTACAATGCGTTGACGAGCTGCACGATAGCCGTAAGCACTTCGCCCGATTGATCGATCCCTACTCGCTCACTAGACTTTTCGCGCAGCACGATGGGAAGGCGGCGGTTACGAATGTGGCAATCACCGCTTCTACCTCAAGGGCAACGGACATTGGGAGAGCCCCAAGGACTGCATCGGCGACAAATGCGCTTACTTTCTTTTGTCCGCTGCTAGCAAAGGCGCTAAATGGGGCAAGTGTCACCAGAAGAAGCTTTCTGCTGAGTGCTGGGTTGGGTGGGAGTAGATGGCGGCAGTGGTAGTTCTAAGTCGGCGTATTTGCCGGTTGGTTTTGGGAGGATCTTGCTGGGCTTGCAATACATTCGCTCGGTTTTGGCGCGGTTCAATGGAGAATGGAGTCGTTTGAATTGCTTTGCTTATTTGCGCACAGGGGTCCAGTCTTCGTCTCCCTACCGTCGCGTGTTCCTCTATTTCTCAATCCATTGCCTAGCTCCATATCACCACTCTCTTTCACCACATCCTCAACTCTCAAAGGTCATAGTAAATTTCATGCAGCTTCTTCCAATCCATCCGCAGCATCGTCTCATGGCCCATCTTGGAGTCTACCTTCGCGCTCAGAAATTCCGAAAATCTGCCCTCAATTTCCCAACGCATCAAAGCTAGTTTCGAGTCTAGAATCGCTAGAAGCTGGGTCTCCTTCAGTGTCAAGGTATCGCCGTGATACATGAATCCAATCCGTTCCTAGTAACACCACACCCAAGTCTCTTTCGCACCTTCCTCCACGAACGCCTTAGGCCCTCTCGCCGGCTTAAAAAAGCTCCATTTCTCTTCACAACTCAATCCAATTTCTCCTGCCATTTACCAAAGCCTTCAATGCGTCTCGAGGAGAGCTTGCGATCAGCAATTTAGCAAGCTTTTCAGCAAGCTCTCCACGCTTTCCATTGAGCGTCACCGCCTTCCCATTCACTTCCCCGATATAATATCCCATTCTCAAGCAGTCATCTCGCAATGCTATGCTGCTTGAATCCTTGAGACCTTGCATAAGCAGGTCGTACCTCCATCGAAGGTTAGACTCGAGGGCGAATCCTTCCATGTACTCGAATGGGTCCGGGTAAGAGAGTGTCTCGATCATGAAGCTGTGGTCGACAGGAAGACTCCTTAGCCATCTGATAGTGGCGGAGGCATTGTTCCAGCTGCGATCGGTGGGAATATCTATCCACTACCTAGGAACATCGGAAGTCTCGTCGAAGCCATCGATAACAAAGGTGTTGGTCGAGTAATAGCGCTCCGCTGCAACGCGTCTGCTTGCGCGGTTAGTTTGGAGTTGCTTGGGAGGCCGATATGCAGTAGTGATGTCGACGGTCTGCTCAGCTGGGACGGTGACGACGTAGAACTCGAAGACGATATCTGCGAGCTCTTGTGGGAGTCGCTGTATCCTTTCCTCGACAGACATGGTGGCAACTATAGTGTTCACGATCTTGTAAGACCACATGTTCAGAGTATGAGGTTGTGTTGCTGTTAGGAACGCGCGTTTCGGAACGTCCGTGCTCGAGTCTGTCACGTGCTTACTGTGCTTTGCCGGAAGGTTGAGACTGCCAAGAACCCGGGTTTGTAACCCTCGTAGATCTTCGAGATTAGACTTCTTTATACCTTTAAGTACGATAATGCCTATACAAGGTCTTACCGCTATTAAATCTAGCCTCTTACGATATCTTATTATACGTTACTACCGCTAGAGCTCGCTATTCTCGTCGCTATATCGATAGCGACTAATCTATAGCGCCTATATCTTAAATACTACGCTATAGCGGAGGTACGCGCGTCTCGATCGCGTACGGTAACTTCGAAGGACCTACTAGCGTATAAGGAAGCCGAGCGGCGGCGCGAGGCGAAGTCGCTTATAAAAGATAAAAAGAAGGTAGTTAGTAGAAAGTAGAAGAAGACGGCGTAGTAGTAGAAGTTTAATAATATACCGGCGTTTAAGGCCGCGGCGTAGAAGGATTATTAGGTTAACGATACCGCGACTACTATAGAAGTTAATATTACTAGCGAAGTTAAGGTCGGCGAGTTAACGCGTTTAGCTAATATCTCGCCTATAAGAGGTATCTAGGCGCGGCGCCTAGTAAAGAGTTAGTAGGTAAATAAGGAAGATATATCTACGCTATCTTATAACCCTCGTAAGGACCTAGAATATAAGCAAACCTAGCGCCTTCTTACTAGCAATAATAAGTTAGCTTTCGAGAACTGTAACCGCACTAGCGCTAGTACTTAGTATGCCGAAGATGCGTACTATTAGGCTAACGAAGAAGCGTAGAAGAAGCAGCTCTATATTAGTAACTATATATTAATCGTATCCGCGTTTAAAGTGCCGAAGAGTAACTAGTTTAAGTAGAGTTAGAAGAAAGGTAAGGTAACGATATTCTTACTATTACTCGCACCTATCTAGCGGCTATATCCGCTTAGCTCGAGTTACGAGTATACTAATTTCTTCTATAGCGGGAGATTATAATAAGGCTCTCGACTACGCCGTAGAGTTAATAAACGATACTAGAGACAAGATTAAGATTAATATTAAGTTTAAGACTACTACTAAGGACGCTAGATCTTTAGCTATTCTTAAATTTAGTAAACTAAAGCTAAACGATTAGCAGAATGTCGCTAGTATTGCCTTTATTGCTAAAGAGCGGAAGGAGGGCAATTATACGACTAAGCTACTTACTAACTATATATGTACCCTCCCTAGCTACGAGAACTATAGCGCTTACTGCTGTAGACCTAAAGGCCTTCTAGACATCCCTCGCAATTATTACTGGTTCTATAGCGAGGTAATAAAGCTATAGTCTTACGCACTTACTATAAAGCAAGAAGGAGCTACTCTTAAGCAACCGCCGTATAGTATCTTCGCTAAGATATAGTAGTATAAAGAGAAGATATAATCTCGTAAACTAAACAGTCTACTTGCCGCTATAAAGGAGCCCTTCTAGTTATAGACTCTAGTAAGGGTACGCTCTACGCTAGCAGTTTATCTACCGCCGCCGCTAGCTATAGACTATACTAATCTAATCTAGACTATATTTAATCTAGTTAATTAGAAGCTAGGCGTTGTAACTGTAGCTTAGGTCTAAGAAGCTTAGCCTATATAACAAGAGTCTCCTATTCTAAGGTATATTACTAAGGCACTTAATATACTACCGAGAAGTCTACTAAGACAGTTCTTTTAATAGGCAGCGATATAGTACGAATAGAAGGATACTAAGGATAAGGAATAGCTCTTAAAGATAGAAGCGTACTTTATAACTAAACGCTATAACTATAATTAGTTATATTAACTTCCTATACGAGAGTAGAAGGAGCTTAGCTTCTATAAGGGTAACTTAGGTGCGTTGCGTAACTGTTTAAAGCGCTTTTAGAAGGAAAAGCTAGCTTAGAGAGATTAATATAATAACGATATTTATAACGGAGCAACGGCCGATCTCGTTAGTTTAGATTAGTTAGGCGTTTATATATAGATTGAGAATTTAAGAGCTTACTATTCGCTCCGTTACGTGTGTCTCTATTATCGTCGTTGCTTCGAGAGTGCTTTCCGGGGGTATTCTCGGAGTCTCTCGGAGGTAAAAGCGGAGGAGATATATAAAGCTTGGTGGTGCGTGCTAGTACCTTATTAATTTTGTTGTGCTAATACTACGCTAGTTGTGTATGTAAAATTCGTAGCGGAGCTTCGGATATATATTATCTTGCTAACCTACAAATACTAGAGTATATTATTAATGTTATATTAGTTAGATCTAAAGCGACTAGAAATTGCTAGTAAGCTAGCTTTCCTCCGACTTAATCTCGGCTTTAGCTTTAGATTTAAAGCCTTGTATATTATATCTGGTATATTTGAACAACCCTATTATATCTATCTTTCTAATATAATTAAGAGCCTATATAAGGAAGTCTTTAAAGCATTCGAAGTCTGCTATAAGATCTTTATTCTTCCCAAGCTATTTCTTAAGTAGTACGAAGGTCTTGTTACGGATCTGATTAGTTAGAGTCCTTACATAATCTTAGAGCGACGCTAAGACTAGTAGGCTAAGCTGTCGCTCTATCTTACTAGGAGCGATAGGAGCGGTCGAGAGCGACAGCGTCGCTTACGTCGCTTACGACTATAGACAAGATATCTCCTTTGTATTTAGGAACGCCGGAATGCCCTTATAGCTCGAGGCGTTCAACTTATGTTACCTACTTACTAATTAGAATTACCTTTGTACTAATTATTCTGTCTCTGCCTCCCGCTTGTATTAGCCTCTCTAAAGAAGCCTCGGCTTGCACGTAATAAGAAGTCACTTAACGATCTATCGCGAGTAACCGTAACACTTTAAACGCCCTTAGGATAAGTGCCTTATTACAAGTCGGAAGGGGAACTCCCGCCTCTAGCGAGATAGGTAGTACTCGACGTACTACCTCTAGTACTAGCAATATACTCGGAACCTATACCGGAAACGATTCTCTTAAGATCGGAAAGCTAGACTTTTATTACGGCGACCGAGACAAGTTCGATACCTAGGTTAGCTAGATAGATATATATTTCATATTTAACTAGGTTTAAGATAACTTAAAGCTAGTCTTCGCAACGACGTTTATACGAGGTAGGACTTAGTATTAGGTTAAACTATTTCTTAGGACCTATCTAGATAGCAACGGGACCGACAATTCGGATAGAATCTTCGCAAGCTACGAAAATCTTAAGCGTGCGAAAAAGAAGGTCTTTAGATCTTCTAACGAAGTTGCTACCGCAGTTAAGGTTATCTAACATTTAACTTAGAAGGGGTTATATACCGATTACGCCGCTAAATTTTAGGAATACGCCTAACTTACGGATTAGGACGACGAAGCTCTTATAATAATATATCGGCGAGGTCTTAAGGATAACGTTAAAGACGAGCTTATACGCGACGGTAGAAAAATGGATAATATAGGAATATTAGTTAAGATTACGATCGATCTCGACGATAAGCTCTACGAACGAGCTTTAGAACGACGTTACGATTCTAAGACTTCTAGAAAAGCTAGTTATACTCCTAGATACGATAATAGACGAAACTATAGTACCTACGATAAACTAAAGGGGAACAACTACTATAGTACGTAACTAATAGAGCTAGACGCTACCTAGAAGGGTCGAGCAATTAAAGGAAGAAAAGGCAAGAGTTCGCCTAAGAAAGTAGGAAGATTAACTTACTATACGTATAGCAAGGAAGGCTATATAGTACGGAACTACCGCGGTAAGAATATAGTACGACGCGAACAGTTTAATATAATACAACGAAAGGACTTAGGTAGAGAAGGCTACCGAATAGTAGTAGAGCTATACTCTATTAATAACGCGCCGAGGACCTACGTAGAGGTCGTAAAGAAAGAGCTACGACAAATCTGTATAATAGTACGACGATAAGAACCTATATATAGAACCCTTTACTAGAGATTCTGTTACGACGACTAATGCTAAATTTATTATTCTACTAAAGTAGAAGTAGGATTCTTCCCTTAAATTAGGCGACTCGTACGAGAAGATACGAAATCCTAGTTAGAAGAAGAAACGATTAATAAATCTTGCTTAGATACCGACGATAAAGAAAACCGAGATCCGGAAGCTTTATTCCCTCCCGAAGAGGAGTTAGGAGCTATCCTAGAAGTACCGGAGTCCCCTTAGTAAGAGGAGGAATAGTAAGAAGATTTAGAAGGAAGTCTAGATACCGAGGAAGAAACTACGAATAAAGAAAGTAAAGACGAATTCGGGATTAACGACGATACGATCCTTACGTTTACAATAGATATACCTATAGTAGCGCGAATAATCGCCTTATATCTAGTACGCAAATACGAGGAAATGTTTCTAAAGGTTAACGGACAACGGAAGGTCGATCCTATCCAATTTAATTATTTCTAGATAAGCTTACGGGCAAAATTCTAGAATTACCCCCGGATACCTATAGACTATACGTACTATAACTTTATTACGGAGCGAGTACCGATAGGAAGTATAATTACGCCCTACGGATACGTCCTACCCGACGAAAGGACGATTATTACTTAAGATATACGTTAGACGGTCTAGCGATTAAATTAGCAATACCGAAAGGCTATAGTAGCGTAGGGACGGGATATATATAACGATACCCTCGAGGAAAAATTATATACCGAAGAAGCACGAACGGTAGGACTACGGATCCGTAACTAGTTAGAATAACGTTAGGCTACTAATTAGTCGGGAAACGGACTAACTCTCTAGATTAGAGCGTTCTAAGAGAGTTCCTTAATACCGAAAGCGCTTAAGCATTAATAGTAGTCTTCCGTACGAAAGTTATCGTTAACGGGTACCCGACGAGTATATTAATAGATTCCGGAGCGAGCGGGAACTTTACCTCCGAATTATTCGTTAAAAGCCGAGGGATCGTAACCCGAAGCAGAAGAGAAGGAGCGTATAAACTTATAGTAGTAGATAGGTTACCGCTACCTAGTATAGAACGAGAAACGATACCGTTACTACTAGCTATCTAATAGTACTACGAGGAGATTGTCTTAGATGTTACTAATATAGCTAGTTATAATATTGTATTAGGTATACCTTAGTTAAGAAAGTATAACCTAGTCGTAGACTAGAGAAAAGGAGTACTTATATTTAAGGAATACGACTATATAATCGGTATTTAACCTATATAGCGGTAGCGTTCGTAGGTAGATAAGATTAATAAACGTAGGGCGACTCGTAAGACGTTTACGTCGATAGGAATTACGGAGAACCGTATTCAACCTAGATCGATACTACCGTTAGGTTAGGAGGGTTATAATAATAATTACGGGAAGGATAGAAGTTATACGCTATCGAAGAATAAAACTAGAATCTCGGACCTAGATATTCCTAAAGAGTATAGTAAGTAGAAGCGACTCTTTAAAGAGGAGAGAGGCAAGGCAGCCTTACCTAAATACTAACTATAGGATTATAAGATACACTTATAGCCTAGGAAAGAGCCTCTATAGGGACCCTTATACGCAATATCTAAGAAAGAGCTTAAAACCCTAGACAAGTAGCTAAAAGAGAAATTAGAAAAAGGCTAGATACGGAAGTCGATATCCTCGGTAGCCTTACTAGTAATGTTCGTTCCGAAAGCCGGATTAGACGAAGGACGGCTAGTAGTCGATTTTAGACGACTTAACGATATTATAATTAAGAATCGGTACCTACTACCGAACATCGAAGAAATATAAGACCGATTAACTAGATTAGACTAGTATACGAAGATTGACCTACGCGATGCGTTTTACGCAATACGTATAGTAGCTAGATACGAATAGATAATAGCATTCCGAATAAGATATAGGCTTTACGAATTCTTAGTTATACCTATAGGACTTACAAATGCCCTAGCGTTATATTAAGACCTTATAAACGAAGTCCTCCGAGACCTTCTAGACGTATACGTTATCGTATATATAGACGATATCTTAGTCTATACTAAGGGAGCTCTCGCGGACTATATACGAATAGTGCAGGACGTCTTTAAACGATTTACTTAAGTAGGATTTAAGACTGCACCTAAGAAATGCGAATTCTATAAGAAGGAAGTTAAATTCCTAGGATTTATTATTAGTACTATAGGAATTAGGATCGATCTAGAAAAAACCAAGTTAATATAGGAATAGCTAACGCCTATATGCGTTAAAGACGTGCAATTATTCCTAGGATTAGCTAACTATAATAGACAATTCATCGAGGGCTACTCTAAGATAGCGGTACCCCTTACGGAGCTTATAAAGAAAGATAAGAAATAGAACTAGAGTACGAAGGAAGACGAAGCGTTTAGGCAGCTAAAGAAGCAATGCGTTTCTACGCTAACGCTACGATTATTCGATAGGAGTAAGGCGGTCTAGATAGAAACAGACGCGTCGGATAGGGCTATAGGAGTATGCCTTATATAGGAGTATAACGGGAAGCGATACCCGGTAGCCTATTACTCGAGAAAGATATTACCCGCGGAACAGAACTACGATATCTATAATAAGGAGCTACTTATAATAGTTGTATTACTATAATACTAGCGAGTATACGCGGAAGGAGTACTAAGTCTTACGATTCTTTCTAATTATAAGAATCTAACTTACTTTACTACGACTAAAGTACTAACCTAAAGATAGGCCCGCTAGTCGGAGCTACTAGGACAGTATAAGTTCGAAATCCGCTATACCTTAGGACGCGAGAACGGACGAGCCGACGCACTAAGCCGCCGTAGCGACTATATAGAGGGTTACGAACTAGTATAGTAGCAGATATTAAAAGCAAACTAAGACGGAAGCCTTAGTACTAATACAAAAGAATTCAACTATATTATACGAGTCCTTTAGGATATAGAAGAACAATTTCTAATCGAATATAGGAAATACTAAGTACCTAAGGAACGAGTTACGGAATATATACGACAATACTACGACGGACTAGAAAATAGACACCCTAGAGTTTTAAAAATAATAGAACTAGTTAAGCGAAGCTTCGGATTCCTATATATACGATAACGAGTTCTAGAATATATTAAGAAATGCCTATAATATTAGCTTAACAAGGCTAATAGATACGCTAGATATAGATATATCCAATTTAGGACGCTACTAGATAAGCTATAGGACGAAGTTATAATAGACTTTATTACGAAACTACCGAAGTCTAAGGATCCGGTTATAGGACATAGCTACGATATAATACTTATTATAGTCGATAGGCTTACGAAATATATACACTTTATTCCTACTAACGAAGTAAGTACGGTAGAGCAACTCGGATACCTCGTACTAGATAGACTTATACGATACTACGGATTTCTAAAGACCTATATTACGGATAGAGATAAGCTCTTTATATTAAACTACTAGAAGACGCTTACAGCGATACTTAGAATTAAGTATAAGCTATTAACGGTATACTATCTATAGATAGACGGCTAAACGGAAGTTAAGAATTAGGCCTTAGAGGTATACTTACGGTACTACGTCAATTACGTATAAAACAATTAGGCATCGCTATTGCCTATAGTACAACTTATACTAAACAACTAACAATCTAAGACTACGAAAGAGACACTATTCTTCGCTAATTTTAGGAAATATCCGTAGCTATTCGGGGAATAGTATTTATAGTATCTATACGCGGATAAAGCGATAGTCGCTTTAGAAGACTTAAAGCAGGTATATAAAGAATTATAAAGGGCAATTACCGAGTCTTAAGAAAAGATTACGGGACTATATAATGCTAAACGAAAAATAGTACCTTAGCTAAAAAAGGGGGATAAGGTCTACCTCTTAATAAAGAATCTAAAAACCCGGAGATCGACTAAGAAACTAGACTACGTTAAAGTCGGGCCATTTTTGATTAATAAGCCTAAAGGACTAGTTAATTACCGACTTAAACTACCGGACGACGCGAAAATCTACCTAGTATTCTATATCTCTATACTAGAACCTATAGACGCCGAAACACCGTATTAAGAAACATTTTGCTTCTAACCTAAGGAAGAAAATAAGTTTAAAGTCGAGGAAATCCTAGATTAGTAAGGTTAGAAATACCTTATTAAATAGAAAGGATACCTATATTTAGAAAATACCTAGGAACTAAAAGAAAACCTATAGAACTGTTAGTAGATAATTAAAAAATATCAAAACCGGATAAAAAAGAAATAACTAGTATAGGAATTAAACCTACGACCTCTTAGACCCTATCGATTATAGCGCCTTAGAGTTCTTAACGACCTAGGGTAGTATAGCTCGAGGAGCGGGGACTCTAATAGCGTACTTAGTAACTATATCTTTTATAGCTAAGAATTATACTACTAGACTAACTAGCTAGAAGATAAAATAGATAGGAAATATTAAAAATATATACCTTTAGGATACTAGACTCTCGGTACTCCTACTAGGGATTTTAGAGATAGGCTAGGATATCCTATCTAGACGACTCTAGTTATAAGGCGATATCTATAATCGGCTATCTAGGGGAAACGGCTCGTTAGTAGGTAACGAGAATATTATCGGCTCTATAGGCGAAGAGCCTAGCTCTCTTTCGAGCTCCTCCGCCTATTAAATAGAGGCTTCTTCTACCTTAAGAGCTTATATCTCCCGATCCTCCTTTATATATAGCGACTTATATAAGCGACGGACCTTTACGTAATACTTAAAAAGCTTCCGCGTAAAGAGGTCCTTCTCCTCTTTAGCCGCTTCGAGATCTTTAGCTATCTTTAGGCGCGCTTTCTAGATTTTTTTATACTTTATACGAGTAACTTATATATTATAGGACTAGCCGTATAGGGCGTACTCGGAGTAGCGACCGGAACGAAGATCGACTTTATAGGGTTTACCGGCCTATTTATAATAAAAGTAGCGGATCGGTATTTCGAGGTAGTCGGCGAGGATATTATTTACGATATTTTCCTTACGCTAGCGAGAAGATAAATCCTTAGATAACTTTAGTATAATAAAGAAGTTAGAATTAAAAAGTCTCGGAATAAGGGACTATTCCGCTTAAGGAGGGGGATAGTATTACGGATCTAATTAGTTAGAGTCCTTATATAATCTTAGAGCGACGCTAAGACTAGTAGACTAAACTATCGCTCTATCTTACTAGAAGCGATAGGAGCGGTCGAGAGCGATAGCGTCGCTTACGTCGCTTACGACTATAGATAAGATATCTCCTTTATATTTAGGAACGCCGGAATACCCTTATAGCTCGAGGCGTTTAACTTATATTACCTACTTACTAATTGGAATTACCTTTATACTAATTATTCTATCTCTGCCTCCCGCTTATATTAGCCTCTCTAAAGAAGCCTCGGCTTATACGTAATAAGAAGTTACTTAACGATCTGTCGCGAGTAACCGTAACAGGTCTATTCTATAGGATTTAAGTTAGGAGAGTATAGCGGTAAATACTCGAGGGTATATCTAGCTAACAAGATTATAGACTTAACCTTCTTACTATAGTAGATAGAAGCGTTGTCTATTACAATAATTATATTCTTACTAAGAAGAGGTAGCACTTTATTCTCTAGCTAGTCGTTAAATGTAACTTAATTAACCGCGCCTTAGATATAGAGCGTATAGGGTAGATATCTATAGATTATTGTTACGGTTACTCGCGATAGATCGTTAAGTGACTTCTTATTACGTATAAGCCGAGGCTTCTTTAGAGAGGCTAATATAAGCGGGAGGTAGAGATAGAATAATTAGTATAAAGGTAATTCTAATTAGTAAGTAGGTAATATAAGTTGAACGCCTTAAGCTATAAGGGTATTCCGGCGTTCCTAAATATAAAGGAGATATCTTATCTATAGTCGTAAGCGACGTAAGCGACGCTATCGCTCTCGACCGCTCCTATCGCTCCTAGTAAGATAGAGCGATAGCTTAGCCTACTAGTCTTAGCGTCGCTCTAAGATTATATAAGGACTCTAACTAATTAGATCCGTAATACTATCCCCCTCCTTAAGCGGAATAGTCCCTTATTCCGAGACTTTCTAATTCTAACTTCTTTATTATACTAAAGTTATTTAAGGATTTGTCTTCTCGCTAGCGTAAGGAAAATATCGTAAATAATATCCTCGCCGACTACCTCGAAATACCGATCCGCTACTTTTATTACGAATAGGCCGGTAAACCCTATAAAGTCGATCTTCGTTCCGGTCGCTACTCTAAGTACGCCCTATACGGCTAGTCCTATAATATATAAGTTACTTATATAGAGTATAAAAAAATCCGGAAGGCGCGCCTAAAGATAGCTAAAGATCTCGAAGCGGCTAAAGAGGAGGAGGACCTCTTTACGCGGAAGCTTTTTAAGTATCGCGTAAAGGTCCGTCGCTTATATAAGTCGCTACGTATAAAGGAGGATCGGGAGATATAAGCTTTTAAGGTAGAAGAAGCCTCTATTTAATAGGCGGAGGAGCTTAAAAGAGAGCTAGGCTCTTCGCCTATAGAGCCGATAATATTCTCGTTACTTACTAACGAGCCGTTTCCCCTAGATAGCCGATTATAGATATCGCCTTATAACTAGAGTCGTCTAGATAGGATATCCTAGCCTATCTCTAAAATCCCTAGTAGGAGTACCGAGAGTCTAGTATCCTAAAAGTATATATTTTTAATGTTTCCTATCTATTTTATCTTCTAGCTAGTTAGTTTAGTAGTATAATTCTTAGCTATAAAAGACATAGTTGCTAGGTACGCTATTAGAATCCCCGCTCCTCGAGCTATACTGCCTTAGGTCGTTAAGAACTCTAAGGCGCTATAATCGATAGGGTCTAAGAGGTCGTAGGTTTAATTCCTATACTAATTATTTCTTTTTTGTCCGGTTTTAATATTTTTTAATTATCTACTAATAGTTCTATAGGTTTTCTTTTAGTTCTTAGGTGTTTTCTAAATATAGGTATCCTTTCTATTTAATAAGGTATTTCTAACCTTGCTAATCTAGGATTTCCTCGACTTTAAACTTATTTTCTTCCTTAGGTTAGAAGTAAAATGTTTCTTAATACGGTGTTTCGGCGTCTATAGGTTCTAGTATAGAGATATAGAATACTAGGTAGATTTTCGCGTCGTCCGGTAGTTTGAGTCGGTAATTAACTAGTCCTTTAGGCTTATTAATTAAAAATAGCCCGACTTTAACGTAGTCTAGTTTTTTAGTCGATCTCCGGGTTTTTAGATTCTTTATTAGGAGGTAGACCTTATCCCCCTTTTTTAGCTAAAGTACTATTTTTCGTTTAGTATTATATAGTCCCGTAATCTTTTCTTAAGACTCGGTAATTACCCTTTGCAATTCTTTATATACCTACTTTAAGTCTTCTAAAGCGACTATCGCTTTATCCGTATATAGATACTATAAATACTGTTCCCCGAACAGCTACGGATATTTCCTAAAATTAGCGAAGAATAGTGTCTCTTTCGTAGTCTTAGATTATTAGTTGTTTAGTGCAAGTTATACTATAGGCAATAGCGATGCCTAATTGTTTTATACGTAATTAACGTAGTACCGTAAGTATACCTCTAAGGCCTAATTCTTAACTTCCGTTTAGCCGTCTATCTATAGATAGTATACCGTTAATAGCTTGTACTTAATTCTAAGTATCGCTATAAGCGTCTTCTAGTAGTTTAATATAAAGAGCTTGTCTCTATCCGTAATATAGGTCTTTAGAAATCCGTAGTATCGTACAAGTCTATCTAGTACGAGGTATCCGAGTTACTCTACCGTACTTGCTTCGTTAGTAGGAATGAAGTGTATATATTTCGTAAGCCTATCGACTATAATAAGTATTATGTCGTAGCTATATCCTATAACCGGATCCTTAGACTTCGGTAGTTTCGTAATAAAGTTTATTATAACTTCGTCCTATAGCTTATCTAGTAGCGTCCTAAATTAGATATGTCTATATCTAGCGTGTCTATTAGCCTTATTACGCTAATATTATAGGCATTTCTTAATATATTCTAGAACTCGTTGTCGTATATATAGGAATCCGAAGCTTCGCTTAACTAGTTCTATTGTTTTTGAAACTCTAGGGTATCTATTTTCTAGTCCGTCGTAGTATTGTCGTATATACTCTATAACTCGTTCCTTAGGTACTTAGTATTTCCTATATTCGATTGGAAATTGTTCTTCTATATTCTAAAGGACTCGTATAATATAGTTAAATTCTTTTGTATTAGTACTAAGGCTTCCGTCTTAGTTTGCTTTTAATATCTGCTACTATACTAGTTCGTAACCCTCTATATAGTCGCTACGGCGGCTTAGTGCGTCGGCTCGTCCGTTCTCGCGTCCTAGGGTATAGCGGATTTCGAACTTATACTATCCTAGTAGCTCCGACTAGCGGGCCTATCTTCGGGTTAGTACTTTAGTCGTAGTAAAGTAAGTTAGATTCTTATAATTAGAAAGAATCGTAAGACTTAGTACTCCTTCCGCGTATACTCGCTAGTATTATAGTAATATAACTATTGTAAGTAGCTCCTTATTATAGATATCGTAGTTCTATTCCGTAGGTAACATCTTTCTCGAGTAATAGGCTATCGGGTATCGCTTCCCGTTATACTCCTATATAAGGTATACTCCTATAGCCCTATCCGACGCGTCTATTTCTATCTAGACCGCCTTACTCCTATCGAATAATCGTAGCGTTAGCGTAGAAACGTATTACTTCTTTAGCTACCTAAACGCTTCGTCTTCCTTCGTACTCTAGTTCTATTTCTTATCTTTCTTTATAAGCTCCGTAAGGGGTGCCGCTATCTTAGAGTAGCCCTCGATGAATTTTCTATTATAGTTAGCTAATCCTAGGAATAATTGTACGTCTTTAACGTATATAGGCGTTAGCTATTCCTATATTAACTTAGTTTTTTCTAGATCGATCCTAATTCCTATAGTACTAATAATAAATCCTAGGAATTTAACTTCCTTCTTATAGAATTCGCATTTCTTAGGTATAGTCTTAAATCCTACTTAAGTAAATCGTTCAAAGACGTCCTACACTATTCGTATATAGTCCGCGAGAGCTCCCTTAGTATAGACTAAGATATCGTCTATATATACGATAACGTATACGTCTAGAAGGTCTCGGAGGACTTCGTTTATAAGGTCTTAATATAACGCTAGGGCATTTGTAAGTCCTATAGGTATAACTAAGAATTCGTAAAGCCTATATCTTGTTCGGAATGCTATTATCTATTCGTATCTAGCTGCTATACGTATTACGTAAAACGTATCGCGTAGGTCAATCTTCGTATACTAGTCTAATCTAGTTAATCGGTCTTGCATTTCTTCGATATTCGGTAGTAGGTACCGATTCTTAATTGTAATATCGTTAAGTCGTCTAAAATCGACTACTAGCCGTCCTTCGTCTAATCCGGCTTTCGGAACGAATATTACTAGTAAGGCTACCGAGGATATCGACTTCCGTATCTAGCCTTTTTCTAATTTCTCTTTTAGCTACTTGTCTAGGGTTTTAAGCTCTTTCTTAGATATTGCGTATAAGGGTCCCTATAGAGGCTCTTTCCTAGGCTATAAGTGTATCTTATAATCCTATAGTTAGTATTTAGGTAAGGCTACTTTGCCTCTCTCCTCTTTAAAGAGTCGCTTCTACTTACTATACTCTTTAGGAATATCTAGGTCCGAGATTCTAGTTTTATTCTTCGATAGCGTATAACTTCTATCCTTCCCGTAATTATTATTATAACCCTCCTAACCTAACGGTAGTATCGATCCGGGTTGAATACGGTTCTCCGTAATTCCTATCGACGTAAACGTCTTACGAGTCGCCCTACGTTTGTTAATCTTATCTACCTGCGAACGCTACCGCTATATAGGTTAAATACCGATTATATAGTCGCATTCCTTAAATATAAGTACTCCTTTTCTCTAGTCTACGACTAGGTTATACTTTCTTAACTAAGGTATACCTAATACAATGTTATAACTAGCTATATTAGTAATATCTAAGACAATCTCTTCGTAGTACTGTTAGATAGCTAGTAGTAACGGTATCGTTTCTCGTTCTATACTAGGTAGCGGTAACCTATCTACTACTATAAGTTTATACGCTCCTTCTCTTCTACTTCGGGTTGCGATCCCTCGGCTTTTAACGAATAATTCGGAGGCAAAGTTCCCGCTCGCTCCGGAATCTATTAATACACTCGTCGGGTACCCGTTAACGATAACTTTCGTACAGAAGACTACTATTAATGCTTAAGCGCTTTCGGTATTAAGGAACTCTCTTAGAACGCTCTAATCTAGAGAGTTAGTCCGTTTCCCGACTAATTAGTAGCCTAACGTTGTTCTAACTAGTTACGGATCCGTAGTCCTACCGTTCGTGCTTCTTCGGTATATAATTTTTCCTTAAGGGTATCGTTGTATATATCCCGTCCCTACGCTGCTATAGCCTTTCGGTATTGCTAATTTAATCGCTAGACCGTCTAACGTATATCTTAAGTAATAATCGTCCTTTCGTCGGGTAGGACGTATCCGTAGGGCGTAATTATACTTCCTATCGGTACTCGCTCCGTAATAAAGTTATAGTACGTATAGTCTATAGGTATCCAAGGGTAATTCTAGAATTTTGCCCGTAAGCTTATCTAGAAATAATTAAATTAGATAGGATCGACCTTCCGTTGTCCGTTAACCTTTAGAAACATTTCCTCGTATTTGCGTACTAGATATAAGGCGATTATTCGCGCTACTATAGGTATATCTATTATAAACGTAAGGATCGTATCGTCGTTAATCCCGAATTCGTCTTTACTTTCTTTATTCGTAGTTTCTTCCTCGGTATCTAGACTTCCTTCTAAATCTTCTTACTATTCCTCCTCTTACTAAAGGGACTCCGGTACTTCTAGGATAGCTCCTAACTCCTCCCTAGGAGGGAATAAAGCTTCCGGATCTCGGTTTTCTTTATCGTCGGTATCTAAGTAAGATTCATTAATCGTTTCTTCTTCTAACTAGGATTTCGTATCTTCTTATACGAGTCGCCTAATCTAAGGGAAGAATCCTACTTCTACTTTAGTAGAATAATGAATTTAGTATTAGTCGTCGTAATAGAATCTCTAGTAAAGGGTTCTATATACGGGTTCTTGTCGTCGTACTATTATATAGATTTGTCGTAGCTCTTTCTTTACGACCTCTACGTAGGTCCTCGGCGCGTTATTAATAGAGTATAGCTCTACTACTATTCGGTAGCCTTCTCTACCCGAGTCCTTTCGTTGTATTATATTAAACTATTCGCGTCGTACTATATTCTTGCCGCGGTAGTTCCGTGCTATATAGCCTTCCTTACTATACGTATAGCAAGTCAATCTTCCTACTTTCTTAGGCGAACTCTTACCTTTTCTTCCTTTAATTACTCGACCCTTCTAGGTAGCGTCTAGCTCTATTAGTTACGTACCGTAGTAGTTATTCCCCTTTAGTTTATCGTAGGTACTATAGTTTCGTCTATTATCGTATCTAGGAGTATAACTAGCTTTTCTAGAAGTCTTAGAATCGTAACGTCGTTCTAAAGCTCGTTTGTAGAGCCTATCGTCGAGATCGATCGTAACCTTAACTAATGTTCCTATATTATCTATTTTTCTACCGTCGCGTATAAGCTCGTCTTTAACGTTATCCTTAAGATCTCGCCGATATATTATTATAAGAGCTTCGTCGTCCTAATCCGTAAGTTAGGCGTATTCCTAAAATTTAGCGGCGTAATCGGTATATAACCCCTTCTAAGTTAAATGTTAGATAACCCTAACTACGGTAGTAACTTCGTTAGAAGATCTAAAGACCTTCTTTATCGCACGCTTAAGATTTTCGTAGCTTGCGAAGATTCTATCCGAATTATCGGTCCCGTTACTATCTAGATAGGTCCTAAGAAATAGTTTAACCTAATACTAAGCCCTACCTCGTATAAACGTCGTTGCGAAGACTAGCTTTAAGTTATCTTAAACCTAGTTAAATATGAAATATATATCTATCTAGCTAACCTAGGTATCGAACTTGTCTCGGTCGCCGTAATAAAAGTCTAGCTTTCCGATCTTAAGAGAATCGTTTCCGGTATAGGTTCCGAGTATATTGCTAGTACTAGAGGTAGTACGTCGAGTACTACCTATCTCGCTAGGGGCGGGAGTTCCCCTTCCGACTTGTAATAAGGCACTTATCCTAAGGGCGTTTAAAGTATTACGGTTACTCGCGATAGGTCGTTAAGTAACTTCTTATTACGTATAAGTAACAAGCCGAGGCTTCTTTAGAGAGGCTAATACAAGCGGGAGGCAGAGATAGAATAATTAGTATAAAGGTAATTCTAATTAGTAAGTAGGTAACATAAGTTAAACGCCTTAAGCTATAAGGGCATTCCGGCGTTCCTAAATACAAAGGAGATATCTTGTCTATAGTCGTAAGCGACGTAAGCGACGCTATCGCTCTCGACCGCTCCTATCGCTCCTAGTAAGATAGAGCGATAGCTTAGCCTACTAGTCTTAGCGTCGCTCTAAGATTATATAAGGACTCTAACCAATCAGATCCGTAACAATTGTAAGTGCTAGAAGTACTAACATTCGCTCTTGCCGTTGCGTATACTAATAGTTGTAGCAATCTGTACCCTTCGGCGACTATCTAAACTTACGGTATCTAGACTTCTTATTAGAGGCTATCTCGTCGATAAATACTAACTTGTCTATACGCTATTTCTAGCTCTTCGTATACTAGGCGGCTCTTACTAACGTACTACGTTCCTTCGCGACCTTATACGCTACTTTGCGAGTCTAACCGAGCCTATATAGGCACTTCTGTACCGTAGCCGGATCTACCTTAATTTCGAAGCAATCGTATAGCGTAGTATATATTTCCTCGAGATATACCTCCGGCTATATCGATAAGTACTTAAGGAGGTAGATTTCTATCTCCTTCGTAATCTTCTTCTTACGATTCGATTTAAACCTCTCCGACGTTAAGAATACCTCTCCGAAGAGGCCGTAATAGTACTTTTATCGAAATATAGTCGACCGGCTCGTATCTATCTTTAATATAATATCTATTACTCTACAACCGGCGCTAAAATAATGTTAGGGCCAAAGAGGCTATACGTAATTGGCATGTAACTAGGCTAAGTAAAGCTAGGGTCTTAGTGCCTTAGGTAGGGCTTAGCGCTTAGCAATAGGCTAACTTGCCTGCCTTCCTCCCTCTCCTCTTAGATCTCTATCGAATACTACTCTTACCTACTACCATCCTATCTACCTACTAATATAACCCTTCTTATACAGTATTCGATCTACCCTTTAAGGGCAGCAGCTAGATAGTCCCTATTTTAAGCTTTTAGCGGTATAGCTACGAACAAGACTAATCTAACTATATTACGCCCGAAGAACGGGACCTATACGTACTATTCTATCGAAACAACCGTACTAATCATCAAGTAAGGCCTTCTATACGGCCTATTATACTAAGTCAATCGTACTAGACTAATATCCACTAATTCCGCTACATCCGCATCTTAGGGGCTAATAATACATTATTAGTATTACCCCCTATTATAATAATAGCCGGTTCATTACGAAACAACAACCGTGCTACCGCTAGTAGCGCTAGCAACGACAATGCTAGTAGCATAGTGCCTACTAAAGTGCCTACTGAAGTGCCTACTAGAGCACCTGCTAAAGTGCCACCTACTAAAGAGCCTGCTGCTAGGCCTACTAAAGAACCTATAATCGAAGGGGATGACCTATCGTTGCCCGTTAACGACATTCTTAACAACATTGTCAATCGACGATATAGCTAGCTAGCCTTTAGTCCCTAGCTAGTAGCGAGGCTTTAAGAAGCTACCTAAAACAGGCTTACTGCCTTACGTTAAGAACAACAGCTAAAGGATAATCTTCTCGAGATTCGCCGCCTCTAGGAATCTCTAACAACTACTGCTAAGCCAACAGTAGGACCTTCTTCACTACCTATCTAAAAGAAGGATGCTAAACTTAAGGACTGCACCGTGTTTAATAGCTCCAGTCGAAAGCAGTATAACGACTACATTCGTAACTGTAAACTTAACTAGCGCAACGCACTAAGAGCGCTACTAGACGACTATTCCTTAGTCGTACACGCTATACAGTACATTAATAGCGACCTAAAGCGTATATAGGATAACTATTTTGACTCCCTTAACGATTAGACCGCTATTTAGTAGCAGACCTACAAAACTATTATACTAGATACCCTTAGAAACCCTATACTAAGGCAACAACATACTTAGGACCTATATCTTCGAGCTAAATAGAAGACTAATTAATCGGCTCGCTTATTCGAGGCCTATTTAAAAACCCTTAAAGACGACCTTCCGCCTAAGACTAATTCTATATAGATCTCCGAGATACGCCTAAAACTTAGATAGGAGCTTATCCTCGAATTGGACCGTCGCTATATATTCGAACAAGCCAATCTAATACGCATTCAATTCATAGTCGAAGTAGAGACAGCCGAACGAGCTGTTTAGCTCTAATAACGACTAGAATTAAGGATCTAACTAACTAGCACTAACCGTAGCAACCGTAGCCGCGGAGGAAACTAAGGTTCCTACTAGGATAACAATGCTAACAGTAGGAACAGTAACAACGACCGTAGGAGAGGCCGTAGCCGGCGGCTATATAGAGGAGGCCGCGATAGGGGTCGTAGAAGGGGCTCGTATCCCTATAGTACTAACCGCTTAACTAACAACAACAGCTACGGCAGTCTACTAACCGGGTTGAAGTGCTTCAATTGTAATAGTACTAGCTATCTACTAGGCCAATGCGACAAACCTAAGGACTAGGCCCGAATTAACCGTGCTTCCGCTAAGTATAGGAAACACCTTTTAGCCGCTAATGCTACCTTAGTCGGCTCTTTTAATCAGTCGAAAAAAGAGTAAGCGCCGCACTAACTGTTAGCCTTGTACGGCGTAAGACTATCGACATTGTGCTAGCTATAACACGCTCCTACCTTGTATAGGACACGAAGGGCACTACCTATCAAACTAAGGTTATACTAGATCTAGGAAATTCAGTTAGTGCCCTTATTAGCTATCGCCTAGCTAAGCAATTAGACCTTCGACAACTGCCGAAGACTAACCTGCCAACCCTTGCTTAGTTTAATAACGCTCGGCACTTAACCTATAGAGCCTACTATATTCCTATAGCTCTAAGGGACGACCTCGGAAATAAACGCCTACTAGACTTTACTGCCTACGTAGTAGATATAGACAACCTACATAGGGGAGCTACTATTGTTATTAGCAACCCTATTCTTAAGTACTACGCTATAGCTATAGACCTAGGCCTCTAGAAGTAGCGATTTGGAATCGCTAGGAAAGAGGACATTAAATACATTAATGTTAGCGAGTGCCCTAACGATATTAGGGTCCTATTTATTAGCAACCTAACACCTGCCTTAGCTAATCCGACTGCCGACCTACTCGGTAGTAATAACGATGAATCTGTGCCCCCTAATAATCCTAATTAGCTTGCTCGTATACTAGAGCCTATCCGAGAGACCTATATTAATGTGTTTGAACACTACCTAGCATCGACACTGCCTATGTTTAAGGAGACGGATTATAAGATTAATATTATAGAGGGCAAGGAGGTTCCTTTTAGCCCCCTCTACAACCTTAGTAAGCGAGAGCTTGCTATATTGCGTAAGTACCTAGAGGAAAACCTAGCTAATAGTCGAATTCGGTATAGTAACAGCCCTACTAGTGCACCTATCCTGTTCGTACTAAAGAAGGATAGTAGCCTGCGCCTATGTGTCGACTATCGTAGGCTTAACGCTGTTACTATTAAAGACCGCTGTCTACTCCCCCTTATTAATAAGACCCTCGATCGCCTTTCTAGTGCCTACTACTATACTATATTAGACATTAAGGACGCCTATTACCGCATCTGTATTCGTAAGGGCGATAAATAGAAGACAGCCTTCCGCACTCGCTATAGCTATTTCGAATACTTGGTTATGCTATTTAGCCTAGCTAATGCCCCTATAACATTCTAGTCCTACATTAATCGAGCCCTTTTAGGCCTATTAGACTATCTCTATATAGTTTACCTAGATAACATCCTAGTTTATATACATTCACCTAATATTGCAGAACACTAGGCCGTAGTACGCAAGGTCCTCGACCGCCTGCGAGCCTATAGACTGTATTACAAACCTTCTAAATGCACCTTTGCTACTAAGGAGGTGTCCTTCCTTAGCTTCCTCGTATTAACTAAGGGTGTTAAGGCTGATCCTAATCGGATTAAAACTATTACTAAATGGCCTATTCCTACTTCGATTAAGGAACTGCAGTCGTTCCTCGGCTTCGCTAATTTCTATCGTCGCTTTATTAAGAGCTATTTACGGCATGTAATGCCCCTAACTAAGCTTACCAAAACTAAGGCTAACCCGTCTAGAGAGTTTAAATAGACTAACAAGACGCAAGCCGCTTTTAACGGTCTAAAGCAACGCTTTACTAAAGTGCCCCTATTGCACTATTTTATACTAAGCAAGCAGATCCGTATTAAGACTAACGCTTCACAGTTCGCTATATCGGCTATTATGTTATAGCAATCAGATAAGGACTATTACTAGCACCTAATTGCCTTCTTTTTACGAAAGATAATCGATATAGAGCGTCGCTACGAGACCTACGAGCAAGAGCTCCTAGCTATTATCGAGGCCTTTAAATATTAGAGGCACTATCTCGATAGTATATAGCACACTATTTAGGTCTATACAGACCATAACAACCTCCGTAGCATTACTAAGGTTACTAGGGTTATAGGTCGACAGGCTAGATAGGCCGTCTACCTCGCCGGGTTTGATTTTAATATGTTATATCGGCTAGGCGTAAGCAACCCTGCTAATAGCCTATCGAGGCGACCTAATTACGATAGCGAGACTTAGTACATCAATTCATTGTTTCTAACCCTGTAGTATAAGATTACTATAGCCCGTATTGTTAACGAGTAAGCGTAGGATAAGCGGACTTCCGGACCCCGGGGCGGCAACAAATACTATAGCGGAGTTGTCGTTCTTCTAGTGCACGTTAAGAAGGACGTAGATCGCTCGAGCTATAATAACTCGATTAAAGATATTGCTATCCTATAGCGATAGTACTACAGAAGAGGTTGCAGTAGTTCCGGCTACTAGTGCTATTAGATGCATATAATACGTACCTCGTTCGATAGTACGGATGCTATTAAATAACCTTGCAAATAGGGATAGTTAATCGTTTATAGATAAGCTGTTGCGTACTTAGCAGAGGGACGCCTTTGCTATCGAGCGTATCGATAAGCTTGTAAGTAGGCGAACGACTCGATCTAGTAAGAGTAATTAGTCGATCGACGACAAAGGTTATTTAAAGTTTAAGGGCAGATACTATATCCCCGCTAAACAATCGATTAGACAAGAGCTTTTAAAGAGGCACTATAATAGTAAGCTCGCTAGTTACTATAGCATAGAGAGGTCGTACGAGCTACTATCGCGCATATACTACTAGCTAAATAGTAAACGGCATATAAAGGAGTATATACAGACCTATATAGTATACTAGCGAGTTAAAGCACCTAAGCACTTACCATTTAGCGAGTTGTCTTCACTTCCTGTTCCTAGGAAGCCATTTGCTAAGCTTATAATAGACTTTATTACAGGCCTTCCTCCTACTAAGCGTAGGGGTAGTAAGGATGTATATAATGCTATCCTTATTATAGTAGATCGATTCACTAAAGGCGCTCGATACATCCTAGCGCGCAAGGATTGGACTGCTATTAATATAGCAGAGGCGCTGTAGACTAACATCTTCTACACCTATTAGGGAACCCCTAAGGGGATCGTGTCCGATCGTAGATCGACTCTAACATCTTACTATTAGAGCGAGATTTGCTTGTAGCTAAGACTAAAGCATCGGCTATTAACAGCCTTCTATCTATAGACTAACGGTTAAACAGAGAGGCAGAATGCTACCCTATAGCAGTACCTGCGTAGTTACATTAACGAGAACCCTAACGACTAGGTTAACCTCCTATAACTAGCTGAATTCGTATATAATAACAGTATCTACTTATCGACTAAGGTATTACTATATATAGCTATAATAGGCTAGAACGCTGCTATACTATAAGACCTACTGTCGCTTAAGGCCGAGCGTAAGGAAAGGGAAGCGCGTTAAGTACCGGAAACACTAGCGGCAATAGAACGTATCTAGAAGATGCGAGAAATCTATACTAAGATAGCTAAGAAGCTAACAAGGGCTTAAGAGTACTAAAAGGCCTACTACGATAAGCGCTATATACTAATAACCTTCAAATAAGGCGATATAGTTATACTAAGCACTAAGAACCTCCGTATCCGCAAGCACCTATTACCTAATAGCAAAACAAGGCCTAAGCTCGTACTAAGATACATTGGCCTATTCCGTATTCGAGAAGTTAAGGGCTCTTCCGCATAGGCCTACTAGTTATAGCTTCTACCCTATTACACTATTTATAACACCTTCTATATATCCCTTCTTAAACTATACTACTAGCGTAAAGGCGATGAAGCGCCTGCTAAGTTAGAAGAAGTCTTAGCTAATAGTAAAGAGCTGTAGTCTGTAGAACGTATCCTAAAGTACCGGACTAGGCAAGGCAAGAAGGAGTACCTACTAAGATAGCAGGGCTATTTACTAGAATAGGACTTATAGGAAGCTGAAGATTCCTTCGAGGATATAACCGAGTTGTTAGATAAGTATTAGACTAGCGCGAAGAACAAGAAGAAGGCTAAGGGCCTATAATGTCGCCTAGGATTAATACTACCCCCGGGGTACTATTAGCTAACTAATTAGAGACAAGCAATTGTTAGCAATAAAGGACAATAAGACTACGCTAGGCGCGCTACGACGCGTTAATTAATTAATCGTATGCTCTTTTAAGGACTCTACCTCTTTACTAACGCGCCCTATAGGTCCCTCTCTTATTCCTTCGTTCTATCGAGGCCTCGAGGCCTAGGCGATCGGCGAGGGCGGCGTCGCGCTTGTAACGGCGCGGCCGGCGCGGCTATATTAGTAACGGTGTTGCGGAGTGTATTACTGTTTAAGAAAGGAAGCTATATTAGTAACGGTGTTGCCGAGTTATTATTAGTTAAAGAAGGAAATTAGAAGAAGACACAACCTTACCTGCACTACGAGCCTAAGGCACCTTTAATTAAAACTTTGATTAAAAGCTTTGAGCCTATTAAAGGTTCGATCAAAACTTTAAGGCCAAGTCAAAACTTTGAGCCGCCTAAAAGATTAAGCAACTAATAGACTAACTAAGGGCAAAACTATAGAGCTAAGCTAGCCGGGGTCGATCTTGCGGACAATAGGTTACTCCTCGATCTTTCCGACCCTTTAAGCGAGGCGAACCTCTACTACTATACTTATAATAGCCTTTACCTATAGAAACTAGAAGAACTAAGTTTTTTAAAAAGATATAATTAGTTAATACTTAAAGGCTGCTAAACCTAACTAATTAGGGCTAGTAAAACTACGATAGTAAACAATAGCCCTCGTAACAACAAGAACAATCCCTCGTAACAACAAGAACAACCCTCGGAAGCGGACATAGCTAGGTCTTTTAAGAGTAGACGCAAAGAACTCGATACGATATCACTTAGAACAGAGGCAGTACTGTAATACCTCGTACGTCTACCTATTATAGTAGGGAAGACGCGCTCGTATTGTAATTAGTCGAAGGCCTTTAATTCTTGTAGATATATATTACTTTATAGTTTATTATATATAGAGATAGCGCAGTTAGAGTTGTATATTGTATTGTTTAGAGGTAAGGTTTAACATAGTTATATAATTAGGTAGTTGAGTGTTCAATTTAGCGCGGGCTAAGCAGCTTATTAGACTTGCTAAGTTAGCGGCAATAGAGGTCGTAGAATATAGACAGGCTACGAGGGCGCGGCCTTTAGAAGGGAAGCGTATATTAGGGCTAAAGAGGCTATACGTAATTAGCATATAACTAGGCTAAGTAAAGCTAGGGTCTCAGTGCCTTAGGCAGGGCTTAGCGCTTAGTAATAGGCTAACTTGCCTACCTTCCTCCCTTTTCTCTTAGATCTCTATCGAATACTACTCTTACCTACTACTACTATATCTACCTACTAATATAACCCTTCTCACAAATAATGCTTAGCGAGTCGCGCTATTTCGGTAGGTAAGGGCGTAGGAAGGGCTCGTACGGCGTAGAAGAGCTAGAATAGCTAGAATACTAATAATAATACCTCGGACTATATATTTAACGGCTATACTATTAATATAAATACTATTTTCGCGCGTAGTATTGCAATAGGCCGACTAGAGGACGAAATGCACGATTTACTAGTAAAAAGTTAGTAGGGCTCCTCCAGTTCTTAGCAGTCTCAACCTTCCGGCAAAGCACAGTAGCGTGCTTCATTATACGCATATGCACCTTTCACAAGCTCCGCCTAGCCTTTGTCGCACATGTTAATTCGTCGAATCTTGAATCTACATCACTGGCAAGATGATCGTACGGTGCCATCACTACCGGAGCGCAAGAAGATCAGCATCTGACTACCGGTAACGTTGGGGCTGTATCATACCAATCGTATCAAGAGCCAGTCATTCTACCTCAATCCCAAATGGCAACCGATCAGTGACCGCTCAACAACCGCATCCACTACACCAATGACCTCATGTTTGATGAGACTGGATGCGTAATGTGCCTTGACCAGAGCTTCGTTGGCCAGTTTATTCGTTACGCGCATTCGCAAAGAATTTCAACGTACCTCATCCTCCGTTCCCATTTTCCCTTTCCCCCATGAAAATCCCAAGCTGCAACCCGACCCTCTTTTCCACGAACGCATCAGTCATAATTGCAATCTCAGGTAGATTGTGCCCTCTCAGCACATCAATAGCAATGATCGAATGGTTCTGTGGGACAAGTCAGCATCAGCTTGCCGTTGTTCCTCGCCTCAGTCATCTGCAGACTAACCTCAATAGCCTTAACAACCCTCTCCAACCTCTCCGAAAACTTCAGCACCCATTTCTCAGCAGGACCGAAGAAATTGGATTTCCTGGCTCCGGTCCGATGAACTTCAAGAATCTGGTCCTAGATTTCAATCATTCAGCACCACGCTCTGCAGCTCGCGTAAGATCTTGACTGACAAGCATAACCCAACATCTCCTCTCCGCCTCAACCTCCCCATTCTCATCTTTCCCCACTATCTTTCCCAAATTCTGATCCTGATCGGTTTGAAACGCTCTCCAAGCCGCAGGATCAATATTGACGGGAGCAGGACTTCGCGATTCCTCCTTCACATCGCGCTTCGCATGCCTCATGATCGCATGCCAAAGATCGTAAACGAGAGCTTTATGGTTTTCTTCTCCACAGATCTCGAGGTAGTCATCGTCAGGTGGAGAAAGGTTGTAAGATGAGTTGACGTCGTTGCGCGCTTCTTCGATGCTGTTAAATGCGAAGCCATGCTCGAGATAGTCGAGAGGCCCAGTTGGCATTGTGTAGGCTGGAAGCGACTGAACGTCGCGCGATGCAGAGTGGAAGTCTTGGCCGAAAGACGTGCCACTGTGAGAAGATAAGCACGTTTGGAAAGTAAGAATAGCGAGAGTGAGGTTGGAGAGGCTGGTGGCAGTTCTATTTGGCTGCCTGTTGGTACTGGCGGCGGCACCGCCAACTGGATGTATGAGCGCAGAGGTCATCATTTCCAAGTGACGGCACGGAGCTGCGTTTGCCGAGGAGCTTGCAGCTCGATCAGTCTCTGGATCGTCTTTTGACGAGGCCGACCTTGACAGGACTGAAGAGGCACCATCGGAACTCATTGCTTCCGCCGCCTCCAAACGCACGATGCAGGCGATACCAGCCACATATCTCATCTATCATCTATGCCGTCTTAAGCTTTTTGTGCTCATGAAGTCGTTTCAGTCTGCTCATATCCCTCCGTTTTGATATCGCTCAGTCCCAGATCATCCTCTTCCTCTTTCGTTCTCTCATAATCTTCTAGCGCTATCTTCGGGTCTGGCTCAGGTGCCGTCAGACTCTGCACGTATGATCCGGCCAGAGGATCCTGCAAGGTCAAAGTGAACTCCTTCCGACCCTCAATCGCATCGGTCAGCAGTTCGAAAAAGTCGTCCCACTGCTTCTTGCTATCCGCGGTCATGGAATCACCGGCGCCTTCCGGAAGCTCAGCATCGCCATCTTCGAGACCGAACGCCTGCGCTCGGAGATCTTTCCGTATTTGCGACATGATGCCCTCCACTGTGGTGAAACGTCCACCCATGGTTCCAGGCTGCACCTCTAATCTAAGTTCGGGGCAATGCAGAGACGCACTTTCGCTCTTAAGGATATCTCGCGCCAAGTCTTCTGGTGTGCTGACCTTCAGTGTGATCTTGCGGCCTTTCTCCGGCACTTCGCCGCCAGTCTTGACCTCGTTGCTCCTGTAGCCGCAATCTTCGCACACTGTTGACATGAGCACGACTTGCTTGAAGTATGGAATATTGACCATTTTCATGTTCGTCGCACAAGGTCTTGTGCAGCCTGGACATGATGCTGGGAAGCTGTAGACCTGGTTCTCAACAATGTCCTCTTCCTGATCAACATTGTTGCCTTGCACAGTCGGTGCGCTCTCGCGACCAACGAGTCCTTCAGCGTGGTATTCTGGCCTGATATTTGTCTCGGGTGCTTGCGAGATAGGTGCAGGAACATCGTCGCCAAGTCCGAGCTGTGCATTCTGTGCTCCCGTCCTGATGTACTCGCTCTTTGCCCATTTGCCTGCAGAGTCTCCTGGCTTCGGCTCAATCATGCTGTTCCCACTAGGGTCGTCCACGGATACCATGAAAGGATATCGTTGTCCATTGAGCATATCCTCCAGTGTTCTTATGATTCCTGCCACCTTTGCGCCAACTTCGGGCATTTGCCTCATACGCTCATCCTGGTGCTGTTCCAAGTCGGCTTTCACTGCGCCAACGATGCCCTCCACATTCGAGTATTGTCCCTTGCCTGGTGGTATTTCCAAGTCCACATCTTCTATTCGGAACGCACAGACATCGCTCTTGACTACGTTCCGCTGCAAATCGTCGTTGCTCTCTACTCGTAGCGCATACTTGGCGCCTTTCGGTTGGATCTGGCCGGCAGATTGAATCTCGTTGTTCTGGAAGCCGCATTCGTCGCAGGAGAAGGACATGATCACAATCTCTCGGAAGAAGGGGATCTTTGTGAGTAGCATTCTGGTCGTGCCGTCTGCGTGACAGTTCATGCACAAACTCTCGATCTCTTCAACAACTTTCTGGTCGTCCGCTCCAGACATGTTGTTGACCTGTCGGCCCATGTCTTCGAAGAGATCATGTGCCAGAGACTTGGTGCAATTCTGCTGGCTGCTGCTTGCTTGCTGTGCCATATCCTGCGGTAGTCCCATTGTGTGTTCTGTGAATGTGAATTGGTGAGTCGCGAACTTAAAAAGTTTTGGATTTGTGACGCAAGTCCTTATGCAATCGAGGAGGGATGACAAGACACGTTATGATTGGCTCGCGATTACCCGCCGCTAGCAGGCAGCTTGAATAAGCGCTTCTCGAACGTTCACCTACATGCCCGCCCCGCGAAAAGGCTCCACGGATTGCTCGTTCCAAAGACATACGGGCACGAATCCAGCTCAATGGCCTTCATCAAGCATGCCTGAATCATGTCCGAAAGACCTCGTAGCCATCAACAACCATGCGTCCGAACTCGAGCTTCATGAGCAGACGGTCAATGCTGCCGCCATCCTTCCATGCGTCGAACTCACCTTGATCTGGACGCTTCTGCTCTAGATGCCGAAGAGATCCTACACGGTCTCCATCAAGTTGCCGAAGTCGGCGAATGACAGACTTGAGATCGCTGTCGACCTTCTTCCGTGCTCGATCAAGTTCCAGAGACATGCGTTGCTCTTCTTGTACAGTATGAGCGGATTCACTGCCGGATTGTTGCTCGAAATCCAACTTCTGCTGCATATCAAGGAGTCGCTGGAAGTAAGCAATCAGATTGTCGACGTTGCCGAGCAGCGACCGCAGCTCTCGGGTGAATTGCATGTCAGTCAGTAAAAGCGCGTAAGTGAGCGACGACAGAAAGGTGCGATGACCTGCTGCGAGTGTTTCCGGGTCGCGCTGGATTGGCTTCTCGGAGGCGGTGGACGATGTGCTTCTCACGGACTGCCTTAAGGGCTCTTCGATCCAGGCTTGGAAATGCTCGCAAGACTGCCGTACTATCTCACCCTCGAAGAAAGCCGCAGTCTCAGAGAGCATGAACGTAGCAGCACTGCAGGTCGCCCACACGCGTCTCATGGCGACGTTACGCGCATTGTGGCGCGGCCTCAATCCACTCTGATTTGCTGTTGACACAGGATAAGCTCTTCGAGCAGGTGTCCGTTTCCATAAATTGTTCAGCCTCTGGTGGCCTCTCCTAATCGCTAGCAGATACGAGCTTATCGCAGTGTAGATTTCCAGATCTCTGGAAGACAGGAACAGGTCAAGCGGTGGCGACACACTCATGCTTAGTTCGGTAGGGTTTGGGAACAACAGATTGTTGAATGCAATCGATGAGATCTCTGGCATCCCATCACTTGAGCTATCGGCAGTCGATGGGCGGGAGCTGATGTACTTCGGGTTGGTTAATGAAATCTGCGATTGAGCATAGTCAAGAGTCGTGTCTTCGCCATGTGCATCTGCCACCGCAAGTGACCTCCACACATGACGAAGAACTTGATTCAGCTCAGTGTCTTTCATCGACAGACTCTGTAATGCCCTGACTGGGTCCTGAGCAAGCAGCTTGCCCATGTTTTGTTGACGAGACTGCACTCGCTCTTCTGCTTCAGCGATCAATGCAGTCGCGAATTCGCCTCGGTCAAGCAGGAAGATTTGTCGCAGGCACGCCAAGACTTGTACGGTCTCGCTCATAGGAAGTAGGTGCTGCAAAACATTTTGAGATAGGGAGAGCCTGATTTGTGCGATGATGCGCGAGAACTGAGAAGGAACGATAGGAAGTGACAGCGAGGAGAGTTGCTGGAGATGATCGGACGCAATCTCAGTCTGGTTCGCAGCTGGTATTGAAGGGGTCGAATGAGTATGAGACGAGCGTCGATAGTACTCAACTTGATGGATTGATTTTCCGATGAAGAGCAGGGAAGCAGCAAGGCTTGGTGTTACGAAGGATGGCAGCAATTCTTTATTTTTGGCGAACGAGCGACTTCCCTCGTCGCCTTCAGCACGTATGAAGAAGTCCCTGGCCCCAATTGTGGGAAGCTTTCCATGAACAATCCAGGAGGACAGTTGTCGTAGCCACGCACGCTCTGCCAGTTGGGCAAGTTCGGTCGCAGCGTCTTCAATTTCAGGATAGCCGGTTTGCGTTTCTGCTCGAAGCTTGTCGATCAGACGGGCACTAGTGCAGGGAACACCAGATCCGGAGGCATGTTTTGGGGAGCTCATGAAGGTTGCAAGGTCCCAATACCAGCTCATACGCCGTGACCATTCGTCGAACTCGGCGACGAGCGTAGCGAGAGGGACGATGTCGTAGGCTCCCACGATGCCCGGATCATTCTTCAGAATCTTGCTCTCAGTCTCCAATATCTTCTTCTGGAAGCGAGCCAAATGAGTCTGCTGCACTGAGGTAGCGGCGGCCCTGCAGATGACCGAGGGATGATTTGTGGATATGGTGTCGAGATGGCGCTTCAGCCTACGATGCAGTTCTGAAAGTCTCCCAATAGATTGCAGTAATGCCTTCTCAGACGGGGAGAGTAAGGGCAAGCCAGAGGCGTCATGGTGCGAGACGCTGTCTGCGAAGAGTGGTGAAGGGTGGCCTGAAAGGGCCAGCAATATCTCGTGCAACATGCCGGATCCGAAATGGTGCTGCCTGCCACTTTGGTTCCTAGCTGGCTCGAGCAGGCGGTGCAGTCATGCTTTGACGGCCGTCAGCCTGGTCTCTGGAGCAGGCTGTAGCCGCAAAACAGTTCGCCAGGTGGTCCGTTGCCTTGTCGCAGAGGCGCAGGTGACACGAGCTTGGTCGGAATGGCATAGGATGGGATGGACCGCGTTGTTTTCTCGGCAACGCGTGTTGATCGGTTTGAGACACGCGATCTTGTGCCGATCGGGTACGGCGCCCACTGCTTCGAAGGCTCACGAGAGAGCTGGGCACGCGCGTGAATGTCACTGCCGCTGCTCGCGATGTTCCAGACGTGCGTGATGCTTGCGGCGTTGTTGTATCGCGAAGTCATTGCGAAGTGCTGGCAGCCAACAGGGATGGTCGACCTCGAGACCTGGCCCGTGCGTCGTGCATCGAACCTGAATGGGGTCCCGTTCGGTCGTCCGGTTGTCGTGGTATAGATAACGGCATATATAGCGCCTTGCTACTGTCGTTTGTATCTACAATATATCGTGTTAAATTGGCGCTATAATCTTACGATAACAGGTGTCTGTTCGCTTGCCTAATTGTTGTATAGTAGATAGTAGTATAGGATATTATATTACTAAGCCGGTCTAGGCACTTAAACCTCGCGAGTTTAGTAGCTCTAATACTGCTATCTCGTAGACTATAGATCTATCGAATATCTTGTCCGATAGCTAGTAGGTTATAGTAGGTAACGAGTTAATTAATAATACCCTCTTCTAGTAGTAATTAGCGTAGTTCTAGCGGTCTACGTCCTTCGATCTAGCCTCCGAATAGAGCTAGAGTCTAGTATATAAGGAGTCCTTCTCTTCGTTACCTGCGCCTTCTAGTCCGGCTCTTTCTTTACTAAATTCTCGACTTAGTATACCTTAAGGCGATTCTATAACGCTAGGCTCTTAAACGCTAGATCTGCCTATATTTAATGCTACCGGTCGAAGGAGTAGTAGATCGGCTACGCCTCGAGCGGATAGCACGTCGCTAAGCTAGATAGAAGGTATATTATAGGCGCTACTATCGTCGTTAGTTTAGAGCAGTTCTAACGGTTAGAGGGACCTCGAGGGCGGCTTTAAGCCTATCGCTATATAGCGTGCTATTATAAAAGTCGCTAAGGTAGCGCTAGAAGATCGGAGGGCGAAGGTAAATAAGGATAAAGTGCTAGGCAAGAAGTATATACTATAGAACGATTATAAGCTATAGATAGCGCTTATAACGAAGTCTAGATAAAGCAAGAGTCTAGAGACTAGATTGCTAACTACTAAGAAGGCGTTAATAGACGAGTTCTTTACTATACCCGCAAACTAGAAGAAATATAGCAAATTTAGGTATAAACCTCTAGCGAACGAAGAGACTCTACGGATATTGTTCTCGGAGACTACTACTAATAGTAAGTACGCTCTTAGTATCGATACGCTAATAAGAGGCTATTCGTCGTCGCCGGCGCCTTCGATAATAGAAAGCGAGTCCTCGGAGAGTAATATTACGAGTATAGTTGCTAATAGAAGTCGCGCGCTAGCATTAAGGAAATACGCCGCTATTAATTATACTAGGTAAGAGAAAAAGAAGAAGTAGAAGATAGCGGTATCGCAAATGTCCGAGTCTATAGATAGTATCGCTAGTTAACTCGCGGAAAGCAATAGAATACTAGCGTAACAACCCTCTAACGCTTAAGAGCGACTCGGCAATCTAATACGTACGAAGCCCTTCGTAGAGCGCTAGCCTAAGATACGGCGGCGGAGAGCGGCGGCGAGGAAGTTAATTAATAAGGGCGAAGTATCGTTATTTCTTAGAAGTGCTATAGATAAACAGGTTAAATAGGTTAAAGAGATAATCGAGAAGATATTTAGTCGTAATAATAACTTAGAGGACGTTAGAGCTCCGGTAGAGTAGCTAAACCGTCTAGTAGAGGAGATTTTATAGGTTACCTCTAGTTAAACGTACTTTAAATCCTCTACTTCGGCTGCCTCTCGCTCTACCTAAGCTCTCGCGTCCTCCTTTAGATCTATACTAAAATGCTAAGAATGCCGAAAAATAAGCGAGTATAGATATATAACATTTCGAGGTAAGCGACGGTATAGTAATAAGGAGCGATTAATAGGACAACTAGAGGACAAACAGCTATATTTTAGTACTATTTACTAGGCGCTACGGTATATTCGTCCTCCTCGTACCTAGCTACTTACTCTCGTATTTATCGCTACTATTTACTATTATATAACCTCGATATTTTAAGAATATATCTTCGCTTAGCGAGTCTCGGAAGGCTTCTATCTTATTCCTTTCGCGATTAATATCTATTCTATCGACACTTAGGCCTCGTCCGTCGAAGTAGTAGGTCTCGTCTCGTTACGGAGCTAATCTCTTTTAATATAAGCTCCCCTTCTCGATTAGGAAGTTATAAAGGGCAGTATAAACGTATACTAACTTAACTTATATAATATAGTTAAACTCCGGCGTTGTCTTAAAGATCTTAAACCGTCGTTTAAAGATACTAAAGGTCCGCTTAACGATATTACAAAGAGACGAATAGCGTAAGTTAAATAGCTTATATTCGTTCTACGGCTTATTAAGGGCTTCGTACTACTCCTTTAGATAATATCTTACGCTCCGGAAAGGTACGAGAGTAATATTAGTATTGCTATAACTAGTATTAGCGAGATAATATTTTCCTTCTAGAGCGCTAAATCTGTGCCTCGAGATAGTATTATTTAATATAGTACCGTCGTACGCTAAACCCTCCTATCTAGGTAGTACGAATATAAACTAACGCTCGAAGTTAATAGCCGCTAACATATTCTACGATATAGAGCCCTTATAATCGCGGAAACGATACTATTCTTCGATACGTATAAATGCCGGCAATTTAGTACTATCGATCGCTCCGATATAGTCCTTAAAGAACGGCTAATATTTGCCTCCTCGTCGCTTTATTACTAGCGAGTCTTTACTTCTTACCGGATTTACGAGCTTCTTATATAGTAGTAATAGCGCTTCTAGCACTTCGTAGACTATCCCTAATACCGTCGATATTAAGTAATAGAAGTCTTTAGTAATATCGTAGTACGGACGCGCCTTCGTTACGATATTTAGGAAGATTAGAAGCTTCTAAAAGGTACTAATATTCTTACTATTAGATAATATAGGTACCTCCTTTCCGCGGCGCTTAATCGTCTCGCTATTCTTAAATATTATATTATATAGCTCGAGAAACTAACTTAGAGTAAAGCGATAGTATCGATATATACGCTAATCTTCGCTATCTAGCAACTTGTATATAAACCGCTCGCCCTTTAACTCGTCGATATAGACCGTTTGTACGCCGCCCGATATCGACTCGACGTACTACTAGATTAAGAGCGATACTATAATAATTACTAGTAACGTATTCCTTCGAGCTATCTTCTATAGATATAGACCTATCTTTTTATCGTCTATACTATGCCTTTCCTTATTACGGTCTCGCGGTATCTCGTAGGGCTAAGAAATAGGCGATATATTACTAACGAAGGCGTAGGATCGAGTTTGCGAGATAATACCTATTCTTATCTACTATACTATATTTAGGTATAGAAGCGAGGGTTTAATAAGTATCTACTTTATTAGGTTCAAGAGACGATATCTAGGCACGATAACACTAGCTCGATAACGACGACAACCGAACAAACCGGCGATGTCGTAGAATACAGTGATATCTATATAAAGTGGAGCCACGACAACAGGACGACCGAACGGGACCCCCAGTGGGCCTGGCAGGGTCTGGCGACTCCACGTCTGGAGCTGGAGCTGGCGCTGGCGCTGGCGCTGGAGCTGGCAGCGCACTTGGTCGGTGTTCTGCTGCACGCCTTCCAACTTCCAAGCAGCTCTCGTACATAAGGAAGCTGTAAGCCGAGCCTCTCTTTGTTCGCATTTTCCCTGCTCCACCTCCACCTGTCCCCTCCACAATACAATACATCGGTCCTCTCCCACTCCGCCCGCCGTCCTCTGCACCTGCCATCAATCTCATCGTCTCCATCCAACACAGACAGCTACACGTACCACCACCGCCACCGCTACCCCGCCCTCGATTTCCGGCCAGCCAAGATGCAGAACATTAGAGCCAAGATCAAGAGGAAGTTGTCAATGCATGACAAGAACCGTATATACCATCGTGCCAGCCACACCGCTACGTCACGCTGACAGTAGGAACATAGCAAACATCGACGATGTCGAGGATGCAAGCGATGTAGATGAGGAGACATACGGAAACATCTCCAAGGACATTGACAGAGCCGAGCGGGATGGTCATGATCAGGGCAAGCCAGGCAGCTTCCTCAACAAGCTGATTCTTAGGCGAGTCTCGCTCTGATACAGTATGCATACGCTCTGCTGACCCAGCGCAGTGGGAATAAGAAGACCGAGGAGCAGCTGGCGAGAGAGTCGCAGCTCTCAGCCGAGAACAAGAGGTGATTGTGAGAGCTGCAAACGCCAACAGCATTGGGATAGAATCAGGGTACGCAAGGTACGCAAGTCGGTAACGCAAATACAACAGAAGGAAAGACTGCATAAGCACAAGTTGAAATTCCTTGCCCAAGAAGTTGTACAGCGGGCCACCTTTACCTCTCATTGTGGTTGGGTGTTCATCATCGCACCGATTTGGAGAACACATCAGCAGCAATGGGTTCATTTCGTAACCATGATGACCATGCTCGTCGGCATCCATGTTCCAGTCTGGATCATTGAGGAGCCATAGCTTCTTCTGCCGCTTTTGAGAGCCGTCGATCGTGCCCTTGAACGCCCTGTTGACACGCTGGCCGAGGAAAAGAGCGCGCAAATCGTCACTTGCGACCAGGATCGCCTCTAGCAGCTCGACAGTGTTGATGACTTGGTGGCAGGCTGCGAAGTTCTTCCCCTGCATGGTCGTGGATGGTTGATTTCGGGTGCTCGCTTTCGTAGCCATCTTGGATATCTGAACGACTCGAGTAAGCTTTGGTGCTTAAGGAGATGGAGAACCTGCAGAGAATGGACTAGCCCTGTACCTACTAACCCCGCGCCGCGGGCAAGACGATTCGATGTGCAACAATGCTGATGAAGAATGTATGAAGTTGATATCGCGCTGATGGCCGCCGTCGGAGACTGTTGCAAAACGGTCATGCATGTGATGAGTCGAAAAAGCTTGGCAATTCACATTGTGAGGCCCTGTCTACTTGCCCTCGTTTATAGCATAATCTGACCGCAGATTATAATACCTCTTCTGATAACCTACACTGTCTTATGAGACAACGGTTATTGAATTGTAGATTATCGCTGTGCTCGTAATCTCGCTGAGATTATGCTATATATAGTATAATTAGCATAACTAGGTCTCGAGGAGCTTTTAAGCCTATCCGTGCGCCCTATAGACTTCCGCGCCGCAGTATCCACCTCTTTCCACGTCTTGTTTGAAGCTACGAATATAGCGGTATAGCGCTCGAGGAGGTATACGGCGGAAGGTACGGCGGAGGTATAAAAAGCGGCGCGATAGATCGATTATTAGCGGTAGTGTTGTCGGTTAGCGCTATTGCTAGCACTATACCGTTATTGCTCGAAGAACTACCTAAATTGCGACGCCGTGCGATATATCGACTAATAGGGCGGCGGTCGGTTTAAATAGACCGTAATAAGATAGAAAGTAAGGCATTTCGAGTACTATATAGTCCGCCGAGGTACTGCTACGAGCGTACGAGACTAAGGCAACCGGTGTTACGCGCGTTAATTAATAAGCTAAGGAAGTATAGATTAGAAGGCAAGAGTAAGAGGTATAGGTACTTACTAGAGGCACGAGTTATCCTCTTCCTCGTTATAGTAGGCTATAACAGGAGTCTTAGCAACCTTGCTAATAACTTTAGTATAGTAAGAGAGACTCTAAGAAGGATAATCTATACCGTCTCGCGCTGCTTCTATCGGATAGCGAAGGACTAGATTAAATTGCCGTAGAAGGACGATAAACCGCTATAGTCTAAGGGTACCGATAGTAGCAAATTCTAGCTATATTTTAAAGGCGTTATAGGCGCTATCGACGGCACCTTATTAATAGCTAGTCTACCGAAGATTGATAGTAATCTATAGCGTTATCGGAAGGGCTATATTACGTAGAATGTAATAGCCGCCTATAACTTATCTTTACGCTTCCTATATATAATGCCTAGATATAAAGGGTTAGCGACAGACGGTACTATATTAAGGAAGGCTTATTAGTTAGGCTTCGACGTACTAGATAGCTACTTCTATCTTGCTAATAGTAGTTATTCCTTTAAGGATCTAAGGCTCCTCGTACTATATTAGAAGACACGATATTACCTCCGTAAGCAGGGCGAGGCAGAAGAACGACTATCTAATTATCGAGAGATTTATAACCTCCGCTACGCTTAGCTTCGTAACTATATCGAGAGAGTGTTTAGTGTTATAAATAGGCGGTTTAAGGTTATTAGCGAGGGACTAACTAGATAGCCGATTGCCTAACAAAGTCGCTTTGTTATCGCCTATTATATTATCTATAACTTTATCCTATCCGATAGTCGACAACCGCTGTCTTTAGAACTAGGCCTTCTTCTAACCGACGCTAAATTAAATGCCGCTCGAGACGCTAATACTACGGCGGAGGTTTATATCGATAATAGGCGCTACGCCGCCGACGATATTAAGGACGAGAGTTACGCGGATTATCGTAATAGAATAGCGAAGTAGATGTTTGCTAAATACGACGACGATCAGTTAAGAACTAGACTCAATATAAGGGCTTAAAAGCAAGAGGTACTACTCGGAGTGCGGCGAAGGATATAATAGGGTATAGTTAATGTTTATAGAATGCAAAGGCAATAGGTAGCGTTCGGTTTTTAGTAAGGAACTTAGTATAGATTCGAATTTGATGCTTAAACTATACATGTTCTAGACATTACCGTCGCCTGTTCCGCGCCTACTCCGTCCTCTCGTCGAAATTCTCGTACGCTAAATAGCGGGGTCTTAGCAGGCTTTTTACGATATTAGGATTCGAGTTAATAGGATATAGCTTTTTTGCATATAATAGCACCCTATACGTAACTACTATTTGTTAGTAAAAATTAACAACACCTCTACACAAATTAATAGTATAGACGTTAGCGTGCATTTACACTAAAATTCTGTACCTAATCCACGAATTCTTATATCCAATTGCATTAAATACATACTTCTTCCGCTATTTCTAACTATTCTTATTAATAACAACCTATTGTCTATATCCTAATAGTACGTATCTACCTTCTATCTGCTGTAGGTATGTATTCTGTCGGATATTGGACTTAATGTCTATTAATACGGACAGGAAGTACTCCTCAAATTGGTCCTAGTTTATACTCGAAGCGACCTTATAGTAGTTAAACTCCCTATTCTTCTTTGCGACCTCGCGTACTAATAATATATAATTAGCCGACGGTATGTCTATATTCTTGAACGTCTTCTTATCTAGTAGGCGCTTTGTAACGTTACTAACGATTAAACTAGCCTTCGCAGTAGCTAGCGTATTAGCCCGTTGCTCGTCCGCTAGTTTCTTCGCTAAAGCACGCTCTTCCTTGCTATCCTTTACGACCTTAGCAACTATTAATACTATAGGCTTAAACGCCTTCTATAGCGACTTTACAATAGTTAGATTCTTCTTAGTAGTCTCCTCGGCCTTCTTATAGACACGATTAGCCTCCTTCTACATCTTCTTTTAATGCTTTTCCGCCGCCTTCGCAGCCCGCAATACTATTAATTGCTCTTCTGTAAAGGGCGTAGAAGCTACGCCTTCTACGGTAACCTCGACCTCGGATTCCTTCTTACTACTTCTACCTTTACCTCCTTCCTTATCGCTCTCGCCGAGCGCGTCGTTAGATACTACATTCTCGCCTATAGCTACCTCCGAGCCGATTAACTCGTCTATAATATTAAAATGCTCTAGCAATTCGTCGCGGAAGGGGGTATACCTTAGATTCTTATCGAAGTAAGCGTCTTCTACGTCCGACTCGGCAGTTAGAGGTATACTATTCTAGCCGCTTATATGCTTCAAGTAAGCAATCTATACACTCTAGTCCTTCTTAACTAATAACTACTTATTCTTTAGGTAGTTAGCGGTGCGCTTAGTGCTATATTTCCTGTTTATTAACGTTGCTAGGTCTCGAAGGTCGCCTAACTAGAAGTTATTAGCATTAGTGCTACGGCTAATCTTCTTAAACTCGTTCAACTAATCGAGGAAGTATTCGGTCTATTCTTAAGTCTACTATTGTAGCGCCTTACGTTGCCTATCCTTATTAATTAGTGTTATAGTCGCCGTACGCTTCTAAGTCGCCTTTACCTTTGCCTTTAAAGAAGAAGGCGTATTTAATAAAGCCTAAGAGGGCTAAGATTCGCTCGATTGAGAGACTATAGTGTCTAGTATTCGAATAGCTTTAAACTAAGAGACTAACTGCTCGACTAACTACCTATTTGTATAGTAACTACACTATAACCTACCCTTACCGAAGCACTCGTCCTCCCCGCCCTTCGCCCGCCGATTTCCTCGTTACTATACCGCCTATATTATCAATGATTATACATACTACTAGAAGCTATATAGTCTACTGCAAAGAGGTAGAAATGTAGCTGCCGAGCCGCAGGCCGCGGAGGCTTATTATGTGGGTCTTAACACCTAGCACTGTCTACTAAATAACCGATTATGAGGCGCCATAATCTGAGCGGATTATGAGGTTATAATAATCTCTCAGATTATGCTATAAACGAGGGCAAGTAGACAGGGCCTGAAGTTCTTCACCTTTCCACCCACAACAGCCACGCACTCTCTCATCAACAAGCCAGCCAGCCAGCCAGCCAGCCAGCAGACCGGACCGGACCATTCGCCGCTTGGCACTATTGTGAATGACGCTAACAACTTGAAAGGAACTGTTGACCTGAAAGCCATGTGCGAAAAGTCTCCTGTATGACACTATACTACAAGTCGCTGCGATATATTTACATCAAAGCAGCAATGCCAACAAGTCCTGCCCCAACTAGACTTCCCACACCAGTAATCATGGCCGCACCCGCCGAACTGCTAGAAGTTCCCGAAGCAGTTGACCCGGTTGGCATGTACGGATCTCCAGAAGTAACAGCAGTACCATCACCATCGGGGTAGCTATTACCAGCAGTCTCGTTGAAGTCGCCAGGCACACTAGTCTGATTCGAAACATAAAAGAAGTTGGCAGCAGCCGGATTGCCGAGTTGCGTATCATTGATGAAGTTCGTGAGATTGAAGCGCGAGCGGTTGCTGTTGCTGAGACCAGACCATTGTTCTGGGATTTTGAAATTCATTGGTTGCTGGAATGCGTAGAGGATGTAGCGGTGCGCGCTTGAGTTTGTTGGAGGCGAAGGACGTAGGTATTCTACGATGGGCGCGGAAGTGTTCTCCAATGGTCGTCCGACTGTGGAGAGCGGGAGAGTGGCTGGGTTGTTGTCGGACTGTGTGAAGTTTCCTTGCATCCAGTGAAGAATGAATCGATTGTTGGGCATCTCTGGATAAGAAGCATCTGGGTCGACCATAAGGACCAAGTATTCGCCGGAGTAGTTGGCCAGGGATTGGAATGCTGAGGTGTTGACGCTCAGCGTTGGGACGTTCTCTGGGATGTTGATGCCGAAGAGTGCTCCTTCTGTGACCGGAACTGTTCCATTTGTGGTGGTGAAGACTGCTGTGAGAGCCGTATCATTTGGCGCCTCTGGGAAGCCAAAGTCAGGTGGAGGAATAGCCAATGCCGGCGCAACGGCCAGAGCGAGAGTGGTTGCAGTGCTTGTCTTCATGTTGCTTATTATTGTTGGACACTTGAGGCATGGGAAGCATGGCCCCTGGCATTCCTCTCGTATATTGACATGCTGCCGATGATCAGCGGTATATCTCTACGTCACCTCGGCTTCGCGTTTCCGTCTTGTCTTGCCCTGTGTTCCCGTCTCATGCGGGCCACGTTTGCGGCGCCATCTTGCCATACATTGCACGACCATGACAGGTCAGCTGTGAGCCACAAACCTTTTACCAATGCTAGGCGGCATGCAAGGCCACTATGGCATTGGCGAGAAGCAAAGATGCGTGCGAGCAACGGATACAGGCCGCTGACGACATGGCCACCGCGCAGTTCTTCTGCAAAGGAAGTATCTCGGACTCATATTTCTCTGCACGCAGAGCAAAAGCGGTGAAGAGATGACATGCACGCTGTGAGGGAGATGAGCTGCTCGTGCTTCAGCAGATGCAGATGGAAAGACAAGCAGAATGCCATTCCTTCATTCTACCCAACGCGATGCATCACGCATCTACAAAACTCCCCAAGTCAACTCACATCAACCTCCTCAACCTTCCTCACAAACTCCATCCTCCCTTTCTCACCCAAGGACTGCACAGCAACGGCGCTCTCCTCCATTTCAATCCCGAGCACATCCAGACCCTTCCGAAACTGTCTCAAACTGCACTCCGCCTGACTCTGGTTCTGCCAGATGTACGATTCTCTGGCGTCTTTGACCATGCCAGCTTGTCGAGCGCCCAAGATGCGTAAGAAGTCGTAAAGCTCTCCGTGGAAGTTGAAGTGGAAGGTCGTGGATGAGAGCCAGATACTGATCGCTTCTTTTCGGATTTGTTGACAGGTTTCGAGGATGGATGGGAATTGGATGTGCTTTGCAGTTTGCTCTCGAGCTAGGCTGATGTGGTCGAGTGCGATGCTGGTGTAGTCGCCCAGGACATATTCGTAAATGCGATTACGGATCTCGCCTGGTAGGGTCAGGAGCCGGCAGCCTTCTTGGTCGCGCAGATCTTCGTTACGAGTGACTTCTTCAATCCCGACTTCCTGGACGCGAGCTGATTGGCTCAGGTGCGTATGGCCCTCGTGTAGATGAATGTGCATGTGGGCATTAATGTGAGCTTGGAATCTGGCATTGCAGCTTGGACACATGTGAGCTTGACGATGCAGGACATGGGAAAATGAGGTGGCCATGGCTAGACGACGCTGATCCATCTGCATTACTTCAGAGGTAGCGACTGAAGTTCTCTTTCACGAAACGTGGGCATGCTTGTCCCTATGATGTGGTGTTTGACCATTCCGGTCCTCTCAAGTCGGCTCCTTCCGATGCCGACATATACCTTGATGAATGCTCGTCACAAGGCACGCCACGATCTCAAACACAACCATCTAGCTAGTAAAGCAATCAAAATGCAAAAGCTGCCGAGCATACTAGACCATCTTCCGGTGGGTCTAGAGGAGAAGATGTTTTTGCGCCGAGCCAAACATCACCGATTCTCGGATGTATGATTCGCTGAGCTTGGTCAGCAGGGGTATTTATAGGCCGTACGAATGACTTACACATACTGTTCCGAAGGAGGAACCAGGCAGGACGAGTGGATGTTGTGAGAGTTGAGGTTAGAAGAAAGCAGCAACGTTGAGTTGAAAGTTGAGAAAGCGCATGCCGCGACGCCAAGCCACGCTCAAGCGTAGCCGCGAAGAACGTGCCACTCTGTGCGGAAGGCGTGAAGAGAGATAAAGGGCCTAGAGGCGTTAGAGCCTGATTGCCTTTACGAAATACTTTTCGCGCTTCAAGAAATGTCCGAGCCGGAAAAGCAGCCAAAGTGCCAACGCCGCACTCTGCTTCTGGCGGTCTGCCAAAGCAAGGTCTCCCAACTTCCAATCTTTTGCCTCTAGTCCACTCCTGGAGTGTATTTCCGTGATCAATTCCAAGTTGATCTGAATCTCGGTTCCTGAATGTTTGAGGACGGCCGTGACACTCTACTCTGTAACCACCACACCTGTAACCCCAATCGCCGTCCTCTTCAGCTCCACGCCGTTCGTCTTGAACATAGCCAAGGCTCCATTGACCTGTTGATTGATGCCCTGATGCATTATATCGTACCAGTCGTACTTCAACGAGACCTTCTCAAGAGCAGCACGCGCCTCAGGATCCAAAGAGCGCAAGAATGGTATTAGGTCGCGAGATGAGCGAGCAGTGATGTGAAAATGGCTGTAATAGATCTTGATGGCTTCTTGTCGAATCTCGTAGCATGTGCGGAGCAGAGCTGGAGGCTTGATACGCCAGCAGCTGGTAGGCGAGAAATGTGGTCTGGGTGCGTTGGCGGTACCGTTTGGAAACATTGCGTAACGGTAAATGCGTACCCGAATCGCCTCCGGCAACTCTAGCAGCGCGGATGGAGTGAATATCCTTTCCACTGTAGCCATCACCGGTCTGCTCTCAAGGTCGACATCCTCTGGGTCTTGGCCGACGGCATGTCCATCTTCCTTAGTCGCTGCATCAGGACTTGGCTGTTGAGATGCACCTACCGTCGAAGTCGAAGGTGTCACCGGCGATGGTGCTACGGTTCCGCGGTCGTCGCTGGAGTCATTGGAAGACATGTCTTGGTCAGATGGTGCAGGTGAAGATGATGGAATTGCAGCGAGTTGAATGTCCGATGCGATCCGTGGTTGTGACATCTCAGGATTGACAATTGCTGTCACGGGGAGGTCTTCAATGGAAAGTGTGTGATATGTCTTGGTGTTCAAAAGAGAAGTTGATGGCCGGCCAAGAAACGCCGTTCGAAGTCTGCTGTCGCTCAAGCTCACCTGCAGCTGCTTCACTTCACGAATGCACTTAAGATGCTCGGTGAGCCACAAGCCATTGCATATAACACTTCCGGGGCTCAAAGTGAGCAGAAACCGAATGATGGCAATAGCGGATTTTGTCTATTAGCGGAGTGTTGGGACAGTCCAGATATTCAGCGCGTTATCGGCGTCCGAGTGATACTGACTTCGGTAAGATGATTCATCTTCACTGTCGCTTTCATCAGCTCGACCGGGAAGAGATTGATGCCCGGATGCCGTTGCCAGAACGGCGCCGCTCAAGTGCCAGACAGCACTGGCCACTGCTGCATTATTCACGTGAAGTTCAGCATCAGGTGGCTGGTCGTCAGAAATTTGGCCAGGGTTCGACCACACCCTTACTTGGCCGTCAGTTCCACCAGTCCAGACTTCGTAGCCAGATGCCGTATGTATAACATCCATGTAAAGTGGCTGCGGCGTATCAGCGTGCCTGCCTACCAAGTTGACCAACTTCTGTTGCGTGTTGCGAATATCGAAAACCTGAATGCGGTCGCTCTGCCTCTCGCCGACGAGCAGATACGTTCCATCAGGACTCCATTTTAGATCCGAGATGCCATTGCCGAAACCCTCCACGCTGAAAGTCGACGCCCAAGCGCCCAAGGCATCATGATCATAGAGGGCGACCTCGCGCTGTGTAGTGCCCAAAGCAAGTATGCCATCACAGCTAATACTCATTGCTGACACGAAGGCTTTGCGAGCCAATCCATGAAGTCCGCCTCGGTGAGATTTCTTCGCTGGAGTCAAACGCGTGAACTTCGTGGGTGCTTCTCCGGCTCTGCTGCAGTCGAAGACAGCCAGGGCATTTTCGCTGCCAGCCACGAAATGCTCACCGGTACGTGTGAATAGCAGACTACGAGGAGGCAGATGCGCTTCGGTCTGGGATTTGACAAGCGGGTAGCTGCCGTGTATCGTGTCATAGTGCAATGCATTCCTCAGAGTGATCGGAACATGGGCACTTCCCGTCAACACCAGAGTCGTGGCTGCATTCTGAAGGTCGAAGCCTGGATACAACGCATGATTTTGGATATTGCTGCCAGACTGCCAGGAAGCATAAGGCCGCAGCTGCTTCGGACCATCGGATTCCTCCAGGAGATCTGTTGGCAAGACAAAAGTGCGTAGGCAGTTGTCTTGGCTTCGCGTGATCACGGAGGTCCCATCGGGGCTGAAAAGCGCTTGTCGAAAGGCGCTCTGAGGCCGAGGCTTCTCATCGCCGCTCGACGAGTCGCCGTCCCGTGTTCTTGTCGTCGCGATGCACTTCGGTCGAAGTTGGTGGCCGAGAGAAGCCATGCCATGACGAGGTTCAAATGAAATGCCGGCGGCAAAATCGAGAAAGGACGGGAGTCCGTGCTGTCCGGCTTCAGGGCCGAGAACTCACGAGCTTCGAAGAGCTTCGACAAAAGTTCTACCCTCTCTCCTCTATCCATTCTGCAGCAACCGACTCTCAGACACTCCCGAAAACACGTCCACCGCACACTCCGAGCTACCGTTCAAAGCTGCATCAAAATGGTATGTCGAAATCGATGAGATTGAGCCCCGCAGAACTAATGCGACGACGACCAGACTACCGCCATCAAGTCCATCAAGGCCCTCGCACCACTCCTCGACCGCGTTCTGATCCAGCGCGTAAAGGCTGAGGCAAAGACATCCGGTGGCATCTTCCTCCCAGAGACTGCAGTGAAAGAGTTGAACGAGGCCAAGGTGCTGGCTGTCGGACCCGGTGCATTTGACAAGGACGGCAAGCGATTGCCCATGGGCGTGAAGGCGGGCGACAAAGTCCTCATTCCTCAGGTAAGGCAAAGAAAGAGTTTGATGGGTAGGTCATAATGGGAAACGGGACACTAATGTGACATACAGTTCGGTGGCAGCCCGATCAAGGTTGGCGAAGAGGAGTACTCCATCTTCCGGGACCACGAGTAAGTCATCAACAAGATGAAAAGCCTCAAGGTAAACGACTGACAAAATACAGTATTCTTGCCAAGATCAACGAGTAGACGGCCATGATACCTGGAAACGAAAATTTGTAACAATAGCATTACCCGGCGTCCGACTACAAGCGCGGTGTGGAGAGCATCGGCGGCAGTCCGAGCAACTTGTTCAATGTACTTTTTGACAATGTGTAGTAGAACCTCCATGTGAATAAATCTCTGCTCTTCGACGGCACATATGCTACTGACTCCTAATACGCACTGATCTGCCACAATAGGTCGCCCACGACAGCGCTCTAAACGAGGTCATGAAGACAGAAGCCGAGTAGCAACGGACTGCGAAAGTACTTCTGACTCGTTTCTGGTTATCGCTAGGGCCTTGTCCTGCGCTCGTCTCCGAAATCGATTTGCAATTACACATCGGAACGATACAGGCCATGTGCTTGGGAGGGAGCATTCTTATGCTGGGCGTCCCGGGTGTCTACGACTTTTACTGGCGGTTATGATTGTTCTTGGTGGCTCCGCAACCTTGGCTCCCTGGAAGCAGGTTTCCGCACGTGGAAAGCCGCACGCGGTTTCGTGGAGAAATGCTCGTCATGGCGGCGAAGCTCTGATGATGAAGAGTGGCCCTTTTTAGTACACACATAATCATGGAGGATTACCGTCCGATGCTACACCTGTAACTCTTGACACGACGGATCTCCAATACAGCTCGCTCTCAATCTGACTGCTTAGGCAATTCACTGAGAGTGCATTCGCCGCCGGATCAGAAAAGGACCTTTTCGAAGGATACTGGAAGACTCATACATGCCGTTTCTTCTGGACTGTTGACAAAGATGGACAGACTTTGTTGGCATCGGGACTCCATGGTCAGCTGCTCTTGGTCGATAAATGGAATGGTATCGTACTCGCCCAAACTTGCTCCCAACCCGATCGAGAGGACCTGAACAAATTCCACCTTGGCCTGCGTGTTTGAGAGCAACTCGTCGAAATAATCATCAAAAGAGAAAACGACCGAGCCGTCACGGTGAGATTCTACCTTGACGCGGACAGGAATAGGTTGAGATCTTAGAATTGTTATTGCGTAGAGGTCTGGCCCATCTGACTTCGAGACTTTCCATAAAGTAACGAACGGCGGAGATACCGGAGACTGAACCCAACACATGAGACTTGACCCGAGTCGCGGGAATTCTTCATCGGCGAACGTTGGCGGGCTGGTCGGGAGTCAACCGATAGGATACATACGATTCGTGGTCGACTCCCTTGCTCTCAAATACGGTTCCACTTGGCAACGTGAAGCTGACTCTGCCCTCGACAGGATGACTGAACTTTACACCATACCGAGGACCATAGGTGCTAGTAGCCTGCTGGTAACTAGGCCTGGGCTGACACTCCTGGAGCATCATACCGTTATAGCTCCGAATCTCCTGCAATCCTTCCAGGCTGTTGATGTTCTCCCAGAACTCGTTCCATGCCATCTCCGTTCGTCCTTCAGCACCCAGGACGCCACTTCCAGCCAGCCAACGTATGTCGCGATTGATTTCGACGGACTTGATCCTGTCCCAAATCGACGGCGAAAGTGACTTCTTGGTTGACCTGACGCGTCCAGGATCCATGAAGCAGAACGTCGTGCTAATGTAGAGCATATGGAAGCATTCGAGATAAAGTTGCCTACAGCTCAAAGGCAGGGCCAAGCGGCTGTTGAGTTTATACCGAGCCAGGGCTGGAATTCCGACAAGCCTCTTCTTGGGGAAGTGCCTGACCTGGCCGATTGAGACTTTGATATGATCGAAGACATAGACATAGATCATCTGTCGTATCTCGAGAGGAAGACGGGCGAGGAACGCACTCTGGGTTTGCGGTCTTGGATTAAGCTTGGTCACATCCAGGAATGCCTTCCCCCGTCGACGTTGACAGTCCCTCTTCCTCTCTGAAAGCTGGTCGTAAGTTCTCCAGTAATGCTCTTTGATTTGATCACGTGTGTAGGAAGCAATGTATTTCGGTGGAAAAACGCTGCCAAATGTGAGGAACACACAGGCTTGGACCGCGGCTCTACGCTTCTCCCCGTTGCGCTGTCCATTGCCGTCGTACATGTCTTGAGAAAGATGGAAACGAGGAGGAGAGCTGTGACTTGCACAGAAGTCTTCCTTGAATCTTTCATCGTTTTGTTAAGAGCAGGATGATGGCTCAAATGCTACTCAGCCACTGTGGATCCTTCACGAGATATTTGCCTCAGGCAACTCTGGACACGCCCGGCAAGAAGCAACGAACCTTTCATAAAAGTTCATCCAAAAGACAATCTAGCTTACTCTCTTGATTCCTCGGCATCAACAAGCAAGAGAATGAAAAAAAGCCATCAACCAAGTCGCTTGCACACTGCTGTCTTTCGCAAAGCCCATGGTCATTCAAGCAATATGTGCCATACCATGCAAGTAATCCCCCTCTCCCCAAATGTAGATACTACTGATAACCCTCCCTCGAAACATCTGCTGGTGTTGAGCAAGCATATATGCAATCGTGCGGAAATTGTAAGTCCCAAGAACAGCATAGAAGGGCTCATCAGCCTTCCTGCCCTTCCCGTTCTGACCCGGTCGTCTGAACATATGCGCATTCTTCCACCCCTGTGGTGGTGCCTCCAGGTCTGGATCGTCAGCTCGGAGCGCTTGCCAGATAATGTCGCGGGTCGGGACAGATTGAGAAGTTATGCCTCGGACGAAGACGTAGCGGAGGTGAGGACCGTGTTCTGGGTAATTGGTGACGAGGTGTTTCCAGGTCAGGAACAAGACGTCGGAAGGATGAGAGATTCCGGGTGTGTTCTCTTGAGTAGGCTTTTTGCCGCTGGCTTCGAGCATGTAGGCTGGGCTGTGTGCCGTGTACATCACCACTGCGCCCTGCGTGGGATTGAAGATGGAAGCATATTCGGCATGTGTGGCCTGCAGGATATTGAGAGTTTGGTATCAGACCTGACGAGTCTGACTGACGAAGCTTACCTGGATAGTGACCTGTTTGAGTTTTCCATTTACCTGCATCGGTACAGTCACTTCGTTCTTATGGACCATAGAAAGGCCTATACTCTTCTCCTCGTTGAACTGGATATGGCACGATCGAGACGCCTCCTCAAGTCCGCCCGTCTTTTCTTCAATGATTTCCATACGCTTCTCCGTGGCGCAAACCCAGCCCCATCTCATCAGATTCTCGTAGTCTCCAGCGCGCTGGTCTCGAGCTTTAGGGTTGATCATCATGTCCCACAGCTTCTTACCCTTCTCGACAGCGTACTGGTACGGACTGGCTTGCCGAGCATAGATCTCTGGTGGATAGGATGTACTGCTGAAGTTTTCCTTGCCGTCAAGCGTGACCAGGAAAGGTTTGCGTGTGATTGAGCCGTGCCTGATGGAACCAGGCGGTGGTGATGCCACGGCAAGCATCGTGGAGAGCATCATGCTCAATATTTGTGCAGAAATAGACTTCATCGTAGATGTTGTGTTGACACAGGTTTGACAGTCTTCGTTTGGTGTACTTGTGTATGACAGTTCAAGCCTCTTCGATTCTGAAGCTGCGTTCTGTATACCACTGCAACAAAGAAACTCGACGGAGAAGAGTAAGGGGCTTTTTTTGTACACTGCATTCTCCACGAATGTCACATTGCTGTATGACATTCTGCATCATTCGGGTGCCAGCAAAGCAATCACGAGACGTTGGAAAGGCGAGAGTAGGAGAATATCGGAGAGCGAAGAACAAAGAAGTCATGAAGCTTAGCTGAAGCATCGACCTGAGTGCGATACTCCCAGAACATCTGCCCGATATATGTCCGCTGGCGCCTTTCGCATTGTATGGAAAATCATGCAGAAAGTCCTCTCCTTCGAAAACAAAATGAATGGAGGAAGCTCGCTCAATAATTTGAATGCTTTCAATCCTCACAAACAGTGCCATGAATCGCTTCGTGTGAAACACATACTCGATAACCCTGTAATCACTTGAAACTCAGGGCTATTCATCTTCTTCTCCGATGACCCAGTGTGTTTAGTGTGTAGTTTGAATGAAATTTAACTTGGTCAAAGAATAGTGCAAGGTGTATTGTTCGGCTCCGAGTGTGCATGTGATCGGGCTTGAGTGAACTGTTTAAGGTGAATCCTGGATCTGGGGAGCTGCCAACAGCAGCAAGGCTAATGAGAGAAGCCAGGTAGAGAGGAGCCATGTTTGGTGAAGCGAGATGTGATCGGTTAGTATTGCGGTAGCTGGTTCGCTCTTGGTCAGTTCGATCCCTGACTAGACAGTTGTTGGCGGGAATGGATGAGTATAGATATTGGGGTTTGAGACATAGTGTGACAATAGTTGCTGCAGTGATTCTGCTCAGCATGTGATAACTTCCAAGAACGTGTGAAGCACCGCTCCGTTGCAGTCATTCACTCACAGCTGAAGCACGGACCACAGTTGCCATGTGAACCGTGGAGTGATTCTGTTCCCTAGCTACCCTTTATAAACCCCGCTACACCCTGTCCTTGAGCATCATCTGACCAACACTGATCGCAACGGCTCGATTGCGCACCTTTTGATCACTCAGCCATACATACCTCGAAGTCACCAAGATAAAGCAGCTGCTCCCTCAAGAACCACACGACCACGGTCATGTTCCATTTCGGCTATCCGTTCGATTACGCCGTTCCAGCGCGACGCGCCCCCTCGCGCGGCCCAACCGAACAGTCGCAGGTCCAGTCGCGTGGCCGCGCAGCAGATCAGACTACTCAAGCTCGTCCGCGCATGCCCTCGCGTAGCCGCACGAGCAACAGCTTCATGCATATTGGCTATCCGTTTGACTATGCTGTGCCAGCTCCAAACCGCCGCCCAGACACAGCAAATGAAGACAGTACTACGACACGCCTTTCTGCTTCGGCCCGCCGCTACAAGGAAATGCCACCAGATCCTGGCTATGTCGACCGATCGGTGACACAGTCGACTCGTGGTCGCAGCAAGACGCGATCTAGACCAGACAGCACGACGACGATGGCAGAAAGCTACGGCGGAGGTCACGGTCGGGCTGCTATGCAGTATCACTCGGACGATAGGAGGAGATCGAGGTCGCGCAATCGAGAGACCCGATATGGCAAAGAACCATTTCTGAACATGTTTGCGGGAGAGCATCTGGTCGAGGCAAAGACTGGTGATGGCCGTTCTCGCTCGCGTTCTCGCCTGCGTCCCCGTCCCAACCTCTACCAGGACGCCTATCCAGACTTGCTTGATGTCGCTCGTGGGCCACAATTTTTATTTCAGCACAAGGGAAACACACCAGCTGCAGACGCCACTACTTCTCGCCGCCATTCTCGGTCTCGCCAGTTGCGCGCTGCTCGGTCGCCATCGCGCTCCGTACAGGCCGACTTGCTTGCCGCATCTCGTCCTGACCTCTTCGAGCGTCAGGCTGACTTGAAGGAGGTTCGCCCGGCACAACGCAAGCGTCGCAACGCGAGCAGTCATCGTTTCGACGACGAAATGTGGCGTGCATCTCGTCCAGATCTCGTCGACAGTGTGGAAGAGGCTGAGCGTAATCGTCGCCGTTACGAGAACGACATGTTCCAGGCTGGCCGACCAGACCTGTTTCGCCAGCATGGACTCTCTCGCACGCCTGGTGGCCGTAATGTCGACTACTACCGCCCAGGTGGAGGATATTAGTGCGTCATTCCTCAGTTGTGGGAGGCACGACGGGGGTTTTTGATGATTTCTGTTGTTTTCAGCACGTGCCGAGCTTGTTTGTTTGTCTTTCAAATGCGTTCGCGATACATGGACGGCTCCTTGGATGCGATCGTCACTGCTGCCGCTGAGAATGGGAAGGAGGGACCTCTATGGTTGGGCTGCAGTGAAGCATGACGGGTATTCGGCGTTCACGGATTTTGCAGTCTGCCCTACCGCAAACGCATATCAAGCGTATGACCAATGGTGAGGGTGTCTATGTGGCTCTCGGCCTTGATGCAAGCGGCCACCGAGACAGATGAGTCAATGACAAGGTATACACAGACCTTCTTAAGAACCATCGTCGCCCCATCCTGTCCATACATATTATTGCTTCTCCGCTTCCTTCCGTGAATAGTGGCGCGACGGGCGGCGATGAGGTGCTGCGACTTGGCGAGCCAGTCAGACCAATGGTGGGATATATCAGCAGCAGTCCCGACTTCTTTCTCCGGCGCCTTTGCGTCTCCTTGCCTACAGAATTGTATGGTCGTACAGCAGCATGCGGGAAAGAAATCGGACGCGTGAAGTCGGGGACCGCCTGCAAGGTTTCGGAGGGAGCTTTGATCGCTCCGTAGACCCTGGTGATTTCGTTTGGTACGGGCGGAATAGCGAGGGAGAAGAGTCATATATCACATCGCTCTCTCCGACCGGCAGAGACAGCGGCCATTGCTCCCAAGCCTTTTCATTCCTGGTCCAGAATGCCATCTCACAGCGCATCGCAACGCTATCTCAGCACGCGAGGAGGCTCCTACGATGTACGTCTTGAACGCCTGCGGGCAGCTATGCAATGCACATATGAAAGAGCTCGGAATAGAGACGGGAGAAAAGCGTGCATTTCGCCATGACAAAACCTGTCATGTGGCACGTTGCATACAAAGCATAGTGTGAATGCTTAGCGAGCCTTCGTTCGGTTGTAGTGTGCTTCCTGCGTCCATGCTGAGAAAGTGAGCAGTTCTCCTTCGAAGATGTTGTGTTGAAAGGCCTGGCGCAAGACGGCGGACTATTCATACCAGAGGACATCCCTACCCTCCCGCCCGACTTTCTTACCAAATGGCAAGACTATTCGTTTGAAGAGCTCGCTTTCGAAATATTCACGCTCTATATTTCCCGCCAAGAGATCCCCGAAGCAGATCTCAAGGACATCATAAAACGATCGTACGAGACGTTCAGAGCGCCAGAAGTCACACCGCTCGTCACGTTGGACAAGAGCAAGAAGCTGCATTTGCTCGAGCTCTTCCACGGACCGACCTTCGCGTTCAAAGACGTTGCCTTGCAATTCGTAGGCAACTTGTTCGAGTACTTTCTCGTTCGAAGGAACCAAGGCAAGAAGGATGAGAACAGGGAACATTTGACTGTCATTGGCGCGACATCGGGAGACACTGGCTCGGCAGCTATCTATGGGCTGAGAGGCAAGCAAGATGTATCGGTCTTCATAATGTATCCCAAGGGCAAGGTCAGCCCCATACAAGAAGCCCAGATGACAACAGTCCCAGATCAGAACGTGCACAACATCGCAGTACAAGGCACGTTTGACGATTGTCAAGTGAGTAATTAGCAGCAGAGAAGTGATGCTGATGCCAACTAACGCTTGCTTCACAGGGCATACTCAAAGACTTGTTCGCCGACAAGGAGATGAACGAGAAGTTCCGCCTTGGGGCTGTCAACAGCATCAACTGGGCCAGAATTCTTGCGCAAATCACATATTACATCCATTCCTACTTTTCCCTCGTACGGCAGACGAAGGAATCAAATCCCAAGTTCCGCTTCGTTGTGCCCACGGGTAACTTCGGAGACATCCTGGCTGGATACTTCGCGACGCGCATGGGCCTTCCGACCGACAAACTTGTGATTGCGACCAACGAAAACGACATTTTGCACAGATTCTGGAAGACGGGGTCGTACGAGAAGAAGCCGAAGCATGGCGCTGAAGCTGAAGGAGGCCTAGAAGAGGATGGAGCCAAGGCCGATCCATCTGGTGTCAAAATGACCTACGCTCCTGCCATGGACATCCTGGTGTCGTCAAACTTTGAGCGACTCTTGTGGTTCCTGGCGTACCAGACTAGCAATGTCGAAGAAGTCAATAGACGCCGCATGGTTGCTGGCGAACGCGTGAAAGGCTGGCTGGAGTGGCTGAAGTCGGAGGGAGGATTCGATGTGGAGAAGGAGATTCTCGCTGCTGCCAAGAAGGAGTTCGAGAGCGAACGTGTGTCCGACAAGCAGACCATCGACACAATCAAGGACGTGTACACCTGGACCTTGCCGGAATCGAGCGCAGTCAACGGCAAGCACAAGCCGGCCACGACTGGAATGCTGCATAATGGTCATTATATTCTCGACCCGCACTCTGCCATCGGTGTTGCTGCGGCACTGCGTTCAGTCAAGGCGTCGCAGGATGCAGGCTCGAATGTGCATCACATCTCGCTCGCGACAGCTCACCCTGCCAAGTTCTCTCATGCTGTCGAGCTGGCTCTCAAGGACGTGGAAGGCTTTACATTCGAGACGGTGCTGCCAGAGCAATTCATTGGTCTCGACAAGCTTCAAAAGCGCATCACCGAATCATCAAGCGATTTCAAGGAAGTTCGGAACATCGTCATCAAGGAAGTGCAGTCAGAAAAGACACGGTAGTTCTGAGAGCAGATCAAGGGCGGCAATAGAAAAAAAGCGCAAAGAGAATACAGATGCTTCCAACTTGCAGAGGAGGATTTTTGCGTGGTCAAGAAAGCAAAGACCCGTAGACATAGACGATAATCTACGCTATCAAGGCTGGTTCGCACGTGGCGGCCAGATAGTTTTGGGGGGCGCTTCAAAGCAGACAAGTCGTGCCGGATAGCGTGGACGGCATCAGAGTCAATTTAGAGGCGTTCAAGAATTGGTGGGTGGTATCTGATGATGCTTGATGAAAATGTGATGAGATTCATGATAGACGAACGCTCTTGTCACGTTGTGGACTGAAGCACCACGAGCCCAGCAGACTCAGTGTGTAGCATTTGAACGGTACTCATTCGCATGATCTTTGTACACGAAGAATGGAATGTAGATACATAAATTCGATGCTGTGGCTCGTGCTCGGTACGTATGTATTTCACGGGACACAATGACGATCACTCGGCGAGGCTTCTGCGCTAGCAAAGTTTCTGTAGGCGCGCGTTAGGCCCTGTATACTTCTGTAGATTATCGGCTTATTTCCTATAGATTATTAGCAATAATCTACAATCTATAGCTTCTTAAATACTATATACTTCTTAATCGTACGACTATTATAGATTATAGGTTATCGTAAAGAGATTATTAGGGATACTAATTGCGGTAGTTATATACGAATAACCTACTAAACACCTCGAGAGGTGCTTTTAGCCCCTAAATAATAGACTTCTCGTCGTTTCCGTAGTAGCTCTTCTTTCTAACTATTATTATATATCTAATATAGACTCTATCTAAGTCGCCGTAGTCGTCGTTTTTATCGCTAGAGCGACCCTCGCCGCCTCGATCCCTCTCTTTTAACAAAATACGCGTAGACGGTAGTACTAGCTATCTAGTAAGACCGAGACCCTTACGGAGCCGAATAAAGGCATAAAGGAGACCTTTCGAGTACTATATAGTCCGGAGTAGGATTATTATAATATAATACGTCTTAGATAGCCGGTGCTATATAAGTTAATATAGGAGCTAAAGGAAGGCGGCGATTTGGATCTATACGGCGCGATTAAGGTTTTAGTCGAGGAGTAGGTAGTTATATTCTTAGACTTCGTAGCGTACAACCTATCTATAAGGCAGCTAAGAAAGGAATATTAGTACTCGTTTAGCACCTTTAAGTTAATTACTAAGCGAGTTAGCAAAGCGCTCTATAGGATAGTAGATAAATATATATCGTTGCTAGAGGCGGACTCGATTTACGAGAAGCTAAAAGATCCTCTATTTAAGTACTTCTTAGGCGCGCTCGGCGCCCTTAATAGTACCTATATCTACGCTCAAATACTATACTAAGAATAGAGCGCCTAGCGTTATAGGAAGAATTTTATCGCGTAGAATGTAATAGCGGCGTACGACTTCGACTATAAGTTCTTATACGCGTTTGTCGGTTACGAAGGCTCTATAAACGATAGAATAGTATTAGGTCGCGCCTTTAAGAGCGGTAGATTTAGCGTACCTAAAGGTCGATATTATCTCGCTAACGGTAGCTATTTACTACTCGATAAGCGCCTTCTAGTACTATACTAAAGAACAAGATATTATCTTCGTAAGTAGTACGCTTCTTCTCGGCGACTAGAGATAAAGGAAGAGCTATTCAACCTCCGCTACGCGTAGCTTCGTAACTATATAGAGCGGATATTTAGCATTATTAAGAAGCGCTTCGAAATCGTCGCTTAAGGTCTATACTAAGGTTATAAACTTATCGACTAGAAGCGTATCTTAATAGCCTATTTCGTACTCTATAACTTTATCCTTAGCTATAGCGGACAGCCTCTCGAGAGCGAGCCTAAGCTTACTAGAAGCAATAGTATAATTAGAAACCCCGATAGGTCCGTAAACGAGATACAAGGTAGTATTAAAAACGATATAATAATCAAGTTTCGTAATAAACTAGCGGAGGAAATGTAGTAGGACTATCTCGAGTATTTAGAGCGGAAACGGCTCGATTAGCGCCTATAGGAGTAGGGTAAAGTTCAGTTATTACCGGAGGCTATCTAGTAGGGGATATAGGAGGCGTTTTTAGTAAGGTTTTCGCTGTTTCTTCCCTTCTAGCTATAGTAACAGTATATAGACTACCTTTCTACGTCTCTATATCGATATCTCGAGGTAAGTTAACGTTATATTAGTACGGTCTTAGCGGGGTAGGGTTTAGGATATAAAGAGTTTAGAATTTGTACTTTATATAAAAGCTAGTTACGTACGATTCGTCGATATATAATAAAATACTAACAAAGTCGAATTAATTGCTAACGTAGAGTTACTATATATATAAGTGCGTATCTCTCCGACCTCCTAAACTATAAAATTAGACTCAGACTCGGATTAGCTAAATTTAACCTCTAAACTTTAGTCTATACTAACTCTTCTACAAATAACAACCTATCGCTAGCTCTATAGATACCCTAAACCGGGTAAAAGGGTAAAGGGCGACGGCTAGCTATACGTAGGTATATCTAGATACTATCCCTATAGTCGAGGTATACTATTAACCTCGTTTTAAAGCTCTACGAAGAAGGCTTCGAAGTCCGCTTGCCGTTTAGGTCGTATTATGTAAGAAGGGTTATGTTAGCAGGTAGATAGGGTAGTAGTAAATCAGTTTAGTATTCGATAGAGATCTAGGAGGAGAGGGAGGAAGGTAGGAGAGTTAGCCTAACGCCAAGCGCTAAGCCCTGCCTAAGGCATTAAGACCCTAGCTTCACTCGGCCTAGTTATATGCCAATTACGTGTAGCCTCTTTAGCCCTAACACACGCTTCCCTTCTAAAGGCCGCGCCCTCGTAGCCGGTCTTTGTTCTAGTCTCAACCCCTATTACTACTAACTTAGCAGGTCTAATAAGCCGCTTAATCCGCGCTAAATTAAACACTTAGCTACCGGATTATGTAACTATATCAAACCTTACCTTCTAATACAATATCTAACTCTAACTACGCTATCCCTATATACAACGAACTATAAAGTAATATATATCTACAAGAATTAAGGGCCTTCGACTAATTATAATACGAGCGCGTCTTCCCTACTATAATAGGTAGACGTACGAGGTATTGTAGCCCTGCCTCCGCTCTACGTAATATCGTACCGAGTTCTTTGCGTCTACTCTTAAAAGACCTAGCAATATCCGCTTCCGAGGGTTGTCCGTTCCGAGGGATTGTTCTTATTATTACGAGGGCTATTATTTACTATCGTAGTTTTACTAGCCTAAATTAGTTAGGTTTAGTAGCCTTTAAGTGTCAACCAATTATATCTTTTTAAAAAACTTAGTTCTTCTAGTTTCTATAGGTAAAGGCTATTATAAGTGCAGTAGTAGAGGTTCGCCTCGCTTAAAGGGTTAGATAGATCGAGGAGTAACCTATTGTCCGCAAGATCGACCCCGGCTAGCTTAGCTCTATAGTTTTGCCCTTAGTTAGTCTATTAGTCGCTTAATCTTTTAACTTAGTTAAAGTTCTAACTTGGCCTTAAAGTTTTAATTAAACCTTTAATAGGCTCAATCTTTTAACTTAGTTAGTGTAGTGCCTTAGGCTCGTAGTGCAGGTAAGGTTGTGCCTGCGGCATAGCGGCAATAGCAAGTAATGTTAATAATAGCGGTGCTAGCCGTCTTAGCGCTAACTTCACCTTACTTCTAATTTTCTTCTTTAACTAACAACACACCCCGCAACACCGTTACTAATATAGCCGCGCCGGCCGCGCCGTCTTCGCCGATTGCCTAGGCCTCGAGGCCCCGATAGAATAAGGGAACAAGAGGGGGACCTATAGGGCGCGTTAGTAAAGAGGTAGAGTCCCTAAAAGAGTATGCGATTGATTAATAGACGCGTCGTAGCGCGCCTAGTATAGTCTTATTGTCCTAGTTTGCCGGCCTCTAATTAGTTAGCTAATAGCACCCCGGGGGTAGCATTATTCCTAAGCCTTAGTAACATTACGAGCTTTTAGCCTTCTTCTTGTTCTTTACGCTAGTCTAATACTCGTCTAATAGCTTAGCTATATCCTTAAAGGAACCTTTAGCTTCCTACGAGTCCTATTTAGGTAAATAGCCTTGCTATCTTAATAGGTACTCCTTCTTACCTTTCCTAGTCCGGTGCTATAGGATACGTTCTATAGACTACAGCTCTTCGCTATTAGCTAAGACTTCTTCTGACTTAGTAGGCGCTTCATCGCCTTCGCGCTAGTAGTATAGTTTAAGGAGGGATACGTAGAAGGTATTATAGATAGTGTAATAGGGTAGAAGCTATAACTAATAGGCCTGTGCGAAGGAGCCCTTAACTTCTCGAATGCGGAATAGACTAATGTACCTTAGTGCTAGTTTAGGGCGTGTTTTGCTATTAGGTAATAGGTGTTTACGGATACGGAGGTTCTTCGTACTAAGTATAACTATGTCGCCTTGTTTGAAGGTTATTAGCGTATAGTGTTTATTATAGTAGGCCTTCTAATAGGCCTAGGCCTTTGCTAGTTTGTTAGCTATTATAGCGTAAATTTCTCGCATCTTTTAAACCCTCTTAATAGCCGCTAGTGTTTTAGGGGTTAGTACTTAATACGCTTCCCTTTCCTTGCGCTCGGCCTCGAGCGAGGTAAATAGATCTTGTAGTAAGGCAGCGTTCTAGCCTATTATAGCGAAATACGGTAACACCTTAGTAGATAAGTAGACACTATTGTTGTATACGAATTCGGCGGGTTGCAGGAGATTGACCTAGTTATCGGGGTTCTTATTAATATAGCTACGCAGGTACTGCTATAGCGTAGCATTCTGCCTTTCGGTCTAACTATCTGTTTGTAGATAGAATGCTATAGACAGGCGATACTTGAGTCTTAGCTATAGGCAAATCTCACTCTAATAATAAGATATAAATATCGAGCCTCGGTTAGAGACTATCCCTTTAGGGGTCCTCTAATAGGTATAGAAGATGTTGTTCTATAGCGCTTCTACTATATCAATAGTAGTCTAATCCTTCCGCGCCGGGATGTATCGAGCGCCCTTAGTAAACCGGTCTATAACGACTAGGATAGCGTTAAAGATGTCTTTGCTTCCTCTTCGCTTAGCAGGAGGAAGACCTATAATAAAATCCATTATAAGCTCTACAAATAGCTTATAAGGGATTAGCAATGAGGACAACTCGCTAAAAGGCTGATACTTTAGTGCCTTAACACGTTAATATACGGTATACGTGTTTACGTAGTCCTTTATATCCCGCTTACTATTTAGCTAGTAGTATGTACGCGATAGTAGCTCGTGCGACCTCTCTATACTATAGTAACCGGCAAGCTTACTATTATAGTGTCGCTTAAGAAGTTCTTATCGGATCGAATGTTTAGCGGGGACATAGTATCTGCCCTTAAACTTTAAATAACCTTTGTTATCGATCGACTAATTGTTACTCTTACTAGATCGAGTCTTTCGCCTACTTATAAGCCTATCGATACGTTTAGTAGCAAAGGCGTCCCTCTACTAAGTACGTAATAGCTTATCTATAAACGATTAACCATCCCTATTTGTAAGGTTATTTAATAGCACCCTCGCTATTAAACGAGGTACGCATTATATATATCTAATAGCACTAGCAGCCGGATTAACTGCATTAGTGCTTTAATCGCTGTTACTATATATAGCGATATCGACTAGGGAGTTATTATAACTTCTCCTATCTGTGTCCTTAGCTCTTGCCTTAATACGTACTA